>NC_062544.1:233617328-233926499 GCF_016906955.1 Phacochoerus africanus
ATTGTTGATAACAGCTGCCAAAGACACCAATGATGCCAAGATCATTAGCCTAAAAAGACACGATTTAGGCTTATATTTTTTTTGAATTAATTTATTAACTAAGTTGCCAACATGGACCTCAGGTGTATGCATCTACTTTTCTTCCTGGCTTCTAGATTTGACTCCTTACATATGAGTTACCGTTCATGGATTACCAGGCATCACTTCTCTCAAGTCCTCAGATAAAAGGAACACCTGTGTTCCAGTCCCCATGTTGTTTAGGTTTAATTGTTTGTTACCAAAGTACCAGAAAGCAGGCTTTTGGGATACACACGACTTATCAAAATGCAGTTTATGAAAGCTTCCATTTTCTGAAGTGGGTAGTGACATTTTTCATTACAGGGCATCAGTAGTCCTAGGCTTCTTTGGTTCAGGAAAACTTGCCATATCATTTTGCCAATTATGACTACAAAATACTGATGTCAATCTTGCCAAGAGGATGTGTTCTCTGTTACTTGAACTTTATCTTGGTTGGGTCTCAATTTTAATGAGTACTGTCATGAAGGATTCTGGTTTGAAAAGGTCACAGTTTTACCAAAGTCTATATAAATTTTTTCATCTTATTATGTCTCTACCATACAGCTGCTATTAGGAATTTTCCTGGGAGAATATACTAGGAAGACCAACAATGTACCAGTTTATTGATAGCAATTTTTAAGATATATGTAGCTCTTGGGGAATGATTTAAAACATGATAGTATTCACTGATGCATAAGCAGAATAAGAATTAGCTGTTTACAATTTGTTAAAAAAATCAGAATTTCACTTGAGAGTAAAAAGTGCTTCAAATATAAAATAATAATGCTGTCATTATGCATCCTTATTCTTAAATTTGTGAATATAAATGACTTGATTGTGTTTCTAGAGAAATTTCTTGTGACATTTTGGTTTGTCGCTATATCTTCATTTGACAAGGCAAGTTGCTAAGTCCATATTAATGTAGTAAACTGATTTTTTTAATTATATCTGGAAGGCAAGACTAAATTAACAATTTATTAAATTAATTGGGTTATTTTATTCAAATGCTTCCAAAGTTATTATCATGGTACCTAAGTAATCAGACTCAATCTAAATAAATTAATTCCATAAAATATTAGCCTAATTTGTGCCTTAATGGAATCATTTCATTAATATTGTCAGGAATAAAAAAAAAATTCCAGGCATTTTAAAGAGCACCAGCAGGGTAAATGTGATCAATACATTATTACTGGCGGTGGAATTTACCAAGTTAAGGAAACTATGTTATTGATTAGAAAAGGGGTCATGATATTTTTCCCTATTTTACTGAGAAATTTAAGGCCCCCCACTCACCTTCCATCTCTTTTATTTCTAAAATCACTTTATAGTTTCCCCCTCCCTTTGCCATTTTACAGTCTCTGAGAAATAAATCTTTTTTAAAGATTTATTAAAGTGTGTTTGATTTATATCGTTGTGCCAATTTCTGCTCTACAGCAAAGAGACCCAGTCATAAATATATGCACATTTTTTTTAGTGCCACACCCAGAGCATATGGAAGTTCCCAGGCTAGAGGTCAAATCACAGCTGCAGCTGTCATTCTGTGCCACAGCCACAGTAACACCAGATCCAAGCTGCATCTGTGACCTGTACCACAGCTCACGTCAATGCTGGATTCTGAGCCACAATGGGGAACTCCCGTACTTTCTTTTTTAAAAAATATTATTTTCCATTATTGTCTATTCCAAGAGACTGGATATAGTTCCCTGTGCTATACAGTAGGACCTCATTGCTTACTCATTCTAAATGTAATAGTTTGCATATACTAACCTCAAACTCCCAGTCCATCCTACTTTCTCACCCCTTCCCAAGTCTATTCTTTATGTCTGTGAGTCTGTTTCTGTTTTGTAGGTAGGTTCATTTGTGCCATATTTTAGATTCCACATATAAGTGATATCATATTGTATCTCTCTTTCTCTAAGAAATAATCTTTTTTTTAACAAAGGCTGATCTTTCTGCTTGTGCTCAGTGTTTTGTCTTCTCTAGGACTTTGATTTATCAAATATGGCCTTTAAAATGATCTATCTACATGCATTTTTTTAATTTTTCATTTCCCATTTCTTTCTCTCCCTCTGCCTAAAAAATGCTTGAAATGAACAACAAACTTTCTGAGAAAAATAAACAAAAATACAAAGTTGTTTGAAAGTTGCATCTGCCCCTCAAAACTACATTCTATTTTATCACTTTTTCCCCCATTTTCTTTCAGTAGTCTTAAAAAATGAATGTACCCTCGGGGCATTATCTTCAACATAGTTGACTTATTTTGTATATTTAGAATTCTGTGCCCAGTTAAACTGTGGTCTCCAAGATCCCTAACTTTTAATTAACAAATTTATTTAATTCCTCTTCTATTTAGATTCCAAAGTTGAACTTTTTCTTAAAATAGTTTCCTGGCCAGTGTTCATCATTTGCCTCCTAAATTTCTCCTTCACTACTTCTTCGCTCTTGCTTTCCTTTTCCACTCACTGTTACTAGCTTTCAAAGCTCTGGCTCTACTTTCCAGCCAAACTCAGGAGTATGTGAGAGCCTTGACTTTGTTTTGCTTCACTGTTCTCTGCAGTGATTTTCTTGGTGACCACATGCATTTCCTTAGTCACAAGTTCATTGCTATTCTGTTGAGCCCCACAGTCTATTTACTGCTGATCTAACTTATTCCTAGGATGCCTACCTTCATTTTTAAATATGAATAACTTTCTTATACCACAATGTCAAAAATCCAAAACTTAAATGATTGACAGTATCTAAACTTAAAACTTTTAATCTATTTAAACCTGTTTGGGTTTTTTTTTTGTTGTTTTTTTTTTTTTTTTTTTTTAATTTAACCCTCCATTAACATTCCTAAGATACTAACTTGAAATCTTGGTGATAAAGTTTGCTTCTTTTTTCCTCTAAAATTACATATCTGCTTAGATATCCTATCCATAGCTGAATTCTCCTCAGAATTTTCCTTTCTTTCCATGATTCCAGCCAACATTTGAGTTCAAGATTATGTTGCCTCCTAATATATTGCCTTATTTAATATGATAATTTTCCAATAGGATTCCCTCACTCAATCTCTATCATTTATGACATTAATGTATACTAATAGCCTGTGCTTCCCAGTACTTTATCTCTAAATCCTGAGATGATAGTACCTTTCCTGATTAATCTTCTGACACTTCTCTCTCAATAATTTCCTTTTTAGTCCCATAGTATAGTTCAATATCACATTTTTGCCAAGAAGACCTCATGCATTTTTGATTCATAACCCAATTAAAGAAAAAATCTTATCCTTACATATATTTGCCATTATCATCATAGCCACCAATGTCATATTTGAAATCACAACTTCTATACTATATCTTTTTCTATTTTATAGATATATGTTCATTTAATTGTCAGTAAATCTATGAAATGAATATATAGATTTCCTCTTGGTAAATGGTGGAGCTGTAACTCAGAAAGTTATCTGCTCAACCCACAAGAATGTATCCTTCAGGATAGGGAGTATAATTGACTATGGCTCCAGCTACTGGGCCCTGAAATTCGTTACCATGTGTGCACCAAAGTCACAGTTCATAAGGGCTGCTCCCAGTCAATGACTGGAAGACATAGGACTCCTCTGACAAAGAACTTTGGCAAGGACTCCCAACCGACTTTCAAGAAATTTTCCCAAGCTACACTGCAGTCTAAAACATTCCTTCCTTTCTGCTCTTTCTCTTTCCCAGGTGGCTGACCTAAATCATGGTCTGACAATATTCTTGACCTTCTTTGTCTCCCTCCCATTTTCTCTCATAGACATTTACTTCAGTCAACTCTTGGATGGCTGTCTGTCTTGGTATGTGCTTCTCAGAAGACCCAGACTAACATAGTCACACCACTACCTAGAAGCTGAGCTAAAATTTGTGCTATAGAGTACCTAGGTCCAAATCCAGTCTACTTAGCTACTCACAGATGACCTCCATTCACATTTACAGATTTTCTATCCACCTTTAGTCCATCATTCTCCATCCACACAAGGCTACTATCCATTTCCATTCATTGCTTTCCATTTTAAATGCCTTCCAATCACTCTCTCAACATGTAAGTTACTTTCCAAGGTCAATCTCAAATACTTTGAAGCTTTTTTAAAAAATAACTTAACCTAACCTAATCTTCACTTCACTGTATCTCTTCCTGTGTTTCTTTTATTAGTTTAGGGAGATTTTTTTACATTTTGTGTAAAATAGTGCCAATATATGTATTAGTTACATTCTCTTTCTATTGTTCACTTCCTGTGAGACTTTTTTTTTTTTTTGGTTTTTTTCCAGGGCAGCACCCGCGGCATATGGAGGTTCCCAGGAGACCAGGGGTCCAATCGGAGCTGAAGCTGCCAGCCTACTCCACAGCAATGCAAGATCCAAGCCACGTCTGCAATCTATACTACAGCTCACAGCAATGCCGGATCCTTAACCCACTGAGCAAGGCCAGGGATCGAACCTTCAGCCTCATGGTTCCTAGTCGGATTCATTAACCACTGAGCCATGATAGGAACTCCACTGAGACTTTAATTATGTTTCCTTGTGACATGGTGACTTTTGTGCTTCACTTAAAGTAAATAGCTATAAATAGAAACATTTTCAAAGCTGAAAAAATAGTATTGATAGTGATTAGGTCTTATGAGACTTGAAAATACCTACTATAGCATTTGTTTTAAAATAATGGTTTTGGTTTTTATTCATAAGGATTTCTATAGTATCAGTGATGTAACTTGCCTGATATTAGTGGTCAATTATAAGATTCCTAAGACTAGCTGTTTTTTAAAACTGATCATCCATCTCTCCCTCCCTCCCTCTCTCTCTCTGAATAAATACCATATGCATCCATTTTTCTTTTTCTTATTCAGTTGCTGTGGATATAAAGAACACAATATTTCCTTCGTACATGGTTACAAAGATAAGTTGATTCTTGTAAAAGTAATTTAGGGAGTGCCTGTCGTGGCTCAGTGGTTAATGAATCCGACTAGGAACTGTGAGGTTGCGGATTCGATCCCTGGCCTTGCTCAGTGGGTTAACGATCCGGCATTACTGTGAACTGTGGTGTAGGTTGCAGACGTGGCTCGGATCCCGCACTGCTGTGGCTCTGGCTAGGCTGGCGGCTACAGCTCCAATTGGACCCCTAGCTTGGGAACTTCCATATGCCGTGGGAGCGGCCCAAGAAATGGCAAAAAGACCAAATAAATAAATAAATAAATAAAGTAATTTAGATCTAGGCATTAAGCATCTATAGCAGCTAACATCATAAAAAGAAAAATGACTAGATGTTTTATTTCTTGATGGAACATGCAACTATGAAATAATCTTGTCAAAAAATAAAATGTAGGAGAAACTTAGTTTAGGATAAATCTTTAGATCCAAATGCTAATTTGATGAAAATATATATGACTAATGAACATGTCAAGTGACACTACAGGGATGCAATCAGTACCTAGGTTCTTTTTGCCAAAGTTTAAATTGCAAGTGACAAAAATAAAATTGAAGAGAATCTTTATAAAGATTTCAACAACATAGCAACAGTTTTCAATGTGCGGTCCTTATTTTGATCCCAACTCAAACAAGTGTTAATAAAAATAACATATGTGAAACAATTTGAAACTTGAACATTTAAGCAGATATTCAATTTTAAAAAGCTATTGTAAATGTTCAAGTAATAAATGGCATTAAAGTTGTGTTTTAATTTTTTAAGAGACATTCTTTACAGATACATGCTAATATATTCATTGATGAAGGACTCTGGGTATATAGGGATTTATTGTGCTATTTTATTTTCTATATTTAAATATCCATAACAAACTGCCTAGTGTAATAATACAAGATAAAAAGAAAGATAATGACTGACTAGATAAGCAAAAAAAGCTAACTACCCTTTTTGCTGACTCTCATACTCAATTTTCGATCTTCTGTATTAGTCTGCAGTAGAGATTGGTCTATGTTAATTCCTACTTCAGTTATGAGGCCTCAGAGAATAGTCCCAACTACTAAATCATGAGCTCCTGCTTGTTCAGACGTAATATATTATTATGTGAAAATTGGGATTAGAACAGCCAAGAGATTCTAAATACACCTGTTTTTGTCATCTTATTCCTAGATGTAATAGTGAAATTACTGTCAGAAAGTTTTTTTAAATGAGCAAAGAGTCAAGATAAAGATACTATATGATTTTGCAAAATAGCATTATAAAGACTGAGATATGCCTACTTTTATCAGAGGGAAAAAACTACTAAACAGACCAGGATACCTGTGATAGCAGCCAAAAGAGCCCATTTCTATTAAATAAGGCCAGTATTATTCTGAGTAATTTTTGCTGTTTGTCTCTTGTGTTTCAGACAAGGTGGACCATTTTTGTTATTATGCTGTCATGTGTTTGGATGCAAAGGGCAGAGCTTATTTATCATTACATCTCTCCACCAGCACAATTTTGTAATGTATAATTGATACTTAATAAATATGTGTTGAATAAATAAATAGAAAAATAAATTCATGTGGCTTTTACCTTACATTACAATCATTACCTTTTAAATTAACATCCTTCTGAGGGATGTGGTATTATGAACATTGAGCTATTAACTAAGTGCAATAGTTAGTTTCATCAGTTCTGTATTAATAGTCACTAGCTTCAGTGTCAAGGTTGTATTTTCTAAATATATCTTCATACTTCAAGGCTGTAACCTATATGGAGTTTATAGCATCACACAGTATTGAGGAAAGAGTGTGGGTTTAAATCCCAGCTCAAGATAATCTTTACCATACTTGCCTATTTGCTCTTTCCTATGGTAACAGCTTTTTGTCTTCCATATCTTTTCCTGTTCTATTCTTTCTGCCCTAAGTACACTTTTTCCTTGTTTGTTTAGCCAACCCTTACTTTTCCTTGAAGACTCAACTCAGACCATCCTTCCTCCAGGAAGCCTTCTTTAAATATTCCTGGCCTGGGTGAGAGAATGCCTTTTTTTCTGTAGTAAGAGACACTTCAGGCTTGTCACCATAGAGCTTATAAGCCCTGCAACATAATCATCTATTTATTTGTTTCTCCTGCAGCCCTGGTTGCTACTCCTATTCCATCTCGTCCCAGAATACACACACACACACACTCTCACCTACTCAATAATAAAATATCTAAGAATAAGGTCTATGCCTAATTCTTTGTATTTTCAGAGACTGGAATAATTGATACTCAATAAATCTTGAGTATGATTTATTGATTTACTGATGCTCAGTAAATCTCTGCAGTTATTGATATGACCTAAAATTAAATAATTGTATGAAGTTGTTATTAAACTTTTCTTTCCCATGTAAGTGGAAATTTTTTCTTTGTCATGAGATAAAACAAATACCTCAAGATTATATGATGCATATTGGCATTGAAAGGAGAGTAACCTTGACAACCAGTTTGACATCACAGTTACCTGGAATGTAAAGAAAGACAAAGAAGGACACTACCTAATGGTAAAAGGACCCATACAATAAGAGGATATTACAATCATCAATATATATGCCCCTAATATAGGAGCATCCAGATACCTACAACAAATACTAACAGACATAAAAGGAGAAATTGATGGAAATACAATAATAGTAGGAGATTTTTCACACCCCACCCACATCAATGAATGGATCCTCTAGGCAGAAAATCAATTCAGCAACAGAGATCCTAAATGACACAATATAAAAGTTAGACTTAATTGACATTTCAGAACATTACATCCAAAAAAATCAGAAGACACATTCTTCTCAAGTGCACATGGAACATTCTCAAGGATCAATCACATACTGGGGCACAAAACTAACCTCAACAAATTTAAGAGTATAGAAATTATTTTGAGTGTCTCCTTTGAACACAATGGCATGAAACTAGAAATCAACCACAGGAAAAGAAATGAGAAAAAACCTACTACATGGAAACTAAACAACCTGCTACTAAAAAACCAATGGTCAATGAGGAAATCAAGAAGGAAATTAAAAGACCTTGAGACAAACGATAATGAAATCTATAGGATGCTATAGGATGCTGCAAAAGCAGTACTTAGAGGGAAATTGTAGTGATACAGGCCTTCCTCAGAAAAGAAGAAAAATCTCAAACTGACAACCTAACCCACCACCTGAATGAATTAGAAAAAGAACAACAACAACAAAAAAACTAAAGTCAACAGAAGGAAGGAAATCATAAAGATCAGAGAGGAAATCAATAAAATAGAGATTCAAAAAACAATAGAAAAAAATCAATAAAACCAAGAACTTACCTTTCCTTGAAAAGGTAAGCAAAATTGACAAACCTCTGACCAGACTCACCAAGAAAAGGGGAGAAAAAACCCAAATAAACAAAATAAGAAATGAAAAAGGGTAAATCACAATGGATACTGAAGAAATACAAAAAGCCATAAGAGAATGCTATGAACAATTATATGCCAACAACTTTGACAACCCAGAAGAAATGGACATCTTTCTAGAGACCTATGCCAACACTGAACCAAGAAGAAATAAAATACATCACCTGATTAGACAGATCACTAGAAATGAGATGGAATATGTCATAAAAGCACTCCATACAAATAAAATTCCAGGACCAGAAGGCTTCACAGACAAATTATACCAAACATACAAAGAGGAAGTTATACTCATCCTCCTTAAACTTTTCCAAAAGGTTGAAGAAGCAGGAATACTGCCAAACACATTCTATGATGCCACCATCACACTAATACCAAACTAGACAAAGATACTACCAACAAAAAAAAAAAAACTATAGGACAATATCATCATCTAAAATTCAACAAAATTTTAGCCAACCAAATCCAACAACATATAAAAAAGATTATACACCTCAATCAGGTGGGATTCATCCCAGGTACACAAGGATGGTTCAACATATGCACATCAATCAACATCATACACCACATTAATGAAAGAAGAGTCAAAAACCACATGAGCATCTCAGTAGATGCAAAAAAACATTTGACAGAGTCCAACATCCATTCACGATAAAAACTCTTAACAAAGTGGGTATAGAAGGAACATACTGTAACATAATCAAAGCCATTTATAACAAATCCACAGCAAATATAATATTCAATGGAAAAAGCTGAAGTCTTTCCAGTAAAATTTGGAACAAGACAAGGATGCCCACTCTCACCAATTTTATTCAGTGTAGTATTGGAAGTCCTAGCCACAGCAATCAGACCAACAAAAGAAAAAAAAGATGTCCAAATTGGAAGAAAAGAGCTAAAACTGTCACTGTGTGCAGATGACATGATACTATGTAGAGAAAACCCTAAGGTCTCAATCCAAAAACCGCTTGAACTGATCAACAAATTCAGCAAAGTAGCAGGATATAAGATTAACATTCAGAAATCAGTTGCATTTCTGTACACTAACAATGAAATATTAGAAAATGAATACAAAAGTAAAATACCATTCAAAATTTCACCCCAAAAATAAAATACCTGGGAATATACCTGAACAAGGTGGTGAAAGATTATATGCTGAGAGCTATAAAACATTAATCAAGGAAATTAAAGAGAATTCGAAGAAATGGAAAGGTATTCCCTGCTCCTGGGTTGGAAAAATTAATCTTGTAAAAATGGCCATACTACCCAAAGCAACCTATCAACTTACATATGACATTTTTCAGAGAACTAGAACAAACCATCCAAACATTTATATGGAACCACAAAAGACCCAGAACTGACAAAGCAATCCTGAGGAACAAACACCAAGCAGGAGGCATCACTCTCCCAGACTTCGGGTGCTATTACAAAGCCACAGTCATCAAGACAGTGTGGTGATGGTACCAAAACAGACAGACAGACCAATGGAACAGAATAGAGAACCCAGAAATAAACCCAGACACCTATGGCCAATTAATCTATGACAAAGGAGGCAAGAACATAAAGTGGGAAAAAGACAGTCTTTTCAGCAAGCATTCATTGCTGGGAAACCTGGACAGCTGCATGCAAATCAATGAAACTAGAGCACACCCTCACACCATGCATGAAAATAAACTCAAAATGGCTGAAAGACTTAAATATAAGACAAAACACCATCAAACTCCTAGTAGAAAACATAGGTAAAACATTCTCTGACATCAACCTTACAAATACTTTTTCAGGTCAGTCTCCCAAAGCAACAGAAATAGAAGCAAAATAAACCTATGGGACCTAATAAAACTGACAAGCTTTGGCACAAAAAAAGGAAACCAAAAAGAAGACAAAAAAACAACTTACAGAATGGGAGAAAATAGTTTCAAATGACACAACTGACATGGGCCTAATCTCTAAAACATACAGGCAGCTTATACAACTCAACAATAAAAAATCCAACAACCCAATGGAAAGATGGGCAAAGAACCTGAATAGACATTTCTCCAAGGATGATATACAGAGGGCCAACAAGCACATGAAAAAATGCTCAAATCCCTGATTACAAGAGAAATGCAAACCAAAACTACCTCAAGATACCAACTTACACCAGCCAGAATGGCCATCATTAAGACTTCCACAAACAGCAAATGCTGGAGGGAGTGTGGAGAAGAGGGAGCCCTTCTACACTGTTGGTGGGAATGTTAGGTCATACGACCACTATGGAGAAGAGTATGGGGGTACCTTAGAAATCTATACATAGAACTACCATATGACCCAGCAATCCCACTCTTGGGCATATATCAGGACGAAACTTTCCTTAAAAAAGACACATGCACCCGCATGTTCGTTGCAGCACTATTCACAGTAGCCAAGACATGGAAACAACCCCAATGTCCATCGACAGATGATTGGATTAGGAAGTGGTATATATACACAATGGAATACTATTCAGCCATAAAAAATAACAAAATAATGCCATTTGCAGCAACATGGATAGAACTGGAGACTCATACTGATTGAAATAAGTCAGAAAGAGAAAGAAAAATACCATATGATAGCCCTTATATCTGGCATCTAATATATGGCACAAATGAACCTGTCCACATAAAAGAAAATCACGGCCTTGGAAAATAGACCTGTGGTTGCCAAGGGGGAGGGAGAGGGAGTGGGATGGATTGGGAGCTTGGGGTTAATAGATGCAAATTATTGCCTTTTGAATGGATTAGCAGTGAGATCCTGCTGTGTAGCACTGGGAACTATGTCTGGTCACTTATGATGGAGCACGATAATGTGAGAAAAAAGAATGTATACATGTATGTGTAACTGGGTCACCATGCTGTACAGTAGAACAAAAAATAATGTATTGGGGATATAAAAAAAAATAAAAATGCATGGCCCACAAGCATTTGAAAAATGCTCAACATCCCTGATTATAAGAGAAATGCAAATCAACACTACCACGAGATACCACCAGACACCAGTCAGAATGGCCATCATTAAGAAGTCCACAAATAACAAATGCTGGAGAGGGTGTGGAGCAAAGGGAACCCTCCTGCACTGTTGGTGGGAATTTAAATTGTTACAACCACTATGGAAAACTGTATTGAGGTAGAAATACATAACATAATTAGAAAACTATACATAGAACTACCATATGACCCAGCAATCCCACTCTTGGCCATATGTCTGGACAAAACTTTCCTTGAAAAAGACACGTGTACCTTCATGTTCATTGCAGCACTATTCACAATAGCCAAGACATGGTAACAACCTAACTATCCATTGACAGATGATTGGATTAAGAAATGGTGTATATATATTAAAAAAAAAAAAAAAAAAAAAGCTTTGGAGTTCCCGTCGTGGTGCAGTGGTTAATGAATCCGACTAGGAACCATGAGGTTGTGGGTTCGATCCCTGGCCTTGCTCAGTGGGTTAAGGATCTGGTGTTGCTGTGAGCTGTGGTGTAGGTCGCAGACGTGGCTTGGATCCTGTGTTGCTGTGACTCTGGCATAGGTCGGTGGCTACAGCTCCAATTAGACCCCTAGTCTAGGAATCTCCATATGCTGTGAAAAGTGGCCCTAGAAAAGGCAAAAAAAAAAGGAAGTGGTATATATACACAATGGAATACTACTCAGTCATAATAAAGTACAAAATAATGTCATTTGTAACAACATAGATGGAACTAGAGATTCTCATACTGAATGAAGTAAGTCAGAAAGAGAAAGACAACTACCATATGATATCACTTATATCTGGAATCTGATATATGGCACAAATAAACCTTTCCACAGAAAAGAAAAATCATTGACTTGGAGAACAGACTTGTGGTTGCCGAGGTGGGGGGAGTGGGATGGACTGGGAATTTTGGGTTAATAGGTGCAAACTATATCATTTAGAATGTATGAGCAAGGAGATCTTGCTGTATAGCCCTGGGAACTATATGTAATCACCATGATGGAACCTGATGGAGGATAATGTGAGACAAAGTATGTATGTATGCATGTGTGACTGGGTCACCTTGCTGTACGGTAGAAAATTGACAGAACACTGTAAACCAGGTATAATGGAAAAAATAAAAATCTTAAAAAAAAATTACCCGGCATGATTTAGTGTGCATCAAATGGACCTAGCCTTCCCACTTGTAAATAACATCCTGGCTGTGACACAGTGCCTGAAAAAAACATAATTATCCATTCCTATGTTTTGGTAATAAATGCTACTGTTACAGCAAAAAGTTAATTTACAGAGGAAACTTGTTTGATAGTTTGTTGCACAGCCTAGCATTAAGTAATGAACAGAAGTCAGATAAATTTGAAGAGAGGAAATGGATTCCAAATATATAGAGAAAGTTCCCAAAAGCACTATGAGGATACACCTCTAATAAGTTTTTCCTGGATTGTGGTAGGGACTAAAGATAAACTTACTGAGTTTAGAGTTCTGAGGCTAAAATACAAGGATGACTGTAAAGAATTTTAGCACACTTGTGTTTTGAGAATATAGCAGATACTCAGTCAAAGTTAACACTTATAACTTAATTATCAATAATGATGTCTCAAATATTACACAGACTTATTCTCAAAGGACTCCAAATACATTACTTCATTGACATTGTCTGATTTGTACTTGAAACCTTGAAGCAGTAGAGGGTGTTATCTCCTTTTAACCACAAAAGCAACTCGAACTGCAGCAGCAACAATACTGGATCCTTAACCCACGGAGCCACAGAGGAACTTCTCTATTTAGTTTTTTGTGTAGTTAAGGTTGATTTGAATCAATGTATAATCAAAGATTTAAGAAATTATTGATTATGAATAAGTTAAATAAACTATCCAAGGTAGTAAATAATTATAAATATTTACATTTAGAAAAATTAGTAAATTGTTATTAAATTAAACAAACAGAACAGACTCACAGACATAGAAGGCAAACTTGTGGCTACCAAATGTGAGAGGGAAGGTGGGAAGGGCAAATTGAGGGTCTGGGATTAACAGAAACAAACTACTATATACAAAATAGATAAGCAGCCAGGATTTACTGTAGAGCACAGGGAATTATACTCATCATCTCATAATAACCTATAATGGAACCTAATCTGCAAAAATACTGAATGACTATACTGTATACCTGCAACTAACACAATATTGTATATCAACTACATTTCAGTAAAGATTCAAAACCTGAACTTCATCAGTGCTACTGAACAGATATATAAAAAACAGACACATGCATTTATACATATAAATATGGGATTTGATAGAGAAACAGGTGGAGAGAGAGAGTAGAGTGCTCTCTGTGTGGGATACTGCAAGCACAGATGGAGATAATAGTCCAATAAAAGAAATATGGACACTCTTGTAGAACAAAGAAAGTGATGCACTGTAAAGTCAAGAGTTACTTCAGAAAGTCTAGGGTGGGAGAAGGAAATGAACCAACTTACCCTAGCTATTTAAAAAGTTGTTTTTTTAAAATTTTAAAAATCAGTTTTGTGGAGCTCTGTTGTGCCTCAGCAGTAATGATCCTGACCAGTATCCATGAAAATGGGTTCAATCCCTGGCCCCACTCAATGGATTAAGGATCTGGCCTTAGCATGAGGTATGGTACAGTTTTGCAGATGCAGCTTAAGATCTGGTGTTTCTGTGGCTGTGGTGAAGGCTGGCAGCTGCAGCTCCAATTTGACCCCTAGCCTGGGAACTTCCATATGCTGTGGGTGTGGCCCTACAAAATTAATAATCAGTTTTGTTATTTTATTAGTTTATATCTAATATCGTCACTTTACCAAAAAACAAACATATTCAAGAGCATAATCTCAAATTAGAGTTGGACAAATGGCAGCTACTTTTCTATATCTCTTAAAACTCTCCTAAGTTATAATATTTTAATAATATCAGAGCCCCCAAATTGTAAATTTCCATGGTTTGTTGAGTCTGGTCTATTGAGCCCAGTCTCGACAAGTAACATCTGAACATCTGTGTCGCTGTTCCCACACATCCCAGCTTCATTTCACATTTTAATTTTGCAACATGTGGTTCATGCTTCTTTTCACCTCTGCATAAAATGAGGTAGCCTGTCATTTTAACTGTTCATCTCTCAGGGTATTTTTGTCACTCAGTAAATATTACTTAAAGCAGAAGGTAATAGTTTTCAAATACCTACTTGTAGAACGTAGCATACATTGGCTATTTGGATAAACATGAAAGCTGATTTTGTTATATTCATTTTGAGTTTCTTTTAAGGTGAGAAGCAAAATTGAGGCTTCCTGTCATGGTTCAGCAGTAAAGAATCCAACAAGATCCCTGGCCTTTCTCGGTGGGTTAAAGGCTCCAACGTTGCTGTGAGCTATGTTGTAGGTCACAGATGTGGCTCAGATTGGCGTTACTGTTGCTGTGGTGTAGGCTGGGAGCTGTATCTCTGATTTGACCCCTAGTCTGGGTGAGGCCCTAATAAGGACAAAAAAAAAAAAAAAAAAAGAAAAAGAAAAGGAAAAGTGAGTTCAGCCATCTTTCCATATTCAGTCCTGGTTCTTTCTCAACTTTCTGTGCCACATGTAATGATCTGTCCTGTTCTGTCTTTAGGTTTTCTCCTTTTTCTTTTTCCCTCGGCTTGTACTTTCCTGGGTGTCTTATGTCTGCATATTTTCTAAAACGAATACTTCACTACTGCACAAAGTAAATCCTTTTTAAAATACTGGAGTTTTGCAAGGCAATTTTTTAAATATAATTTTTCTATGTAAACATGATATTTGTGGGGAAAGCTTAATTACAGGAAACTGGGTGGAGCAAGTCTACTTAATAAGAACAAATAAAACATTAGGCTTTTTCAGCTTGGAAGCATAGAGTATAAATAGTGACATGTATTTGTTTCATAAATACTGATTATCTCTTATATAATTTCAGATTCTGTATAGGTTTTGACATATGGCAGTTAATAAAAGAAAAACAATTCCTGCTGTCATAGAGCTTGGATTCAAGTATCAGTAAATAGTATAATATTTCTGGTCACAAGTTTAGAGGGTATAAAGTGTATATAATTGGGAACAGGGGTATTTGAGAAGAAAAGAATACAAAATTAGAAATACAATGTTGCGAGTTCCCGTCGTGGTCCAGTGGTCAACGAATCTGACTAGGAATCATGAGGTTGAGGGTTCGATCCCTGGCCTTGCTCAGTGGGTTAAGGATCTGGTGTTGCTGTGAGCTGTGGTGTGGGTTGCAGACGAGGCTCAGGATCCCACTTTGCTTTGGCTCTGGCATAGGCCGGCGGCTACAGCTCCGATTAGACCCCTAGCCTATGTCGCAGGTGCAGCCCTAGAAAGGACAAAAAAAAAAAGAAATACAATGTTGGATATATAACTAATAACTAAATGCTTATTTAAAACTAAAAAAATTCACAAAATTAAAAAATAAAGCTGATATATGCTGCAGGCATTATAAAATTCAGGAAAATTATAACATAATACTTACGCTAATAAACTGACATACCTCTATAGTACTTTGTTCCCTAAAGTTTAAGCTGTGCATTTTTTATAACTTTTTCATACTTTAATGCTTTTATACCATTTTCTGTAGAGAGTATAGAAAAAAACTCAGGCTTTTTGCCTAGAATGCCTGAAGTAAGTTTGTTTTATTACTGATAATTTAGAAAATTTCAGTTTCACAATTCACTGAGAAATGTAATGCTAGGTACAACTTATAAAAGGATGAAGAATACATGATTCTTTACATACTGACCTACTCTGTAACACACCTACAGGTTCATTCTGTAAAAATTCAGGAATTTTAATCCTTTCTATTTCATGCAAATGAAAAAAGCTATTTAGTGTGCATTTATAGTAATAGATTATTATGTATTATTGGGTATGCGTGCAATAAATGAATTTTTTCTTTATTTAAATTCAATAATATTTTAATTGAATAACCAAAAGAAAGAACTAATTCTTCTACTTAAATGTTTATATGTTTGATTATTGGGAGAAGTTCTCACATACTACATTCCAAACCTGTTTCTCCTGTACAACCATGTATTTCTAGCGCTCGGTTCTATAGGACTCATTCATCTCACAGTAGGACTCCCAACCATGCACATAACTGTGCATAACCATGCATACCACATGAGCTTTGGCACCATGGAAGGCAAGCACTAATTTCACTCTTTGTGGAAGGGAACATGAACCACATTTGTCTTGTTAAACACAAACTAAACATATTGTCAGTGCAATTTTCACTTAGCTGAATTCACCCTTAACTGGATTCTGGGACACGAGTGTGTTCAAAGGAAAGTTGGAGTGGAAAGAGGCAGTTGTCCTATGCTATTGTGGCTAAAAGTCTACTTTTGCAAATTTTACAAAAGCATTGCTAGAGCTCTTTGTGGAGCTTGGGAAGAGGCTTGAACAAGTGAGAGGCTCTGAGGTTTCAGCTACATTAGATTTACTGTAAATCTGGTTTTTTTTTTTTTTTTGGTCACAAATGAATTAAACAAAGCTGTTTTATTTCTCTAGAGCTGATATTTCCAGAGATATAGCATTAATCTTACCTATCCAAGGTAAATTCAGTCATATCAAGTAGTATCATTCAGTTAACTTAATCTCTTCCTGCATAGAGCTCTCTGGAAGTGAACTTTTACATTAGAAGAATATGGATCCAAAACTGTCCTCTTTCCACACTAGACTCCACTGAAGGTTACATTTCACTTGTTTCCCATTGTCGTACATTTGCACTCATTGTTGCTGCTTGTGGTGTCCACATTTGCACTATATCTACTATCCAAACCTGTTTTGAAACCTGGTGGCTCACTTTCAGTCATTTTCAAGCTTCTCTCAAATATTTTATTTTATTTATTTTTTATTTATTTATTTATTTTTGTGTGTGTGTCTTTTTGCTTTTTCTAGGGCCTCTTCCCACAGCATATGGAGGTTCCCAGGCTAGGGGTCTAATCAGAGCTATAGCCACCGGGCTATGCCAGAGCCACAGTAATGTGGGATCTGAGCTGCATCTGCAACCTACACCACAGCTCACAGCAATACCAGATCCTTAACCCACTGAGCAAGGCCAGGGATCGAACTCGCAACCTCATGGTTCCTAGTCAGATTCATTAACCACTGAGCCACGACGGGAACTCCCTCAAATATTTTAGAAATAATTCAGATGTTTCCCTTCACCACAATGAGTATTGCTGATAGTAACATGCTGCCTGTGAGCTTACCCACCACCCCCAACCCACCATCCCCATCATATTCATAAATGAATATGTCTAAGAAGCTCATAGACTTTCTGGTCTTTGCTGTGAGATATTCTCTTTGCTCTTAGATCCCCTTTAACCTACCAGAGTTTCTAACACCTTTATTCCTCTATGTCTTGGCCTAGAAGTTTGGATACTGGGTGCTCATATCTGCTTAATTTTACCATTTAGATTAACCTTCTTTCATAGACAAGTCAAATTTTTATCTCCTTATAGGATAAATCTAAGTCTTAGGATGCATCCTACACTCTTTCCAATTCTGTCTATGCTTAATAGTAAAGATTTAAGAAATTGAAAATCAATTTTTCTGTGAATCACCTACCTTTGCAATTGAAAAGTTCTGATTACAAGATATGTTTTTCTGCCATTAATTAAACAGTATCTATGGGGCAATTCAATGTATTTTTTCTGGACATTAAATACTTTCTCTATTAGGTAAGGAATGACACTGGAACAATTAGTGGGGTGCCATGGGACCATAAAACAATGTGCCCATAAACATGTCTCTGTTTAAAATTTCTAAGCCTTATCCTGCTATGACTAAAAGTGATAAAAATTAGAAATTTTAATAAGTACTACTATATTAAATATTGTACAAGAAGATGCCTTTAAAAATATTTCAATGAGAAAAAATCATGCAGATACATTTTAAATGTATGACATGAAATACTATTTCAACTAGATAATAGCATTGAAAAGACTTGTTTTTATCAAAATTAAAATGTCTTTGTTCTGATTATAAAATCACTTCATATTTATTTTTAAAATATCATATAATACATCATAAATTGCCCATAATTCTAATATTGAAAGATAATACTAGTATTTCATGCTTTTATTCAAAACTTGAAGAATTGCTTAGTTTGAGAGCAAGTACAGGGGAGAAATGAAAATAAATTTACAAATTCCTACAGAAGTTTACAAATGAAAGTCATGAATCTATAAATGGAAATGGAATATGTTTTACCATAAATAATGACCACCATGACTTTTCTTTAGCTTCTATTGACAATGCAATCCTGGGCTGATCCATGGCCAACATAAAATGGTTATTCAGCAAAGCTCTGAGGAATATGATAAAAGAGATTATTTGAAAGTATCAGAGTGATGACTTGTTCACAGAGAGAGGGGGATTCTTTTTACAACTCAAGTTGGAAATTGCCTCCAAATTCCAGAGTAATTTATACAACTTTTCTATTGTCTCAGGCAAAGATAAAATGAAGAGAGAAAATATGGGTGCTATGGAATGAGATAGGAAAGAAAAAATCCTGGGAAATCTGGCAGCTATCTTGGGCACTTTAAAAAATGTATTTTGTATATATACCACATCTTCCTAATCCAATCATCTGTCGATGGACATTTGGGTTGTTTCCATGTCTTGTTTGTTACAAATAGTGCTGCAGTGAACATGTGGGAGCAAGTGTCTTTTTCAAGGAAAGTTTTGTCTGGATATATGCCCAAGACTGGGATTTCTGGGTCATGTGGTAGTTCTATGTATAATTTTCTAAGGTACCTCCATACTGTTCTCCATAGTGGGGTATATATACACAATGGAATACTACTCAGCCATAAAAAAAGAATGAAAGAATGCCATTTGCAGCAACATGGATGGAATTAGAGACTCTCATACTGAGTGAGGTAAGCCAGAGAGAGAAAGACAAATACCATATGATATCACATATCTGGAGTCTAATATAGGGCACAAATGAACCTTTCCACAGAAAAGAAAATCATGGACTTGGAGAATAGACTTGTGGTTGCCGAGGGGGAAGGGGAGGGAGTGGGATTGATAGGGTGCTTGGGGTTAATAGATGCAGACCGTTGCCTTTTGAATGGATTAGCAATGAGATCCTGCTGTGTAGCACCGGGAACTATATCTAGTCATTTATGATGGAGCATGATAATGTGAGAAAAAAGAATGTATACATGTAAGTGTAACTGGGTCACCATGCTGTACAGTAGAAAATTGACAGAACACTGTAAACCAACTATAATGGAAAAAAATAAAAATAATTAAAAAAAGAAAAATATATTTTGGAGGACAAACATTTTCATGTTTCAGCATTGCACATATCTCTAGAGAAGTAACAAATTAAGAAAGGCAGTAAATTGAGATTTAGCAGCATAGTTGATGACAACCCTGAACTCAAAGTCTGACTTTGTACAGTTGTAAAAAAAATATTGAAAAAATATCGCTCACATATTTATATAAAAGCCCAGAAACGCAAAAATGCCTGCTCCAAAATAGTCTGGGAAGACAAGTAGAATAAAAAACCAAGCCTTGTCATGATAATGGTGAGAAGGTGTCAGCAAAGCAGGACAGTAATAATCCTTTTCCCTTCCACTAGTTTTGGGTGTTAAAATTTCTTTACGTAAAATTAAAATCAGTATCACACACTATGAAACATTTATAGGGCAAACGATGTATAATATAAATGTATGATAACTACATAATGTAGAGAGTAAACCTAAGAAAATGTAAGTCAGAGCACAGTGAGTATGGTCTGAAGGTTTTGTGGAAAATATCTTAAAACAAGTGTTATTTGAAGAGGACCTGAGAGTTAGAGAGAACTGATCACTAAAATAGCTTTAGAAGGCTTTCAAAACAGAAATGACAAAATTAAATTGTACAGATGAGCATGTTGTGATGTGAAACGAGAGATACATGACAGATAGTGAGAAAGAAAATAGGCAGATAAGGTGACTCAAGCAATTTTCATATAGTGAGGAAAAATAGTATTAGTGTTGAGTTTAATAGGTCAGTATTTTACTCTTAGACCTTATCTTAACCTTCTAGTTGATTTTAGGCAAATCTCTTATTTTCATCTCATTTTCTTTCTCTGTAAAATATTGTTAGACATGGCAGTTCTAAAATATGATGTACATGATAATAAAAACTAAAATGTATTAAATGCTTACTCTGTGAGCAGAGCATGCTTTTAGTATCCATTTCATACTTGCAATGTTATGAGATAGGCTGTGTTATTATTCCCATGTCAGATGTGGCAAAATTGATCATTGAAAAAATTATTCAAGCTTATTTTATAGCCGGTTGATTAGGGAAAAAAATGTGATGAAATGATAAGATTTTAAGAAAAATGAGTCAGGGTACTGTGTGTAGGGAACAGTATATAGTGCTGGAAATTGTGTGGGGAAGCAGTCAGTTATGAGCATATTCTAGAAACCAACATATGGATAGATGAGAGATTAGAATTAGGAGGTGAAAGACGGAACACAGAAGAATAAGCCTAGGAAACATTACAATGAGTCTTATTGAAAAATGGCCATGGATATAAAAGAGAAAACTGGCAGAATCCTTAAAACTTAGTTTTCTCACCTATAAAATAAGAGTCAGGAAACCAACCATGTTTGAAGGATGAAATAGATATGATACAGTGTGCCAGTACTATCCCTGAAATTCCTTACTTGCTAGCCATTCAACATCATGCTGATGGCGGTTTGGAATTTTCATCAAAGCATATTATTAACTGAGATACTAATGATACCATTTTATTATGTGTAATATTAAACATTTACTAAGCATCTCTTAAAAGCCGTCCACTGCTAACTTTGGGACAATACAAAGAAGCTGACCCTTTATATTAAAAATCTACCAGCAAAGATAAGAAAAGTGCATAAAGAGAAAACAAAAAATTTAAACCACCATATGATAATGTAAAAAGAAGTACAAAGTACAGTGAGAATTGAGAAATGAAAGAATGTATTTCTGGCCAACGAATAAGGATCATAATGCCATGATGTAATGCTTAGAAAATGAGTAGAATTTCAACTATAGAGTTGGAATCATACCAGGTTTTGGACTAGAGTGAGAAAAGACACATTAATAGGGAAATGACAAGATTACTCTCTCTGGTTAAGGTGGTGAGTATATATTAGGGGAATAATAGAGGGAGAATTATACATAATTTGTAGATGATTTTGAGTGAGAGGCCAGCATTGAATTTTATCCTTCAGGAAGCAGGGATGGAGGTGATATTTTTAAAAGCAGAATGACATAATAAAATTGATGATGTAAGAAGACTAACAGGCTGGAAAAAATTGCAGTTGTGGTAATGTGGCAAGGTAATATAATAACTGGTGAATCCAAGATAAAAATAAAGCTATTTTTAGCCACATGCTTTAAAACAAGGACCTTTATTTGAGAAAAAAAAATCAGCCCCTTATACATGTGTTTCCTCTAAAGAGTGATCTGTTTTCTCCTTTATGACCCATTGTTTCTAAGAGTAAACTAGAGTTCCAGACATATACTGATATCAAAATTTTAAGGAAGGGCTAATAAAGCTACAAGGAAAACCAGGAGTCTGGTGAGATTGGTGCATATGAATTTTATGTGGATAGTGTTTTGTTAAGTTGGGACTCTTCTTCCCCACCCCCATCCCTGAGTATCTTGGTCCAGGTGTCATCTGTTGTTCTAAAAACATGTTATTCAGATGAGAGGAGACAAAGAAGGAAAGTTGTCCCATTTTAGGGTAGTTGTTCCTTCTCAGAAATCATGGGTTCAAGTCCCATTTTGTAGTAGTTCTATAATAACAGGCAAGCTGCATAATCTCTCTGTACTTCAATGTTATCATCTTTAAAACAGGGATAATACTTCATAGGGATATTGTGAAGCCTGAATGACAAAATATGCTGAATCAACTAGAAGGCTATCTGCCACAGGGTAAATATTAAATGATATTTTGCTTCCATTGTCTTTATCCACTGTAATATTCAAGGATATGTTAATGATAATTCAGACCAGAATGTTTAGCTGTAAAACTGAAAAAGGTTAAGAAAAAAATATTATTTTGGTAACAGAAGAGGGGGGCACTTAATAAGATAATACAGAACAAATTAAAAAAAATAGCCCTCAAACTCATAGAACTGCTAAAAAAAAATCAAAACAAACAGTCCTAAAAAATCTTCCAGTTCTAAAATCGGCAAAAATAAAAATTTGTGATTGGGGTAAGTGCTTGGAAATGGAGCCATAGATAGGTACTGACTGTGGGATGCAACATAGTTCACTAAGTAAAATGAAATAGAAATAAATTAGAGGATGGAAGAGAGTCTTGAATAACATCTAGATGTACAAGATACATTAAGAAAATAGAAAAAAGAAGGGAACATAGGATTAAATGAAAGCCAAAAATAGGCTATTTTGAAAGCCCAGGTGGAGTTCCTGTTGTGGCTCAGTAGTTAGCAAACCCAACTAGCATCCATGAGGATGCAGGTTCGATTCCTGGCCTTGCTCACAATGGGTTGAGTATCTGGTGTTGCCGTGAGCTGTGATGTAGGTCACAGATGTTGCTTGGATCCTGCATTGCTATGGTTGTGGCATAGGCTGGCAGCTACAGCTATGATTCGACCCCTAGCCTGGGAACCACCATATGCCATGGGTGTGGTCCTAAAAAGGAAAAAAAAAAAAGACAAAAGCCCAAGTAAAAAAAAATAAAATCTCCATGGTAATTTACATGGATTTCATGTTCATTGCTTCACATTCAGAGAAATGGGAATTGAAAGTAAAAAATAAGTGGGATTGGAAATTACAAGTCTAATGATGTCCCTTGAATACACATCATTAAAGTCATGTGAAGCAGTCAGATATGGAGGAATATGTGGCCAATGGATAATAAGAAATAGAGGTTCAGTAGTCTTTGCAAAAGGGAAGTAGGCAGAATCTGGGTTTAATGGTAGCATTTGAAAGTTTTTTTGTGGAATATTCTGGAGAAATAAATTTAAAAAAAGAAGTAGGCTAGAGCTTATTTGATGCCGGATGCCATGAATTTGCAGTGGGCAAGAGCCACATGATTTTCTGTTTTGCATCTCTTACCAGTAAAGGAGAAAGTAGACCAGGAGTTAATCCAAGGTTAGAATGAATGCTCTCTGAGTTAAAAACCATGAGACAGCTTAGGGAGTAGCAAACATGGCATGAAAATAAGTTTTCACAGAGCAAGTTAGCACCTAAATAGTCTCTAGAGCTAGTAGTCTTACTTCTTTTAAAATAGAACCAAGCAATATCCTGGCAGCATACATAATAGTGTCAGATGCCTGATGTTTTATAAGCCACTTGATTGTTTCTTAAAGTTGGCTTTAAGCCTGAAAAGAATAGGCATGTGGAGTCTAAGAGAGAACCAATAGCAGAAGAACTATAGCAATTAAATCCAGGTTTAGCCCTCTGCTAACCCTTTCAGCTGTCTCAGCCTGACAGTCTGGATTTGGCAAGGGAGCAGCTCAGTCTGCTCCACCCTCTTGGCAAGGCAGCCATCTGGCCATTTGCACCTGTTTCCAACAGCCCTACTACTCCCATGAGCCCTATGTTGGTTTAAATGAAGTGGGAGCTAATGGGACTTGAATTACATGTGGAATGGGATGGAAATGTGTGAAAAGGAGGGCTAAGCAAAGCCAATTAGCTAGCCTGGAATAGATAAACTGAAATGAGTAATTGGAAAGAATGGCAGAACAAGGTTAGATGAAATAGCAACCAAGATGATGAATGTACTTTGAGAAAAGAAGTAGACAAGTTCATGGTCTGGAGGGAAAAAACAAAACTCCATCTGCCTATTCAAGTGGCTCCAGCTTCTCATTCATATTAAAGATAATTCTGAACTATGCTCTAGCAGCATTGCCGAAACAAATTGCTTCAGGGAACAGGCTTCCTCTCTCCTAACCTCCACTTGATGACTTTCGGTACTTAATGAGTGCTGTGGTGATGTCAGAGAAGAAGAATTTGCACCTAGAAGAGATTAAATTGAAAGTAGGGGAGGCTTCCCAAATAGCCTATCTTTTCTCCTTTC
This sequence comes from Phacochoerus africanus, assembly GCF_016906955.1. NCBI lineage: Eukaryota > Metazoa > Chordata > Mammalia > Artiodactyla > Suidae > Phacochoerus > Phacochoerus africanus. The sequence goes on from NC_062544.1 coordinate 233,641,776, forward strand.
AGAAACAATGATGATATTTTAATATAAAAATTGCCGAAATGGTCTAGATTTGAATTTTGCTTCATTTCACATACCGTTTTGATTTTTTGGAAACTCTTAGCATTACTTACTGTTTTAACCACACTTACTGCCCCACCTTTTACTTGAACTAGTTCACAAGAGCAAAATGTATGTCACATAATTAAAATTCCTTTTGTTTTCTGTAGAAATACTAAGAATTATATGATATGGTTATGCACAACACGTATTATATACATTACTATGATTCTGAAATTTCAAAACTTTGTAATAGCTCTAACTGTAAAATAATTAGCCTTAGATGCTCAGAATGTTAAGATCTTTGGAAATTAACTTGCCCCAGAAGTTAATCAGAAAAAAAATAGTATATTGAAATTCTCTACCTGTGTGCACAGGTGTCTATGTTCAACTATATTTTCCTCAGAAAATACCTACATGTCTTAAATTTAAATTATTTTTGTTAATCAACATGTCTCCGAGCTAAACATTTCAAGAAAAAAAAATGGAACTATTTTCTATGATTCCAAAGTTATGTACCAAATCCACCTGTGCCCTTATATTTACTGAGTTTTACTTCTTCACAAAATGCCAAGGAAAGAGTAAATAAAAGTATTTACTTTTCTAAAAGTTTTTACTTTTAGAAAAGTTCAGTTATGGCAAAATATAGAATTTTCATATTTTCAAATATTTTTTGTCCCTACATATTTACTCTATAACTCTTGTAAACATCTGGGCACTTATCAAATTAATCATTTTGGTACAATGAAACAGTTTTAGAAATTGAAAAGAGCAAGTTTCAGTAGATGTGGATGTGGAAGAGTTTAATGCCAGATACTGCAGATCGTGGGTTTATAGCGCTGGTGATTTTATGTCTATCCTCACATTCTGTTTCTGTACTTCAAGTCTCCACCTCTAAAGATTTTTATGTGGGTATCACAGTGGCATATGACAAAAGTCAGGGAAATTAACAAAAAGTCATACAGTGGTTTTCTTGGGGGGTAGTTTGAGACATAAATGTTGCTTACAAATGTTGCTTTGTTTTTGTCCTTCATATGAATTCCTGATAGACATTTAATACATACAAGGAAAAAGAGAACTATTGAAGCTTATGGAAGCCATTATCATAAAGAAAAACAAATTATTTTAACATCAGGAATCTTTCTCCTAGAGATTATCTTCCTGTTATCTGGCTTATCATTTACACACACACACACACACACACACACACACACACTTGCTAACTTGATGCTTTTCTTCTTTTAAATTGGCATAAGTTTTTCTTTTATCAATGACTTATAAAAAGAAGCTTTTGATTTAGAAATGATAGCAGCCACCTAAGAAAAAATTCATTTATCCACTGTAAAGATCTCAGAATAACCCTACTCTATCTGGGACACTCTGCAGAAGGAAATAAAATGAGATTAACTTGGCTAAATGCCAAGAGGCAGCAGTAATTAGACAAGCCCTGAAGAGATGCCAAACCTTCTACACTACCAGAAAAAAAGTGAAGAGAAAAGCTGAGATGGCAACAACGTGAACACTGCATTTGAATTTCACAGGTTTTTCAAGATCCAAAGATTTCATTAACATTAGAGAGAATTTAGGATAAGCCATGTATACTTGTTTAGAGGTAAAGAGGCTTAAATTCAGGTTTGAAAGAAGTTAATGTAGACTTCTAGGTTAATTGGGATACTTAAATGCAGAATATATGAATTTTCTTTGTAAATTCTGGCTTATTTTCTGCAACCTCTCTCTTCTCTATAATTGGAGATTTGAAACTCCCTCCCTTTAGCTGTTCTGAGATTATTTCTATGACATTAATGAAGAATTTGTAGAATTTTAACTTCACAAGAGCATGTTATGATTATCATCTTCATATTTTAAAAACTTCTTCCAGACACAAATGGGGCCTCAAAATAGAAGCAAAATAGAGACAAAGGATTAGTTGACTTGCAAATGAATTGGGGAATTATTTTAGAGAGACAGCTGTATATCTATCAGCATGTTAGATCATGTTATTTCAAGCACAGGAATAGCTTGAAGACAGTGAACAGAATTTAAAAATTAACTGCAGTAGCGCCAATCCTATTTTTGCCTCTGGGGAAAAGTGCAAGGTGGATATATTTAGTAGTGTTGCACAGAAAACGTCATTACCCCCATGTCTCTTGGTAATTGCACATCTCTTTCCTTCTCATTCTTCAAGCAAATAGAGACTTCACAAATGTATTTTTCTCTATCGTTCCACCAAAATTAATAGAAATCATAATGACGATGTTCATACTACAAAGAGAACAAGCATCCAGGGGATATAGATAAAGCACATAGGTTCACAGAGAGCTGCAACATCACAGACCCATGGCCAATACTTTGCAAAGCATACCAGAGGGTACCAAAAATGATGGCTTGACGAACCATAGTCATACAAAAACCTTAAAAACAAGGGCCTAAAAATATAAGAAGATACTATCCCAATATAAGTGATATGGAATAAGGCAGTGTTCTGACAAGAACTGTTTCATTACGTGCACTGGTTAAGTGTTGTTGTCAGTTGTTTAGAACAGAGGAACTCAAGACTGAAGTCCAAATCCAGTGTGCAAACACTTTACTTCATTCCATATGAGTATTTCGTAATCTCCCTCAACAAAATGTCATTTCCACAAGGTCTTAATTTAAATACCTCCTCTCTCTGTTACTAAATGTATCTCATCTATAAAACCAAAGCTACTATTATTGTTAAGTTTCTAGTTCCCAATGTAGGAAAAAACAAGAATACCCCTTTCCAAATTGTCTCTCAAAGCTTATATTTATTAGATATAGGGCATAACCAAAAAAAGAGAATACTTTTCTAAACTGAATTATAAAATATTATAATCAAGATTGTGGTGATGCAGCATATTGTAGAAGCCAAAGCTATTAGATGGTACCCATTCCTACCTTTGGCACGTTTAGACGTTTAGACATATTTGGCAGCCACAAAGATTCAAAGTCCAGAAGTACTGCTTTTTCACTCCAATTTGCCATTAGGCAATTTCTTAGTCATGTTCTCTAGCCAGAGGTTTCTCTGATGCCACAGGATGAAAAGCATAATTGCCAATAAACCCATCATTGATAACACCATCAATTCATTGCTTCTAATCGCTTGAGACAATTTCTTCCTTAAATCCCAATCCTCCTTTTGGACTAGGCCTTTTTCATAACCAATCAACTGATAAATGAAGCCTCACATTGTTTAGAAAACTATGCTTGTCATGGAGCCTACATTTGTCAGACCATCCCCTTAGAGAGTCCCATTCATCAGGCCTTGTCAAGTTGCATTACTCAGCCTCATTAATGCCACCTCACAAGTTGCAGCACTACATCCTGCCTGGAGCTGCCTGATAGACTGCTCTTCCCTGCACAGACTCCTAAGGGGCCCTTTGAGAAATGTTTTATTGAGGGCTCTGGTGAAGGAAATAGAACCTTAATGAAAGACATGCACCAGAGCATAATTAACTGTTACTGCAGCCCGCTGTTCCCATCAGAACTTTCCTCCATTCCTCACCTATGAGGATGATGGCTAACCTTTTCTTAACTGATTTCTTAGCTGAAAATGCAGGTAATAGGAGAAACTATTTGAGTACAATTAGAGAAGAGGTGATTTCAAAAGCTGTTTCATTAAGAATGTTTTCTATTTTCTTGGTTGAAAGAGGAACCTGTCCTTGATCTCCTAGTTAGTGTAGAATAAGGAAAACAGACCCAGGAGAATAGAAAACAAAGTCAGACCAAAGGCCAAAGATTGTCAAGAAAACCATGAAGCTCAAGAAGTAAATATTTATTTGAATTGCGACAAACATTGTTAGTAGAAGATCAAGATGTCATAGATTTAAGCTATTTGTCATTGCAAATACGCAACATAGGATTTTGAGTGGAGGATCATTTAAGACATGACAGTGTATTCTGGAATTAAAGGTGACAGGAAAGCAGAGATTGAGGACAACTGTGCTCTTTTACAAAGCTCTCTCCTGTTCTTTTCTTACTTTCCTAATGTTGACTTTGAAAGAATTAAAATAATTGGAAAGGTTATTTATTTACACCTGCTTTAAAATGCTACACAGGCATGCGTATGTGCATGAGCACACACACACACACACACACACTCCCCATTCAGCATTATTCCAGAATTATATGCATCTTCTTCTCTGGTCTAATTTCCTTTGAAGAACAACAAAAGAAGTAAATGGCTTTTTTTTTCACTTAAGCTATAAATCAGATTCCTCTCAACTATGCTGGTATCTGAGGTTGTAGGGCTCCCTTTAGAATGACAGTGTCCAATTATAAGCAAACACTGGCTGTTATCCCCAAGGAAAAGAGAATTCAAAGGATCTGTGAGATAGCACATAGCAAAATAACCTGAATGGTTTGATAACTTTTTGACATCTCAATGTTTATTTAGTGCTAATAGTGATAGGCTATATCCATGTCCAAGTGGAATTCATAATTTAAAAGGGCAAATTTAAAACACCACGTGCTAAGCCTGGATAAAAGCAGTATGACTAGCCGGATGCTTTTAAAAAATTATGTGATTATCTGGAAAGCCCTGTTATCAAGATTTTTGTTGTTATTTATGGAAGAATATTACTTTTTATCCCACTTCTTAGGATCTCATATTTTTTTAATTCCTTAAAACACTTCACTTAATATTTACATCTTCCTTATTAAAATTCCAAAATTCAAGTACTCCCAAATCTTAGAGTTTAAGTGTTTCATGGTAAATTCTTCCCTAACTTGAATCAAATAGCAGTGAAATTTCACCTGAGCTTACATGAAGCTATTCATGTTCTTTATCCACTTGATAGGAATATTGATACACTGAATTCCATTGTCTTTGATTATAGAACACTGACCCAGGTTTAGAAGGGTTATAATGTAATGTATAGTAAATGCCCTTCATTACATTTGTGAAATTGGAAAAGTGCTATATTCTGAAATATTTATCTCCAAGGAATTCAGTTAAGTGACAGTGAAACTATATTATATTCTACCACCTGATCCTGGTTTTTCTTATAATTAAGTTTACATGTTTAGGATTAGAAGTTTTGAGATAGAAACTTAATTCTTTTTTTTTTCCTGTAAGAAAGATCACTTCTGCCTTTTCTATTCTTTCCAGATCCAGTTCCTATCTAAAGAAGCCTCAGACTAGCCTTTAAAAGTATTACATGAAAGGGATTTTTAAGGATGAAACATAAAAATTCTGAAAGAGATAAGTAGACCTGAATCTGCGATTCTTCATAAAGCCAAGAGCTGCCTGTTTCGTAAAAACAGGACTAGTCATGTTTCATCCACTGACTAAATAAACTACAAGGAAGAATGCAGCCTGTCAGAGGTTATGGGTAGAAATAGTCACATATTAGGAATTTAAACTCTAGCCTGGGTCATTCATAAGTAGATGAAGTTCACATCACACTATCCATGGTATGGAATGCTAACCTCAGAAGTCAGAATGAATCATTTCCATTGGTTCTTTATTGCTGTATAGCAAATTACCACAAACCTAGAGGTTTAAAACAATGTCTGCTTTTTAACTCACAGTGCTCTAGGCCAAAAGACCGAGCCGACTCAGCTGGTTGCTCTGCTTGGGGTCATGCAAGGACAAAATCAAGGTGTCAGCTGGGCTGAGCTGTTATCTGGACATCCCAGGAAAGAATCTGCTTCCCAGTTCATTCAGGTTGTTGGAAGAATAAGTTCTTTGTAGGTATAGATTGGAGGTACTTGCTCCTTTTCTGCCTTTAATTATATCTGAAAAATTTCTTTGCCAGTGTTTCTGCCAGTGTTCAATCAGAGAAACAGAAAAGGAGACCTGCCTCAAGGGATTTATTGCAAGGAATTGGCATAGGTGAGTGTGAGGATTGGCTGGGAAAGTCTGAAATCCATAGGGCAGCTTGGCAGGAAGAGCAGGCTGGAATGGTAGTCCACATACAGGATTTCTTCTGAGAAGTCTCAGTTCTGCTCTTAAGACCTTTCAACTGATTAAATCAGGCGCACTCAGACTAGCTGGGCTAATCTTACTTACCTAAAGTCAGCTCATTATGACTTTAATCACATCTACAAATACCTTCAGAGAAACTCCTAGATTATTCTTTGATTGACTAACTAGAGACTATAACTAAGCTAGATTGGCATATAAGTTAACCATTACAGCCCTGTAATATAACATAATCATAAGGTAACATCGGGAGATATGGGTCATGGGGCCCATTTAGAGTTCTGGCTACTATACAACTGAAGCTCCTTAGACACAAAAGAAATAAACCACTCTACAGAGAACCTCCCATGTCAGAGCAAGAACTTTAGATTCTCTGAAGAATCCTACTAAAAATGAACTCATGTTAAATAACTGTATATCAGATGAGGAAACTATCACCTTAAGGAAGAATTGGTGACATAGCAAGGAGAGGACTAACACCAAGAAATGGAAGCAATATTACAATCTAAAATAAAATATGAATACTCAATTGGTAAATGATTAAAACTTTTTTTCAAAGAATAGAAATCACAATGAAAGTACTAAACTGCCATAGATGAGCAGGAAAGTTTAGGGTAGGGAGAAATTCAACATTAAGAAATAAAATAGGACTTCCCATCATGGCACAGTGGAAATGAATTAAACTAGGTTTCGTTGTGGGTTTATCCCTGGCCTTGCTCAGTGGGTTCAGGATCTGGCATTGCCATGAGCTGTGGTGTAGATCACAGACACGGATCAGATCTCGAGTTGCTGTGGCTGTGGTGTAGGACAGAATCTGTATCTCTAATTGGACCCTTAGCTTAGGAACCTCCATATGTCATGGGTGTGGCCCTAAAAATAAAAAAAAAAAGAAAAGAAATAACCCCTCAATTTAGAAGCAATAACAAAGTAAATAAGTACATCTTAAAGATTATAAGATGACAAGTTCCACTGAGACAATATACCAGGAGAAGATGACCTTGAAAAAAAATCATAGAATAGTTCCTTTCATGGCCCAGTGGTTAATGAACCCAACTAGAATCCATGATGTTGCAGGTTTGATCCCTGACCTCGCTCAGTGCGTTAAGGAGCCAGCATTGCCATAAGCTATAGTGTAGGTCGCAGACACAGCTCCGATCTGGCGTTGCTGCAGCTGTGGTGTAGGCTGGCAGCTCTAGCTCTGATCTGACCCCTGACCTGGTACTTCCATATGCCAAGGGTGTGGCCCTAAAAAGCAAAAAAGAAAGAAGAAAGAAAAGAAAAAAAAAGAAAAAAATCATAGAAAATGTAGCCCAAAGAGATAAAGTTATGGGTCACACCAAAAGAAATTCTGAATCATAGAGGACAGACTCAGTATTTAATACAGTTCCATAAGAGAAAATGAGAGTGGCAATATTCAGCACAAAAAAAGGACCACATTTTCTTGAGTTTAAGAAATGTAGAACATCAGTAATATAGAAATATTAAAAATATCTCAAAAAAAATCCTAAGATACCTAAAAAATAATAATTAAGCTAAAAGTAAACATTTTTCCAGAGAACAGTGAAATGAAATAATATCCTGTTGCTGAGGTAAAGTGATTATCAATTTAGAACTCCACTCATTGCTATGGACTCAAGAGAGAGACTGAATAACACTTTCAAAGACTGAGAGTTTATTACCTTCAGAATGTACTTTACTAACCCCAAAACAAAGAGTAGGATTTGAGAAGAAATGAGCAAGAATAAATTGAAGTCATTTGTACATTTAAGAAGTCATTAAAAGATATTACTATTATTATTACTTCCATTACTACTAATAATAACCAACTGGGAAGAAGCCATGGCTCATAACAAGTTGAAAGTAAGATATTGAAAATAATCAGAAAGATGGGAAGATGGAATAAATACTGTTTCAAATAAATTATATCAACAAAAATACATTTTGCAATGTTAAATGAAAAGAAATTGAAGTAATGTGAAGCCATGTTGAAAAAAGAAAGCAAGATGCAGAATATGCATGATGTTATCCCATATAGTTTTATTTTAAAAATACACAAAACTGCACAGAACACTGCTTAGGATTTATACAAACATGGTACAGTATTTTTAAATGGTGGATGGGAAGGAAGCATGCCAAGTTCAGGGTACTGGATTTGTCTGGGAAAGATGGGAAGGAAACAAAAACAGAAAAGGGTGAAAAAGAGTTTTCAGTTTATCAGCAGCTTTACTTCTTAAAAAATAAAAACTTCAGAGTTCCCATCATGGCTCAGTGGAAACAAATCTGACCAGTATCCATGAGGACCCTGGTTCGGACCCTGTCCTTGCTCAGTGGGTTAAGGATCCAGCATTGCCATGAGCTGTGGTGTAGGTCACAGATGCGGTTCAGATCTGGTGTTGTTGTGGTTGTGGTGTAGGCCAGTGGCTACAACTCCCTTTGGACTCCTAGCCTGGGAACTTCCATATGCTGCGAGTGCAGCCCTAAAAAAATAAAATAAAATAAAATAAAAACTTCTGAAAAAAAATATGGAAAAATAATAAAAATTTTTGAATTTAGTTCTGTTATATTTTACTCTGTAATAACTTGAGTATTTGAAAGATTTATTTATTTAAAAGAAAGAAAAATATATTGACTATCAATAAATAAGATTAATTGGAAGGGCTCTGTTCAGTAAAATCAGAAAACTGCTACAATTCTATTTCAGTAATCCATACAAGAGATTATCTATGACAGTGGCTCAAAAAAAAAAAAAAGAAAAAGAAAATTAATGAGACCTTTCAAATGTAAAATCACTACGACTTGATCAATTTCGTACAAGTGGCAAAGGAAAATGTTGAATTAAGAATGAATCTGTGTTTGTTGTCTTGAGAAATTAAATGAATGTTGATGCTTTTACTTTTCTAAAAGAAAGTTGTAAGGTCTTGATAGAGTTGTCCAAAGGGTATCTGAAAATATGAATCTGGGAGTTCCCGTCGTGGCGCAGTGGTTAACGAATCCGACTAGGAACCATGAGCTTGCGGGTTCGTCCCTGCTCTTGCTCAGTGGGTTAACGATCCGGCGTTGCCGTGAGCTATGGTGTAGGTTGCAGACGCGGCTCGGATCCTGCGTTGCTGTGGCTCTGGCGTAGGCTGGTGGCTACAGCTCCAATTCGACCCCTAGCCTGGGAACCTCCATGTGTGGCAGAAATGGCAAAAAGACAAAAAAAAAATGAAAATATGAATCTGGATTGTAGACAGAATTTGGAGTTGATGGATGGATGATGGTAAAATGAGTAAAACCAGAATCCCCATTGTGGCTCAGCAGGTTAAGAAGCCTACTAGTATCCATGAAGATGCAGGTTCCATCCCTGGCCTCTCTCAGTGGGTTAAGGATCCAGTGTTGCCATGAGCTATGTATTATGTAGGTCACAGATATGACTTGCATTCTGCATTGCTGTGGCTGTGGTGTCCATCAAATTCCACCCCTAGCCTGGGAACTTCCATATGTTTCAGGTGTGGCCCTAAGAAGCAAAAAAAAAAAAAAAAAAAAAAAAAAAGAAACGAAACAAACCAAAACAAAACATCAAAAAAACCCCTCAGTATTTATCCATTCTTATTTTTTTAAGCTGTTTGTTTTCACTTTCTAGTGACCCTAATTGCCCATACCATTGCATTCTAAATTATGGTTTATTTTTATATTAAATAATTTAATGCTGTTTTTCTTTTCTTTTAAAATTAGTTTTTCTACTTACAATCTGCTTGCATTTTCTTGAAGCGTTTAAAAGATAAAGGAAGAGCAATGAAGGAGCTATAGATGATTATAAAGAGCATGAACATGGGTTGTATAATAAGTCGTAAAAGAAACCTCACAATCACAAATAATTGAATTTTTACAATTTGACTCAATCCGGTTTCCTTATAGTTAGAATTTCAACTTGAAGCTATTACTTTTCCCTCTCTACTGTCTTTAATTAGAGAACATTTCCACCAGCTTGTAATTTAGAGGAACTTATTCTAAAAGGAAAGTTTATTTACATATGGGTATTCTCTAGAATTATAGTTTGTATACATAGAAACTGATATAAACAGTTGGAGAATAGAGTTCCTTGGAAAGAGTTAACATCGAAATTCATTACACACCATGTTAAAAATCTCACATTCTCTAGAACTGTAGGACTCTTAAAATCAAGCTCTAATATTGAATTTATTAATTTCCCTTCTTCTCTTTAGAATGACATTTCCCACATCTTTGCCTCTTTGACATCTTTGGGTTTTTCAAATCTTTGTGAATGCACATTACTCTGTGATCCCCTTGCCAACTTTCGAGGCAGAACTCCTTCAAAGTATCCCACAGGGCTAAATAGTGAAGAGTAAATAACCACACACTTTTGGAAATGAACTTGATACTTGTCATCACTGTTTCTACTAGCTTTTTGAGTAGAATTAGTGTAATACAGTTCCTCTATAGCAATGGTGAGATGCTTAAAAGAAGTTTCCTACATAACAATGAAACCTCCTAATTTACTACAAATAGAATAAAAACATTTATTGTATACTTATACAGTTTTTTTCAGGTAATGAAATCAAGAGAATTTGGGTTTTTTTGTTTTTTGTTTTTTTCTGATAGGGATTGATGAAGGGCCAGTGAAAGAGAAGTGACTGAAAAGGAAGATGACATTCATTCTGCCTAGAAATTTATGGGAATTGTTTCTCATTGTAATCTTTCACTCATTCAACATCTTGATTGAGTACTTACTATAAGTTAGACTCTAGGTCAGGCCCAGAGTTCGATGGCAGACAACTCAGACCAGCAATGGTGTAATAGATATATAGATAAATATGTAGTAGATTATGTTGCACAGACTTATCTTCTCTGCTCCCTTAAAATATTTTTCCAGTGTCTCACAAACTTATAAAATAGGATATATACACTTTATATACACTTTAAGAAGATTACCCAGTGGTCCCAAACAAATCACTCACAGCAATAAAAGACCAACTTTGGTCTAGAAGCAAAGGAAAGTTGTATTCTTTGACCAGAAATGGAGAGGTGTGAGCTCTGTACTCTCCTGGGAACTCTCCATGGGTGAAGATGATTTATAGGGATCTCCTGGTGGGAAGCTGAGAGGGTAGAGCTTTCCCAGTTTGGGCGCAGGTGTGCTGCGCAAATTCCAGATCACTGGGCAGGTGTAGCGCACCCTGCCTGCTGCTGCTGCTGCCGCCATCTTAAGTTCTGTGCTCTGGGAAGCTGTTTGGCAGGAGGAACTCAGGTCTGAAGGGCTGAGGGCACAATACCTCTACTGAGCAGTGTCTTATGAAACTAGAAGAAGAACAAAGGAAAAGACAAAAAAAGGTTAGTACTCTTGACTTTATTACCCAGATTCTATTTTTATTTCCTGGAATTGTTGGTGGGCATTGGTGGTGACAAATGTATAACAGCCGCTCCAAGTTTTAATTACATTGGTGAAAATTAATCTCATTTTTCTCCATTGAACACTTCAATGTTAGAGGTTCCTCACTATCAGTTGGCCTGAAGCAATTGCCCCAGGTATGACCAGCCCCCTCCTCCACGGTCCCAGGTTATGGAGACTGGTGTTATTTCTGCCCACATTCTACCAACTTCCAGGGTGTGCCCTGGCAGTTCCTTTGTCTCAGCCTCTTTTGCTCCTTTTCTGTGGACTGCCAGGGAGTGTCAGGGTGATGGATGGAGAATGGTAGTGGAGACCTTGAGCCTTTATTCAAAGACAGGATACTTCTTCCAGTGCCATGATTTCATATACATCTTTCAGGCTCAGCCACAGCATTAAGGGTTTAGGCTTTGTCTACTTTCAACTTTAGCCTTCAAGTCCTCTAACTTTACCACATCCCACCGACAAATCTCACATAGATTCCTCTTTTACATAAATATTCAAATATGATGGATGTGTCACTGAGTATTAATCACAATTTAAATATTTCTGTGGCTATTGATTAATGCATTTCTTTCCATAAACTGTTAGCTCCTTGATTCCAGGAAGTATATCTGTTTGATCACCACTATATCACTAGGGCCTTCAAATAGCTTAAAAAAAATTAAGTTCTCATTTAAGATCTTGTGAATAAATTCTGATGATTGACCCATTACAGACTATTAACTAGACTGAAAATTTAACAAAGAAGTAGCATCATATTTATTTTTCAGTGTCTTCCTAAATCTTTATCCTAGTACTTTTTTTTTTTTTTATAAAATAGGCACTTAATACATTCAGAAATGAAACAAAAGGATAGAAGCCATGATTAAGTCTCCTGCTTGAGAATTTTTTCAGGGTCATTTCCTATATGACAGAGCCATGTTCTTCAGCAGGTCTGGGATCACATTTTTTATAGCTCATGATTTAAAGTGAAAGATAAAGGTTTTACTTTAGTATCTAATTTACACAGCTTGTGTCATATGACTTTCCCTGAGCCAATGTCTGCTGTCAGAATGATCAAGTACACCCAACAGAGAGATGGAAGGTGTGCTGTGATTGGCAGCCCAAAGAGTCTTATAGAATGAGAAACAAGTGATCCCGAAGAAAGTAGTGTGGCTGTTGTTCAAACAGAATGGGAAAGGTGCAAAATTCTACAATATGCATTGCCAGCACTACCATCAACAGCAACCAATATTTCCTGCAGGGCATATGGATATGCTGTAAATGGGCAGGTTGAGGGCGTGTTAGAGAGCTGGAATAGTGGTTTATAATTAGATAGGCTATACTTTACTAGTAAATAAATTAGTGTTCTTACTTTACTAGGGAAAAATTCTTTAGGCAAAATTAGTTTCAGCCAAGCTTTACAGTTAATGTTCAAAATAAAGACTGAGAAATCTGCTGTCAGGGTCTGAAGTTGAGAGTCTTCTATTATGAGTGGTGATAAGAAGCTTGTCTCTGCTTTGATTTCAAAAAGTCATTTCATTTTGGAGTCTCAAGAAATACTGAGCTTCCTCAGAAACATTCCCTTTAAATGAAACTATTGTGGATTTTAAAAGGCACTTAAATAAAAAGTAGGTATTTTTTTTTCATTTGTTAAATGGAATCCTTACATTATGCATGGTAATGAGTCTAGGTTTAAAGTGATTCTTTTTGGTAGGACTACCCAGGGAATTAAATAAAATAAAAACCAAAAGGTTAGTGTTTTGCAAAAACTAAATGAAAGACCAAGCATCAAAGCTTGGAATTATGTTTGAAATGATTTTTGAATGGATTCAATATTTGCTTAATTGAGGTTCTCCCTCAGTGAACATGAGGCTGCTCATCTTTTCCCTATTTGCTTCACCTCTGTTTTTAAAGACAATTTAGTTTTTTCTAATCCTCAAAAACCAAGATTTGCTAATCCTTCCAACTATCATTCCATTCCCCACTGCACATGAAAGCTTTTGCTGAAAAGAGAAATACGCTCTTTTCTCCATATTAATTTATTCAACTCCCTTCTCAAAACTCTTTTTTTCTTTTTTCTTTTTCCCATCTAATCTATCCATATCTCCTTTGAATAGCTGTTATATCCTGGCACTTTTTCATTAATTCCTTTTTAGAGCTGCTATACTGTCTAAATTTATTACTGACTTACCCATACTTCTAGCCACTCGGGACATTCCATTATGCCATCATGCCTCAGTTTCCAAAGGGATGTGTCCCCAGGTGGCCAGAATTTCTTCTTCTTTTCTGCTAATTATTGGCAACCTCCTTCAAAGAAAATTCAGTGTCTGTCTCTGTTTTCATTTCCTTTCAGATTCTACCTGGCATCATATGCCCATCTAATTACCTCTAGCTCAGTGTTTGCATTTCTACACACTAATTAATTCTCCTCTTGCCCCAGAATTAACATTGTTCAAAGGATATCATCATGTGGTTGATTTATGGTGTCAAATTCTGAAATAAAATGGAATGTGTTTGTAGAATGTTTTTAAAAGTCTTTGCCATTTCTGCTGGCTTTCTCAAAGAACTATAAAGTGAAACTGGACTATAAGCTGGACAATTGCGCTAATTAAATGCTAATTAGCTATGTGATTTGCAGAATATTCGCTCTCACATCTCCCTGTCTCTCTTTCGTTATAAAATAAGGGTAGTAAGTAACTCGAGTAATCTTTGAGTTTTTCGAAGTCCCAAATATCAGAATATTAGGACAATTAACATAAATGTCATAACAAGTAACCCCCAAGTTTTAATAACATAATACAAGTTTATTTCTTATTCATATCACAATTCAGTGCAAATCAGGTAACTCTACTGGGTGGATCCTTTCCCAGCAACAACTCAGGGATCCAGGAATCTTCTCTCTTGTGTCATTGCTATCCTCTAGGCTCAACTTGGAGGTGCCTGATGTCATTCAGTTGGCCAGTGAGCAAAGTGATTGTGAAATCTCATGAGATGTTTTAGAGCCAGATCCCAAAATAGCTTACATTAATTTGGCCACATTCTACATTCCATTGACCAGAACCCAGTTATATGGTCTTAAACTTATTTCAGGAGGGAACTAGGAGAAGTGGTCTTTCTGTGTGTCCAAGAAGAGAAAACAAGGCTGTGGGCCTTTAGCCAATTTCTGCCACACCCTTCAATATGATGAGATTTTTAATTTCCTTTTTCTGTACTATCCAGTTTCCCATTCTTTCTGTCTCTATTTGGTTGTTTCTTTTTTTCTTTTTTTTTTTCTTTTTTGATCCTCATCATTTTCCTCCCTAAGTTTGTTTTTTTTTAACTTAACACTCTAACCCTGGACTCTGGTGTCACTGCCAAGCTTTCTAAGAGACCTCATTTTATCCCCTTTTCCTGGAGGAGAGCCTGCAGATCAGTGTGCAAGGATGCAAGTTTTATCATTTGCAAGTTGCATGGCTCTTAGCTTCTTCATCTGTAATAGGCTTACATGAGAAAAACTAAGTTGTCAGAGATGTAGTATGTCCTCAAAACATTTTTAACTTTTGATTCCATTTTCTATTGTCCTTGTATATAAGATTGTCTCAGGGTTTCCGTGGAGCAGTAGATTAAGAATTCAACTGCAGTAGCTTATGTGGCTTCAGAGGCTTGGTTTGATCCCTGGCCAGGCACAGAGGGTTAAGGAATCCAGTGTTGCCTAGGTGTGGCATAGGTGGCAGCTGCAGCTTGGATTCAGTCCCTCTCCCAGGAACTTCCATATGCCATGGGTGCAGCCATTACAAAAAAAAAATTATCTTACCCATTAAACCACTTCCCTATTAATCTCTGTAAGAAAAATAAATCTATTAAATAAGCCTGTCCTACATACTACTCCCTTTCTGATCTCCCATTATATACAAACCTTCCTGCTATATAAGTCTCTACTTCTGCAATGGTCCAACTTCTCTATTCTGCTAAATATATTTCAAAACTCTTTTAATTTGAACCTTCTAGATATATAGCCCCAGGATTGTTTATCTGGTTTGTTGGTAAATTTAGTTAATAAATTTAGTTTAATATTTCATTATCTCTACCATTATCCATTACCATCTCTACTAGTCAGAAGAAATGTTTTTCTATGGCTTTCACTAAACCATTACTTGAATAACAGCAACGATTAGCTAAAATAAGATTTGGGGATTGTGTCTCAACAGATGAAAATTTCCAGGCAAACCCATAAAGCATTGTAAAAGTACCTAATAGTGAGCCATTTCAAAGTTAGATTTACAAAAAGACAATTATATGTAAAGTTTACAAGTCTTTCTATTGAATTGTATGATATTGATAAACAACCTCTTTGTGCTCAGTTTCCTCAACTATCAAATATTCAGGTTATTTCTTGTGTCTCTTCTTTACCTAAATTTGATGCTTTATATTATTTGTGAGAGGCTTCTCATATTTTATAAATATCTCCCCAATTATAGCAAAATACTTTTTCATTCTACATATCATGCTTATGCCTGTAGTAGATTGAGTAATGTCCTCTCAAAACTTATGTCCACTCAGAATCTCAGTGTGACTTTATTTGGAAATAGGGTCTTTGCAGGTATAATTAAGATAAAGTCATATAGGATTAGAGTGGACTTTAAATCCAATGAATGGTGTCCTTAAAGAGCAGAAGATACATAGATATGCACAAAGAAGGCCATGTGAAGATTAAGGCAGAGGAGTCCCCTTGTGGCACAATAGGTTAAGGATCCAGCATTATCACTGCAGCAGTTCCAGTTGCTGCTGTGGTGCGAGTCCAATCCCTGGCCCTGGAATTTCTGCATGCCCTGGGTGTAAAAAAAAAAAAAAAAAAAAAAAAAAAAGATAAAAGCAGAGATTGGAATGATGCAGCTACAAGTCAAGGAACTTGAATTGTCAGGAATTATCAGAAACTAGGAACAGGAAGCAGGGAAGGATTTTTCTCTGGAATCTTCAGGGAGCCTGCCTTTGCTGACAACTTGATTTCAAACTTCTAACCCCCCAAACTGTGAGAGAATTAATTTCTGTTGTGCTAAGGCACCAGTTTGTAGTACTTTGTTGTGACAGTACTAGGAAAATAATACAACCTCCTTCATTTATTTTTAACAATTATAATTATTCATTTAACTTGTTCATCTTCACAATAACTGTAAGTTCTCCAGGTAGTGCCTTGTTCAATGGTGTATCCCCTCTATAACTCATAACCTGGTAAGAAGTCCATTCATATTTATTAAAATGAGTGAATGAGTAACTCAGTTCATACTGTCCTGACTCCATTATGCTATGGATGACTCAGTTTTTCTACTGTAACAAGGAAAAAGCCTATTGATATCCCCAGTCAACAACTTCTCAGATTTTACCCTTATGAATTATTTTTTCCAAAGTCTTATTTATGCCTAAGACAGGAATAAGGGGTTTTTGGATATCATATTTTCTTGAATGTGAGTGCATGCATTGGTCTTTTGGTGTATCCCTCTTTTGTTATGTCTTCACTGGGTTGAGGGCATACGGAAATTCTATAAGACATACATGAAAAATGGCTTTTTGGGAGTCAGATTTTATAAGAACATGGACAGTGGCAGCAAGGAGCATCCCATGCCTACATTAGTTCTGTTTTCAAGTCTTATTTTACCTCTGATGACAAAGCTTATGCTGTCACAATGTTCCATCCTAATACACAAATCCTCATATGTTACTGAAGAAGATATCATGAAATATTAAGATTCCATAACTGTATCATTATAAGGACAGCTACATAAAATAATCTGAAATAAATTTTGGATACTATAGTGTATGAGACTGGGGAGTAGTTATGTCCATCATATTTCCATAAGTTGTCTGTGGGCTGAGATTTTGTTCTCTTCATTTCTACATCCCTAGAACCTGGAAGACTTCCCGAAATATTTCATATGAATATTTTGAATGAAATGTCCTTTTCTTTAAAAAAATTATTGAAATTTAGTTGATTTACCATGTTGTGTTAGTTTCAGGTATACAGTAAAGTGATTCAGTTATACATACATATTCTGTTTTTGCATTCTCTTCCATTATAGGTTATTACAAGATATTGAGTATGATTCCCTGTGCTATACCGCAGGCCCTTGTTGGTTGTCCGTTTTATATATAGTAGTGTATATTTTAATCCCAATCTCCAAATTTACCCTCTTGCCCCTCTCCTTTGAAATATCTCTTTCTTAATTTATCTTGCAGCTGCTAACTCAGTGATCAGATGCCACTTTATGTGCATTCTACTATATAACTAGAGCAGAGATTTGCAGCTTGTAGAAGTCATGCCAGAGAGTTTCACTACCAGGGATAAGGTTTACTATATTCCTTACTCCCCCTAGTAAATTTGGCAATAAACACTCAAGCTGGAGTGCTTCTTTTGCTCACTGACTCCAGTATTCACCTGCTCACTCGCCCTTCATGCTCAGATTGTGCCCTATTACAGAGGTTTGGCCATAGCAACATTTTTCTAAAGTAGCTGATTCAAGGACTAGGGTCATTATAAAAATTAGTTAGGTATAGGTAAGTACCCTTTTAAGAAATTGTGCATTTTCATTTACTATTGTATTATTTCAGGTATTTTATTTTCTTTTGAAAAGAAATAAGAGCATAGAATAGAATAAGTATAATCTCAATTACTCTTCTTTCTCTGTTACCTTTAGAATGATTATCATGACCCCCGAACTTAAAGATTTAGCCCAAAACTATTGCTTTAAGACTCTATGAAATAAAGTTCTTCTTCCTTCATCTTGGGATTAAAAGGTTCAAGAATAAAAAAAAAAACTTGGAAGGGCTAACGCTGTTGTGATTTAGTTTCAAATCAAAGTCCAAATGTTGACTTCAGCTCTTTTCCTGTTTGGCCTTCATTTATCTTTATCTGGGCTGATATATAAAGAGAAGTTTCCACTACCACCGGGTATGTCAGAATAACTGCACATCCAGACACCTGAACGGAAACCCTGACTGGGAATTCTTCCAAACGCAGAGGGCAAGAAAATTCTAAGCCAAGAGTAATCTGTAGGCTCAGAACAACAACTCATCCTTCAGGTTTAAGCCAACTGTGTTCCCTTCATAGATGCTGAATTGGCAGGCTCTGGTCTCCACTGTTTCATTCCAACCTATGCCTGGTACTTGCTTGTTATGTGAGCTTGAACAAGTTTTGTGCACTTGGTGTGCCTCAGTTTCCTCATATATAAGATAAAGAAAATAGGTTGTTGAAAGGAGTGAATATGTGAATATATGTAAAGTTTTCATACAGTACCTCACAGTAAGCACTAATTAAGTAGTAGCTATTACTGCAGAGGTGGATGTATTAGGCCATCTTATCCTGAACTGTGAAATACTTGTTACATTTAAATAAATACCCTTTTCAGAGTCTGTATTCAGCAAACCACTTTCTGAAAACTTGGCTTTCCTGGAAGATGTAACATTCGTAGAGAGAGAAGATGTGCTAGCTGCCCACAAACATCCATTCCTCTTGAGAGTTTTATTTGTTTCTTAAAAAATTGTATGTACCAGATGCTTACCTAACTTTACATATTATTAAAATCCCATGAATTACCTTCTTTTAATAGTGGAAAGTTGGGGATAACAAAGGGTAATATAATTTGGTCAAGGTCACTTAACTGTAAGTGGTAGAGATTTTGTTCAGTCTCAGAATTCTTTCTTTTTTCTATGGACCAGGTGGTGTTGTGGTGGTAACCAAGTCCTCATCTGCTATCAATTGGGCTAAGGATTTAGTTGAGGGCAGGAATCTAGGTGAAGCAATCTCTTGTATTTTAGAATAAAGACCCCTCAGAAAAAATGGATCTAGGTTGCATTCTCTTTGAGGAATGGATATAAAATTATTCACTTTGAGGAGTCCCTGCAAAGCATCTTGCTCATTTGTTTGTTTTGTTTGCTTATTTTTCCTGCAGTAGTTCATAAACATCAGTGTGCATCAGAGTTGCTTAGAGGGCTGTGATCAAACACTCATTGCTTGAGTTCCAGATTCAGGAAACTGTTCTGGGGTCTGAGGCTTTGCATTCCCAACAAGTTCTCTGGTGATGATGATGTTGCTAGCACTGGCACCACACTTTAACTCTGTCTTAAATCAATGCAGTCAGTGCTCTGAAATTGCTTGGGTGTGCCTACTCAGTAAAGCTTAGCTGATCTGATATTAATCTTTAACTAAAATCCCTTCTTCTCTTTGTTAAGTACCTCAGGTTTTATACATTAACTAAAAGGATCCTGATGCAAACCAAATAGACCCTGAGTTACCTAAAGCAGAAGTGAAGTCACCCATGAAGTGGCTTACTAGTCTCAGGGGGTGTGATACATACAACATTTATATCCTTTTGGATTACATAATTATTAATTCACTTACTGTGTATGTGTTTTCCTTTTATTGTCTTTAAGAGGACATTTTATATAAGATGCCATATTATTAAGGTACGTCTGATTAAACAAAAAATGCAAGACAGAAACTGCATATCAATATTGTTGAATTTAGTTTGTTTTAGTATTTGATAGTGTTCACTTTATAGGCTTATCCTGAGCTGCAAATTCTGAAGGGAGTTCTAAGTACAGGGAAAATGATCACGGAAGAAAGCCTTTGGATTTAAATGTCTAGAGAGACTGTAAAATGCTAATCCATACATTTTCCTTGATCTATCACTATGGGGCATTTCACTTACATGCAGAACTTATCTATCATATTGCACTTTACCACTTTATCCCTCCCCACGAGCAACCACAAAGTATTCCCATAAAATGTTGAATAGAAAAAATGAGTTCAGATTACTAATAATGGTAAATAATGAAAGCAGAAACTATGTACATACCTACCCAAGCCAGATGTATTCAATGTCCTAATAAGCAGTATCCCACTTAATTTTCACAAAAATCACTATAAAGCAGAGTTTCTCAACATCAGCATTGTTAGTATTTCAGGATGTATGATTCTTTGTTATAGGGACTGTCCTGTGCATTGTACGATTTCTCTTAGGATCCCTGGCCTGACCTACTAGATGCCAGTACCACCCTCCCAGTTGTAATAACCAAAGTTGGCCCCAATGAGAACTACTGATATAAAGAATATAGGAATATATCTCTATTTTGTAGATGTGGCATTGTAAATTTACTTTGTTCAGCTTTCCACAGTTCATTAGTATCAGAACAAGAGTTCAAGTCCAGACCCTCAGATTTGTCCTTTTTTTTTTTTTTTTTTCCCCCAGGGCCACACCTTGCCCATGGAAGTTCCCAGGCTAGGGGTCAAACTGGAGGTGCAGCTGTTGGCCTATGCCACATCCACAGCAGATCCGAGCCATGTCTGACACCTATACCATGACTCATGGCAACGCTGGATCCTTAACCCACTTGAGTGGGGCCAGGGACCACTGAGCCACAATGGGAACTCTAGATTTGCCCTTTCTTAATAAGCTGACTAATAGTGAGAGCCACAAATTTCTTTGCCAGGATAGGACAAGTCAGCTATGATTGATTTCCTCTAAATCCAACTTTTCTAAGTGAATTTTGCCATATTTAGGCTTTAAATTATAGACTCTATCTTTTGCCTTACTTTTTATTGGACAAATCATAAATCCTTGGTACTCAAGGACTTATCCAGCATTTGTTCTATTGTTATGGAAACAGGTGCCTTTGGCTTGTGAGTTAATATAGCTACTAGTACAAAGCAGGGTTCTAACTGGCATGGCTATATAGGTCCCCAGTCTCTGATCACCATCTAGCCGCCCTGGCATCTGTGTCTTGGATATGTGTTTACTTTATTGTGTATTTCCTTAGTTCAATGTTAGAATATTGTTCATGTCCTCCTTTCTCCCCTTGTTATTTATAACAAGGTCCAATTTTATGTTTTCTTAAGTGATTCATAAGGCAAACAATAGACTATAAACTTCATTTGAAATTGGGATTATATTGTGTATTCCAGGGCAACCACATGTGAATAGATATAGATAGATATTGACAGATGATGCATTGGTAAATAGATAGATGAACAGGCAAAAAGAAGTCTGCTGTTTAAAACATGGAATCCCTATCACATCTAAAAGCTCATGTTCTGGTCCTGAAGGAAAAGAACTGGTGATTACAGTAATTCCTTTGGGAAAGAGGACTGTTTACTAATAAGGCAATTGGGAGTATGTAGGGATGGATAATATAGGGTCATTTATTTCAGAGAAGGTTGAAGAGATATGGGGTCATAAACTATCCAAATTAAGGTAATTATAGATAAGAGAGAATAAGGAGCCATTTTTTATATTTAGACTATAATATAAAGAAAATATGCATTATCAGCACAATACACACACACACACACACACACAGAATCACGTTGACTTGTTGAAGTAGATCCCATAAAATTCGCTGGGGTTGTGTAACTGTCATAAAGTGTACTCATAGCTTTTATGTACTTAGGAAAATATTTTTAAAGGTTTATGACCTACATGAAGAAAGATTAAAATCTCATTTAAGATAGAAAACAAATATCTCAGCAAATGGAAAGACAAATCAGATTTTTGGGTGAGGAACAGTATAATAGAATTTTTTATGTTTCTTAAACAAATGTGGACTTGATTGAATATCAGTCAGAATCCTAACTGGGAATTTCTATAGTCATAAAAAATTGCCTTAAAATTTATATACCAGAATAGAGTTTATAGATTTCTCTCCCTGCCTCCCTCTCTCTCTCTTTCTCCCTCTCTCTTTTTCCCCTTCCCTCCCTCCGCCCACCCATTCATCCCTCCACCTCTCTCTCACAAGAATAGCAAGAGCATAACCATAGCAAATCCTATAAAACACTTGATATTCAGTTATTGTTTTATCAATGGGACATAGATAAACACATAAAAGAAAGAGGAAATCTAGAGATTGATTGTATGTAGTAGAAGATTTTATATTTGACAAAGGTAGTATTTCATATCACAAGGGAAAGAGACCATTAATACTTAGCCCTGTCACTATCATCTACCTTTGTATCTTACACCATATACAAAAAGCACATTTCAGATTGGATTAAAGATTTATTTGTAAAAAGTAAAAAGGTATCAGTTTTTCAAACATCTAGGAGATGATTACATTTACAATATCTACCAGCAAGTGTGACCTTCTTAACTAAGACTGAAAAGGAGAAGCTATAAGAGATAAGGCATATAAGTGTGAAGTGAAAAATAACACAGACAAAATCCAAAGATGTATAATAGGTTTTGAAAGAAAAATATGTGTCCTGGAGAGCACTGACAGAGTGTTGTTTCTATAATACACACAGGACACTAAAAATTTGTCAAGATGAGACTAGTAACTCAATAATAGTCAATTCACAGAGATTATCTTCAAATGATCGAGTATAGGAAAATAATGCTCAAACTCACTGTTATCTTTCAATCCAAAAGAAAGTAATGAAGAGATATCACATTACAGCTGTGAGGCTGACAATAATTTTAAAGGATGATAACTTGACTGGCAGGTGTAAAACCTAAAATAATAAAGATATTTTGGAATTCAATATCAAAATTAAAAATACATTCACCCTCTGACATAGAAACTCCTTTTTTGTTAGTCCAGCCATGAAACAAAATACCAGTAGGATGGATTTATTGCAGTGTGTTCATGGAGCCAAATATGAAATAGGAAGCAATGGTTCTTCAGTAAAGGGAATTGCTGAAAATGTGGTAAATACATATCATAATTTCACAGCCATTAAAAAAGAAAAATTAAAGCTATTCCAGTGGATAATTGATTTGGAATTATTTCTATGGTTTGTTTAGTGAGATACAGAAAAGTGGGTATTGAACAATCTTTTTAAGTAGAATAAACAATGATACAACTAAAATTATTTGTATAGGTGTGTGTCTTTGCGTGGGTGTATACATACACATGCTTGCCTATTATCATATGAATATGGAAAAACATACATTCAATAATGAAAATTTGCTGTACAGCATGGTGACCCAGTTACACATACATGTATACATTCTTTTTTCTCACCATGCTATACATTAAAAAATAAAATAATGTAATGGATAAATAAAAGAAATTTAAAAATTTAAAAAGGTAAAAACAAATAATGAAAATTTGATTTAACGAGGTAGAGAGCAAGGTAGGAAAGTGGAAGTAAAGAGGGCTGAGCATTAAAATTAAATAAATAAGGGAAAAATGTAAAAATCCAATGAAAATGAAGGTATGTTTGATTCCAATTTGAATTTATACAGTATTTTAAATGTGGATTAAAGTCAAGGAATTAAAATTATTACTGTAATTTGAGATTTAGATTTTTCAAGACTTTACAAGAAACTATTCTAAGATTTCAAAATATGTATATATATATTTCATACTTCCTGTAAAAAAAAAATTTCAGATAAGCAAAAAGAAAAAAGGATCCTAGTCTTTCCAGCTTGAGTCTCTGTTAATTATTTTCCATTCCCTTATAACTCTGTTCACTGGCGTCTTTCTCCTTTCCTCAGTCTACCTTAGGTACCACCACAGAGTCTATGTCCTGTGTTGGCCTGCTTTTGTCAACCCCAACATATCTGTCCTTTGGACAAGGTACATACTCAGCCTCAAAGAGCTATAGTCCTCGGAGTTTCCGTTGTGGTGCAGTGGTTAACGAATCCAACTAGGAACCATGAGGTTGCGGGTTCGATCCCTGCATTGCTATGAGCTATGGTGTAGGTCGCAGATGCAGCTTGGATCCTGTGTTGCTGTGGCTCTGGTGTAGGCTGGCAGCTACAGCTCCAATTCGACCCCTAGCCTGGGAACCTCCATATGCCACGGGAGCGGCCCAAGAAATGGAAAAGAGACAAAAAAAAAAAAAAGAAAGAGCTATAGTCCAGCCCCAAACTGGAGCACTTCACAAAACAGCATCTGATCCTGGTGAATTCTACAAATTCCAAAGCCTGGCCTATAACAACATATCCTCAGTGAATGTTCTGCTAGATGTTGTAATAAATAATAAAAGCATAAGAAACACATATCCTTCCCAAGAGAAGCTTAAAAATTCATGGAGGAGCTAAACCTTACATTTATTAAAATTAAATAGATGTGTTTTAGCCCTTGACCTGATATGACTGCTTAAATTAATTGTATGTTGCAGAGTTAAGGAGACCATTTATCCAAAAGAGCCCACAAAGGCAAAGATCTGAAGATAAAGTGTGAAGGGATCCAGAATTTCTAGCGTTTGCCTCATTTGTGGTACTTGGGCTGGTCTCAGTCTTATATAATTCAAGAAGAAAAAGGGCCAGTCTGAGCTAGTCAAATAATAAAAATTAACGTTTCTAAACACAATACACAGCTGTATTTAAAATGATATGCAACTGAGGCTTCATGGCTAGAGGCATAGTTTACCTTTACCTAATTAAAAAGAAACTCCCACCTGTAGAAGAAGTAGTCTTCAAACAACCAGTTCTTGATCTTATCATGTTGCTAAAATAAACCAACGTTTGGGTCTTTTTTATAAAGTACCATTTTCCCTACTTCTTGTTGGGTTGAGATGGGAGTATTAAACAGAAGTAGGAGTTCCTATTGTAACTCAGTGGGTTAAAAACCCAACATAGTGTCCATGAGGATTCAGGTTTGATCCCTGGACTCACTTAGAGGGTTAAGGTTCTGGCGTTGCTGTGAGCTCTGGCTGTAGCATAGGTCACAGACATGGCTCAGATCTGGCACTGCTGTGGCTATGGTGTAGGCCGGCAGCTGTAGCTCCTATTTGACCCCTGGCCCGGGAACTTCCATATGCCACAGGTGCAGCCCTAAAATGAAAAGAAAAGAAAACAGAACAAAACATAACGGAAGTAGTTTTATCCATGTGCCCAGGCCAGCCCTTGGTTTGTAGAGTCCTGAAGAGATCTGGACCTTGGAGACCCAGCTAGAAAATGAAGATCATACTTGCAGAGATAATACACTCTGATGCCCAACTGACAGGGTAAAATTGCTTAAAATAAGAGGGAGTGGGAGCATGTGAGAATCTTTGGGGAGCTCTGGGCTCTGCTCTGGCTCTTAAGTAATCTTAGTTAACTCTTACTGCCTGTATCACTTTAGTAGCTGTTGAGTGGAGAGGACTGCTTCTAAAAGCCTGATTAAAAAGTCAGGGAGACCCAAGGAAGCCTGTGTGCTGTCTTTGTCTTTTGCTCATGTGTTTGTTCTTTGTTTTCCTGTTATTACATTTCCAACAGTTTTCTCTGGGTAAGTTATGCCCCAAACAATTCTTCTGTCCTTAGCAGTCACCTAAAACTTTTTTACTCTTTCTATATCTCAACCTGTCTTTTAACTAAGCCTCCCCAATGGAACAAAGGTTGCCACTGGATAAGCCAGTAATGTTTAGCCTCAAGGATTTAATGATAAATCAGAGCAGAAAAACAGATACAGAAAATAAAAAGAACTAGTGTAGAGAAATTGCAATGATCTCAGACTCCTATTATGTTCTTATAATCATCTTCTTTGCTTTATAGTCCCCAATTTGCTTATGTGGTGAGAACTAGAAATCCCTTGGTACTTGGAGTCTTTAATTTCTGAATTGACATCACAGACAGATTTCTTTTCATCATCCCACCTACCCCCACCGCTAGGCTAGATGCCTGTGTGGTTCTCTGTCTTCACATAGGCCCCTGTTTGTAGCAGTACATTCAAGTTCTCAACAGAACAGAGGTAGGAACTAGCATTTCCTTTTCCCTCCAGGTTATTCAGTCTCCCTACTGGTGCCTTCCACCAAGTCAGTTTGCCTTAAATAAGATAAGATATCTGCATTTCTGTGGCTTTCCAGCCAGTGTATCACCTTCTAATACCTTCTAATCATTACACTTCTAATCAGACCTTTGTGTGTATGGTTTATAGTAAATATTTCTAAAAATGTATTTAAGAGGAAAGTTATACAATCTTTATCATTGTAGAATTTAAAACCTTGAAAGACCAGAATAATGGGTAGAAAATCTTTGCAAACAGTAAACTCATTCATTCATTTGTTCATTCATCTAGTTTGTGACTCTGCAGTACACAGTAATTAATCACAGGATGTAATTAAAGCCTAGGATATATTTGGGACAAAGTAAGTACTGTAGGTGATGAGAGATGTAAGTCTTCTCCGAGGAGTTGATATTAGTGTTAAATCAGGAAACATTTTGTTGATTACATACACCAAGTTGTACTCAGCTGAAATGTGGGAGGGTCATAGCTGAACAAATTCTGAGGAATCTTGAGAATAGCATCTATGGTTTCTGCTTGAAGTCTATTTTAATTTACTAAAATGCTCTGTTAAGCATGTAGCTTTATCCTAGGATTCTTACTTATGCACACAGCCATAATAATTTTAATGAAGTTTTGAAATATTATTTGATTACACTGGACTTGATAGCCTGCATTTCTATAGCATGAAACAATAAGAGCCTTAAGCAAATGACCATTTGCTCCATAACAGTCCCCACTTCCAGAGGTGGGCTGTGCAGTTTCTTCAATTTGGAGGTATTTTGATAGAGCATTAATTCTTATTCTACATAAGAAAGGTGCACTGTGACGAGGAGCCTCTGCTGTCTTAGAGAAGGTGGAGTAGTAGTATTTGAGCCTAATGGTTTTAACAGCATTCAGTTGAGATAGAGAGTAATGGGTTAAAGGATTAATTAAACTTTGGGGTGGTTTAAAATATGTCCACAAATGATTTGACCCTCTTCCCATTGAGTGGTGGGAACTATGTCCTCTTCCCTAGAATTTGAAAGGATAGGCCTCTGTTTAGACCCATAGTGACTTTCACAGCTAGGTAAGAAAAAGCCACACAGCTTCCTTCTGATTTTCTTGAAATACTCTGTTGGAAATCTGAGCTACCATGTAAGAAATCCTGCTGCCCTGAGGCTGCCACACTGTAAGGAAAGGAAACTCAGGCCAAATGAAGATGCCATATGTGGGTATGTCAGTCATCGGCCCCACTGAGGTCCCAGCTGACAGCCGGCATCCGCCACTGTGAAATCGTCTCCTATGATTCCAGCCCCTCTCTTCCTGCTAACTCAAGTCCATGGAGCCATGGAGTCCTCCAAGCTGAGACCCAGACCACACAGAGGATAGAGAAGACAAATGCTTCACCCATAGATGCTGTGAAGAAAATAAAATGATTGCTTTGAACCCTTATGTTTGGGGTAGTTTGTTAGCAGCAGCAGCAAGTGGAGCAGTCCCATAGAGCCCTTACTCCCTAGAGATGTCTTCTAGTGGTAGCTAGTGAAAATAGAGATTTGGTGCAAACATGACTCTTGGAAAAATGTTTGAGTATAGGTTAGAGGTAATGATTCTCTGGAAGAAAATGAAGTGTAAGTTGGAAACCCATGCTTTTTCCTCTTTAGCACTATCTATTCTTTTCCTTAATGCTTTTCCCTGTGTTACTTAGAGTGTATTTCTCTATGTTCTTTTTCTTTCTGATTGTGCAGCCAAGATTAAATGAGGGAAAAAACAGGAGTTACTAAAAACATAGGATGGGGGCTAATTTTTGTAAATCAGAAATAACCTTATGAAAAGAAATGAGCCTGTTTTATTTCAAAAAAGAAATCTAAAGTTTACGTTTACTTAAAAAAAAAAAAAAAGAAAGGGGAGATCAGGTGGTACAGCAATTTAGTGTCTGCAGGATGAGGCAGCAGGTACCAGAGGCAGGAACATCCTATCCATTAGGTTGAGTAAATAGATTGCCTAGGATTCACAGGACTTTTAGAAGCCCATGAAATGTTTTAATTTTCTCTAAAATCAGAAGAAAAGAAGTATAATTTTAGATAGAAGAAAATATTATAACATATAATGCTCATATCTTTGTCTTTACATCAACTCAGTCTAAAATAGAACTTTAAATTATTTTTTAATGGTGTAAGAGTTTCATAATACCCGGGGTCTATAAATGTCATCATGCAACCCTGACCAGAGAATCATGTGGGACAGGATTTAGAAGGAATGGATATATTGGTAGCTTCTGTGCTTGCCTGAAGCAGTAGGTTTTGTATGTCTACACTTTGAGCTTTGTATTTGGAGTTTCAGCACAGCACCTAATGATGCTTTATATAAACCAATTAGTGCAATTCATAGCACGCAAGCTTTATTGCCCTGCTCCTTTAGACCAATTATCTAAGTTATAATAGGGTTGGGAGTTTGGAAGGAAGAAAGATACAAAAGTGTGACCCTTCCTGAGTTATTGGTATCCCTGGGCACCAGTGGTATAGAACAGAGCAGACCCTGTGCTCACAGGGGAATGGGAAGCCCTCACTGCCTGGTGAAAGTATGCCCTTGGGTGATCCTTGTCAAAGACAGCCTTTCCTAATTCATTCTTTCCAGATATGATCAAAATGATGGCCTCCTTTAGTCAAATTTTTTGATATGATATTCAAGGATGAGTCTGGGCTTTTTAATCAGTCATGTTCAGCTACCCATTACCAAAAGGAAAACCAGTGTAAACTACAATTCAACAACAAACTTAAAATCAATATAGTTTGAAAGTATGAATGTTAATACTGGCTATAACTATACAAACATAAAGTCAAACAGAGCAAATATAAAAGTTTACACAGTATACATTATTACTCAAAATGAACAATACAAACAGAAAAAACTGCTTAAGGGACCCAGCCTCCCCAAAGATACCATAAGGGGAAGTATATTGCTACAGCCTCCTTAGAGACATTTTCCATCTGCAGTTCTCTATGAGAGTACATAGTGGATAATAGAGAAGGAAAGCTATTTTAGAGGGTCCGTTTTTTTTCACCTGTACTTCCCCAGAGTCCAAGATAGTGGCTGGTATATACTAGCCATGCAAGAAATATTGGCTGAATAAACAATGAACATACGAATAAATACAGGCCTCATTCCAGTCTATTCATTGTCCATTTCTGCCTGTTTTCTTATTTTGCCCAGCAGCACACTAGCTTCCTCCAGAGGAGCACCATGCAAGAGCCCTGTGTCCCCCTTACTCCTTCATGCCTCCTTCCTATAACTTGACCTTGTTACTGACCCTCCCTTTTCTCTCTTCTGAGTACCACCTCCTCCAGCTGTCCCAGTGTCTCATTCATTACTCCAGTTTCCTGATTTTAATTCTGACTACCTGTCTTGATGTACTCATAGATCTACTTGGAACAGCTTCTGATTGATGATTCTTGGTCCATGCTCTCCTGCTGTCCTTCCAGGTAACTTTCTATCTACCAGGACAATAGAATGCAGTCAGCTGTAACTTTATAATGAGCTCAGTTTAAATACAGGGTTTCTCATATGTTTCTTAGCTTTCTCAACATGCTGCCTCTAGAGGCTTTCTCAAAGAGGTTATAATACAGTTCCCTTGGCTCTCAGTTACTTATCCTTCATCTAAAATTGCAATTCTTATCCAATCAAAGCTTTGAAATTTCATATTAACTCTCTATGATCTTACCATTTTACATTAAGGAAATAATTTCTGTTACCTGTCAAAATTGAAAGATCTTGGAAAGTTACCCACAGTGATAATATGCAATGCAAAACTTCAAAAAGAGGGAAAGAATACTTTTGACTTTTCCATAATACTTTTTGGATGTTTTCTGATAGTGAGGAGAGAGGAAAATTAGAATCAAGTAAAGTTTTCATTATTTCTTTACAGAGGAACACTACATAACCATGTTTGCAGTGTTATGGGGTAAATAGTGTCAAACAAAGTAGACAAATGTACCATTTGCACATTTTGGATGTAAAGCTTAGCAACTTTTTAAGTGTTTAAGTATTTCTATTTTCTATGTCATTGTCAAATCCACCAATATTTCAAACACATGTGCACACATGCATACACACACACACACACACACACGTAAGTAAATCCGGGGAGCAGTAGTTTTGCTGAAATTATAGTTGTTTTCACTTACCTATACACATTCTGGTTGCATTTATTTCTCTCTTCTCTCAGAAACTAAATGTCAAAGTGAAATAGATGGAGTTGATTCTTGGTAGGATTTGGTAGGAGTCTTATTTATTTTGGCCAATCACAAAGAAAAAGAGCTAGATGTTCTGCCGGGTCCTTGGAACATGGCTTCACATTTGTAAAACCTAAATGAGCTTAAAAATACTGACTTCCAGCTCTACTAGAAACAAATTGGAAAAAAAAAAAAAATCTCTTGTCTGTGGGAGGCGGGAAGCAATGAATTTGTAAACACCTCCATGGTGATTCCATTGTATAGCTGGAGTTAAGAACTGCTGATAGAATGTGTTGTTGCTCTATGTTTCTTTGCCTTATTTGAAGAAAGGCTATTGAGATTGTTTTTATATGATCCTGGAAAAAGTGAAACAAAAGTATGCAAAGCAAGGAAATTCTCTAGTAGGGCCAAATAAGTGAGGCAGAGGGTTTCTGTTTTACAACGTGATAGGCTATTGTCAAAATATAAACAGGTCTAGGTTAGAATCCATTTTGAGATCCATAGAAGTTGCAGCAAGCTCCCACAGCTGGAAAGTAAACACATAGGCTTTCTCCTGGCAACATACTTTCCCCAAACTCTCAACTACATTCTGTACTTGCTGTTTCCTGAAGATAATGCTGTTTTTATTATTTGTTGTTTAATGTTAATTACGTTTGTTCCTTAGAATTTCTCACAATATATTTTAGAATCCAGTGAATACATTAGAGTATCGACATTTCTTCCAACTTGTCCTTCATTATTACAAAGCTGAAAACCAGTTATAAAGTAGACACTGCTGCTAAATGATTTATTTCTCATTGAAATATATTTTTTTGATGAATAGGAGGAAATTGTTCAAAAAATTTAACGCAGTCAAGCAAGGGATTCCGAAATCTATACGTAGAATTTCAAGTCCTTGTAAATAGGTCAATGACATTTGCAGAGTATGCATAGATGCTTAGTACTATAATAGGAACCTAAAATATGTAGTTGAGATAAGACATGACTTATGCCCTGAAAATTTTATAATCTTTTAAAAAAGACGAGATAGGTTGGCATTCAATGAATATGAATACATACAAAGAAATACTCTGACAGAAAGAGATAAGGAAGGGATTGCACAGATCAAAGAATGAGCCATAATTAATTGAAGGAAATTTCCCTTGAGACACTTTCCTGAAATGGGCTCTGAACTTCAATTTAAAGTGAGGGATACGGTTTGTAGGACAGGAGTGTTGAGTCTGTTCCTTGTATGTGTGATAAATTAAATGAAAGCTCTAAGACGTGAATAAAATGGAATGAAGTGCCAAAAAAAAATAAAAGAAAGTTCCTAGATGTCTATAATATCTGTGAAAAGGGACATATGGCATCTTGCTCGGCATTTTTCTTTAAAATTAGCAATTTGCTGACAGTTCTCTGACTTAAATGCTTTATATGAACATTTATGGATGGAAAAAAATATTTCTCTGATGATAAAAAACTCTTCTATTTTAAAAGGTAAGTAGCCTTTATATACGAAGGATTCTTATTATACCTCATGTTATAAATATTGTTAATCCTCGTTGAATTATTCTAAAGCTGGCTCCCCGTGGCAGACACATTTACCCTCACCAGATATCCATGGTCTTTTTCATATTTTTCAGCCACCTTTAACATAAGTGGGACTATTTAATAACTTTTTGGCAAGTAGGCTATGTGAGAATTGATGCATGTAAATTTCCTGCCAAGGCATTTAAGAGTTGGTGTGTCCTCTTAAGTTCTCTCTTCCCCATCTCATCACCTGAAAGCTGATGCAGACAAAAGATTAAAGAAGAGTGAATTTCTCAATCACTATTTGTATGGGAGCTGCCAAGCAATGTCATTGCAACATAGTAAACTTTATTAGGTTATGCTACTGAGATTTTGTTTTCTTTTCCTGGCTTCTCTCACTGTGCACCCTCCAAGCTTTTTTGCATGCATATTTTTTTATTTTGGAAGAGATGAATTTCAGGAAAGTGGTGGCAACAGGGGAAGTGGGAAAGGTAAAGTATCATTACATGTTCCAGCTACATATCCTTTTTCCTTTAAAATAAATTTTACACACACTGTCAAATTAAATTGCCCTTCTTTTTACAGAGTTCAGCTAGCATAAGGCAGGGGCTTCCTTTTGTGTTTCTAAGAGGATTTTATTTATTCATTAAATTGTATTTTGACAACAGAGTTTTACCTTAATTTCATGTTGACTGAATTGCTCTCAATTCTCCTATTCTTTTGTACTTATGTTCTAATAAATTAAGACTAAGACCATGCCTGTTCACTGAAATTCAGCCAAGAATTACCTCTAGTCAGAGAACTCACATATGTTTTGGAACTTGTCTTATTCACCCTTGTGGTTGTTAAGACATTTGTGAGGAAAATGAGATCTTCACCAGGAATGAGGGAAGGATACATTTTTAAAGGGGCTTACCACAGCCCAATGAAATTGAAACAAATCAATTATTCTTAAGTGATCAAGTTAATTAAGCCTCTGCCATTTCAGTCCTTCATGTTTATGCCCATCCTTAGCCCACATAGAAAAGTGAATCTGAAGTTGTCATTTTGCCGAACTGGCTCAGCTACAGGCTCTAAGAGCTTCTTGTTCAATAGATAGTAGACAAAAGTCTTCTTTGCATTAATGGCATTATGTTTTTTTAATTTGGAAGAAAGCAAGGCCATTCTTAACTTTCACTCCATTCTTTTTTTTATTATTATTATTTTTTAATAGTTATTTCCTCAATACAATTTGTTGTTGTTGTTGTTGTTGTTGTTGTTGTTGTTGTTGCTATTTCTTGGGCCGTTCCCACGGCATATGGAGGTTCCCAGGCTAGGGGTTGAATGGGAGCTGTAGCCACCGGCCTACGCCAGAGCCACAGCAATGCGGGATCCGAGCCGCGTCTGCAACCTACACCACAGCTCACGGCAACGCCGGATCGTTAACCCACTGAGCAGGGGCAGGGATCGAACCCACAACCTCATGGTTCCTAGTTGGATTCGTTAACCATTGCGCCACGACCGGAACTCCCTCAATACAATTTTTTTTTTCCTACGGTACAGTATGGTGACCCAGTTACACATACATATACACATTCTATTTTCGCAAAAAGAAAATAAAAAGACAACTTACAGAATGGGATAAAATAGTTTCAAATGATGTAACTCACTCCATTCTTTAATGTTAATAATTGTAGATGCAGAATAGAGCCAGGCAAAATTCCATAGTGATAGTCACTATTTAAAAAAACAAAAGAACTATGAAATTTTAAGAAATACAGCCTATTCAGGTACTGTTTTGTAATATATCAACCTTATTGTCAAAAATATTTCAGAAATAAAACCATAACATTTGTCTATTTGCAATAAGAGGCATGGTCTTTAAAGACCATTCCTATGAGCCACATAGTTGATTCTTGTCTGTGTGTGCAGAAATATGTATCTGAAAATACTGAGTACAAATTAAACTCTACAAACCAAACCAAATGTAAAGGGAAATGGTAAACAATAATCAAGATATTTTTATTTTAATGGAGATGCTGAGTTTCCCTAAAGCAGCCATACTTGTACTTTTGCATAATCTTCAAATACTGTTCATGTATTAGCTATAGAATGAATTTTATCAGTGTAAATGCAGTTTGGGCCATACTTGAATAAAGGTAAAATATATATGTTTGTAAATTTTTACTATCTGAAATATAGCTGAGAACTAGAAGATAAAGCAAAATATAAAATCATGTACTCATCTTTTCACGGCTTGTCTGTTTTCTCAGACAAAGCAGATGAAATTAATTTAAATGTAAGAGGAGACAAGGTTGTGGGAATATGGAACCAGCAAACACATGGCATTGACTTTGGATCCAGATAGACTCAAGTTCAAATCTCAACATTACCCCCTGATAATTGGGGAATGTAGTGAAGTCATTTACACTCCGTGACATTCAATTTCCTACTTGGCAAAGTGAAAATAATCACACCTCTCTTGCAGGATGTTGTGGAAATTAAATTTAATAATGCACCTATCCATCATATATAACATCAGACTCACACTGTACTCTGAAAATGATAGTCATCTTTTGTATATTTGTTCTACAAATGTTTAGTAAGAACTTACTATATGCCAAGGACCATGCTCATTCACAGATGAATGAGAGACAATTCCAACTTAAAGTCCAGTAGAGGATCATTGTGGCTGATCCCATTAAAACATTGCATAGGCCATCCTGATTTCTACAGGCATATAATGACAACAAGAAGGGACAGTAGATAGAGAAAAAAGTTAAGCAAATTCAAATACAAAGAAATCCAAGCAACATGGTGTCATCTGGAGAAGGAAAAGTACCCTATTCATGAGAGTATGACAATATTTGGCAGCCAATATAATAATCTTGAGTCATTAAGAGTGGTTAAAAATACAGAGATATTAATAAAGTTTTTAATATTTTTTGAAAACTGCAGCCTAAAATTTTAGAATATAAAGGGTAATATGTCACTTATGACTGTGTGGAATACCCCATCCATTCTTGATAACACAGCATGCATTTATATATTCAGCAACAATAAGGATGACTCCGTGTAGCTAAGGACTATAGGTGCTATAGGAGAGAGAATGGTAATGGAGACACTATTGTATATTTAAATGCTTTTAACAAGTTTGCTCTCTGACCATATCATGTACCATCATAGGAGTCTTTGCATCTTCCTACAACACTGCCCAACTCCACCCATTTGCTTTCTGGCAAGTTAACAAAAATGACCTGATAAAGAAAAGCTACCTGTTTTTTTCTCCCCTTATCAGTACTTCAAGTTCCTTTTAGTCAATAAGGATAATACTACTGATTCTTGACAAGGTGTAAATTTAGACTTGTCTGCCAGAGAGGAACAGTATCTTCAGGCAGTCACAAACACAGCTTTGTTCTTTTATTTTGGGGAAAATGCATCAGGCCTAGGTTAATACTGTCCTACTCTTAAAAGCTAATGACATCTTGGATAAGGAAGTCACCAGAGGAATGTATTATCAACCAAAAACGTAAAAAGTGATTCTACATTAACTCTTTCTGGTGTGTTAATATTCTTGCTCTATGTGAGAGGGTAGGGCACAATCTCAGTAATGTTTTAAAACTTTTTATAAGTTCAAATAGTGCTTATGTTCCTGTTGAAGTCTGCCACATACTGAAAAAAACAATAGATGAAAAATCAAAACAAAATGTGTAACTTTAATTTATTTTATTATCTCAGTAATTCCAGGTCATAGGGCAGACAAACTAAAGCAGTTTTTCTTCAAGTCTCTTTCACTTTGTAAATCATGGGTGAGACAAGTTCAGAGGCTTAAAAGATGTATTTCTTTAAACACTTACTGAGGGAAAAAATATATATTTCAGATTCTCTTCCCATCATCCAAGTCCCCTGAGGACTTCCTGTGTGGCAAGCTTTTCTACAGAAAAAAATTTAATGCCATTAGCTTTCGTGAATGCAAACTCTTCATGGAAATTTCTGAATGAAAAGGAACATTGCACCACAGAAAGATTGGTTAGATATAATGGCTAATCCTTAATTCCAAGCATATCATGACATGTTATGTGAAAACAATTTGACTTGAAGTGATAGCAAATGGTTTATTATTTATGCCATTTCTTTTAAAGCAGTAAACAATATCTATGTTCAAAGTAGAGGGGAAAAACAAACAAACAAAAAAAACCTCAAAAAAACAAAAACAGTGTTTCTAGATTATCAGTATTCCCAAATAGACTTTAGACTTTCTCTGCACCAGAAAAAAATTTACAGTCATTTGACACTGGTCTTTTAAAACATGCATGTATCTACATGGTCCTATCACACCTATATCATTGCTATGATTGCTCAAGTAATGTCATTATTTTTCCATTTCAAAACTGTGTCAAATTCTTATTCAAATAAATTAATATTACTAATTAAGTTCTTTCAACTAGATGTCTACTCCTGAGTGCCAAGAAATAATCATAAATATTAGATTGAGAAAATTTCAAGTAGAGGAGTAACAAAGGAACTACAAGACTACTTATCTTTTTAATCCAAGACTCCATTATCAAATGTATGAGGAAAAGTCACTAGGAAAATTAAGAACACATGCACACACGCACACATACTTACCTATTTGGAATATCAATAAGATGTATGTTCCTTCTTTTGTTTTTTCTTACCTCCAATTAAGTTTGAATTCAAAGAAAATTATTCTACCTTTGCATTTATCCTCTCCCACTTTTCTCACTTGGGAGAAACCAGAAATTGCTAGGTTCTTTGCTGCATTAGTAATGCTTGTGATGCACATCTGCATTGGGTGTTTATGTCTCTAGGGATGAAAGCCACTCACTGCCTGGCATTTTCTACTCATATCTCTAAATGTTCTTATTCCTATTCTTTGGCTATAATAAAGATCGCTTATAGTTTTTCAAATTAACAGATTAGGTGGCAGTGTTGCATTTGTTGATTTAGGAACATTTTTCTGTATCAGAAGTTTGCAGAGTTCCTAGTGTGTATCACATGTTCAATATGCTGAAAAAAGATTAAATGAATGGAGAGTTCCCATCGTGGCTCAGCAGTAAGGAAACTGACTAGTATCCGTGAGGATGTGGGTTTGATCCCTGGCCCCGCTCAGTGGGTTAAGGATCCAGCATTGTTGTGAGCTATGGTATAGGCTGCAGACTCAACTCAGATCCTGCATTGCTGAGACATGGCTGACAGCTTTAGCTCTGATTTTGACCCCTAGCCTGTGAACGTCCATATGCCGCAGGTGCAACACTAAAAAGCAAAAAAAAAAGGAAGAAGAAGAAAAATTAAAGGAATGGATAGGAGTTCCTGTCGTGGCTCAGCAGAAATGAATCTGACTAGCATCCATGAGGATGCATGTTCAATCCTTGGCCTCTCTCAGTAGGTTAAGGATCCAGCATTGCCATGAATTGTGGTAAAGGTCACAGATGCAGCTTGGATCTGGCGTGGCTGTGGCATAGGCTGGCAGCTACAGCTCCGATTTGACCCCTAGCCTGGGAACCTCCATATGCTGTGGGTGCGGTCCTAAATAGACAAAAAAATAAAATAAGTAAAATAAAGGAATGGATTAAAGCATATTTAGCTACCTTATTAAGTGTACAGTTCAATTTAACATTGAAACAAAATTATGAAACCGTTCCTTCATGAGTGATATACAGAGCACAACATCCACTCCCATTAGAAGCAGGCAATACCTGGTACTAAGTGGTGCCTGCCATCACCACCTTTCTTATTCGTCTTAAACTTTATTTCACTTTGTCTTTAGAATTCTCAATATTCTTAGGATTCAGATCCTTTCCTGGGAAGAGTGAGAATACACCAAACTTGTTAAGGCCAAGATGTTTTCCACTGAGAAGTGAGTGCCTTAATTTTAAAATAAATTTTAAAATGTTATAGATGTGCTAGGTCGCATAACAAAAACACTCTCATTTTTCATGAAACATCAATGACATTAATATAAAAGCTTGATAAAAAGAGCCAAAAAAGAATTGAAAAACAAAATAAAATGGCAATACTCACTGACAAATACAAATGCCAAGCAAAAATTTTCAACTGAAAATTAGCAAACAGAATCCAGAAGCAAAATGAATACTAATAATGCTATGATGGTTAAGTGTGTGGAATTAGTGATTCAATATTAAAATCTATTAATTCAAAATAATACTAAAATCAGGAAAATTGACTTTACAGATGATGAAAAGCTGTTAGATAAAATTTGACATCCATTCTTTATTTAAACATTAGAAGCCTTCCAAATATGATCAGTATTAAAGTAGCATGAATTTATCACTATTACCATTTAATTTTGTTTCCTAATTGCTAGCGAATAAAATTAAGCAAAAGGGGGAAAAAGCAATTATGAAAATATGAAAAGTAGAGTTGAAATTACTTTTTTAGGTGATTGCCAAGAAGAAAAAAGAATCAACTGAAAGATTTTTTTAATGATTTTTATTTTTTCCATTATAGTGTTCTGTTAATTTCTACTATGTAGCAAAGTGATGGTAAAATACTTAAATTGGGAAGAAAATTGATATACAGGAACATAGTTGTCATATATACTGCAACAACTACTTGAGTTATTTGTTAAAGGAAAAGAATCATATACAATAGCAACAAACAGATAAAATATCTATTAATAAAACTTGGGAAGAAATGCATAGAATCTATGAACACAATGTCAAAAAAAAAAACTAAGGATATATGATAGTTTAACACATAGAAATTCATACAGTGTTCTAGAAGAGGAAGCTTAAACAGCATAAAAATATCAATTCCCCCGAGTCAATTTACATATGTCATGTCAGTCTTCTAGTCAAGCCCTTCTATTTAAAAATGTCCGGAAGGGCGCATTTCCCCTTATACAAAAGAAAACAAAATGTTTTTTAAGATACACAAGGTGATTCTTCAGTTTATTGAATATATAAGTTGGAATAGCCAATTACGTTATGAAAAGAAGAAAACTAAATCATGGTATAAAGCTGTTAGAATTAAAGCAGTATAGTACTTGCTATGCAAATAAACAGATAAGATAAAATTGAAAATACAGAAATATATTTCAATATATATGAGACTAGTAGATGATAAATGTGGCTCTTAAAACATGCTATGTGCTCTTAAAACATGCTATGTTCTTGGGACAACTAGGTAGCCATCTAGAAAAAAATACATAGGATAAATTCTAGATATATCAAAATTGTAAATATTCTAAAATTGAAGTATAAAAGTAATAGAATAAATATTGAAAGATTTTTAGATTAAATGAGACCTACCTCCGTGTAAAACAAAACCTAGAAATAATTTTAAAATTATAAAGTTACTCAAACTTAGTTTTCTAAAAAAAGGAAATCCACAAATAAAACCAGAGACATATAAAAACCAGAAAAACTGTTTATAACCTTTATCACAGAAAGAATAGCCAAATTCTTTAGTATATAACAAGCCCCTACAAATAAGTAAAATTACATCAACAACTCAGTAAAAGGTGACTAAAGTCCACAAAAAAGAAGGCATAGCTTCTAAACACAGGAAAGTATCCTCAAACCTACTCATAAGAGAAATGAAAATTAAAAGCCACATAAAAAATAGCATTTTTACCTGGGAGACAGGTAAAGATAAAAAGGTTTAATAACACTGTTTTATTAAGAACTTGGGAAAAGAAGTTCTCTTACATTACTGGTGGGAGTATAATTTTCATACCTCTATGGAAATAAACTTAGCACAATTTATAAAAAGTTAATGTGTATATACCCTTTGCCCCCCAAATTCCATATTTAGAAATTCATCCTACTGATACATTCATGAAAATATACGTAAAGGTATATTCATTGTGGCATGATTTGTAATAACAAAAGGTTGGAAGTAATTTAAATGTTCTTTAATAGAAAATCAGTTAAATAAATAATGGTGATCCATACACTAGAAATCTATATAAGCCTTTTTTAAAAAGCTGAGACAAAACTATATG
The DNA here is from genome assembly GCF_016906955.1 of Phacochoerus africanus. Classification (NCBI taxonomy): domain Eukaryota; kingdom Metazoa; phylum Chordata; class Mammalia; order Artiodactyla; family Suidae; genus Phacochoerus; species Phacochoerus africanus. Next base: position 233,681,489 of record NC_062544.1, read on the forward strand.
TGCCCATGAGGATAATCTCTAAGATATATGATTTAATATATTTTTTAAAAAGCCAAGTTAAAGTCAAGGCATTGTGTCAAGAGACCCAGGTTTAATACTGTACATTCATTTGCATTTCAAAAATTAGAAAGAACTTTGTCAAAAATACATGACATTATGGGGGAAATTTTAAAGAAATCTAGTGTGACATTGGCATAGTGATCATATTTCTTGCTGTCATATTTCAGAGGCAAGGTTGTGCCACAAACTGATTGGATGAGAATATTGGGTCAGAAGAAAAAAAAAAGAAACATTCTCCTTAGCACTGACCATTCTTATTTTACTCTTAACCTCTTGGTCTTCAAACCACCACTACAAACCCCTTAAAAAGAATAGCTGTTTTCTTTATCATAAGTCATATTTTCAACCTGGGTCGTCAAGCCTGGATACTACTTAACACTGTTCAGACCTTCCTAGTTTTTTATCTGATTAAAAAGAGAAGGCTGAAGAAAGAATGACAAAAATGTATAGATTCATCTATGATTGCAGCCTGGAATTGCTAATATCAGGACTTAATTGCAGCCAGCAGCCCCTGTGTTGACACTTGAATGCAGACCAACTGTCTTTGGAGAAACAGAGCATGTATCCAAACCACAAGTGCTTGGTGAGGAAGCAAAAGTGTGGCCAGTGGTTCTTAAATGAACAAATAAACATAAGTCAAGAGGAGGTGTTTTAGAAAGTACAGGTAAGTCCTATACTTGAGCAAAAGACAAAATATGCAGTTTAGTATTATTATTTCATCCTCACAAGAACAAAATCAACTCTTTTCCTGATTTACAAATAACAAAGTGAATTCAGGATCTGTCTGGTGACATAAAAAGAAAGCAAAATCTCGAAAGAATTTAGCAAGTTAAAGTAGTAACTGCTGTTCAGTAGAAGACATAGTGTTTATCAATTTTCTGTTTGTCTGACACAAATACTACAGATGCTGTTGGCTTTGGCAAGGGCTAAGGCAGTTTAATATTTAATGGCTTGTGAGCTTTCTCAAAGTCCAAGTCAGTGTTTCTCTCTTTTTTTCCCCTGTAACATCTGGTTCTTAAATCCTTATGCTGAGTTTCTACTTCACAGTCATGTTTGGATATGCTATGTTCAGGGAACTGGCCCTTCCAGACCTTTTTAGTAGAAGGACTTGACTGGAAGAAGACTGGCAGCAATTCAGCTTTACCACCTTTTATTTTCTGAGTTAAAGCAGATAAGGGAGCTATCAACTTGGGCACCAAGCTGCAGCAGCAGATCTGATTGAAGCAGAGATTACAGTAAATTAAGAATTTGTTATCACTTATAACAGGCTGTTACCCTTGCAGGGTTTGTGGGCAAAGTCACAAGTTTATTGAAGGGCTTTCTTATTCTAATAATATTTAATATTTATATTGCTGAGACTAAAAAGGCAACTTAAAAGTAAGACATGCATTGGTTCACAAACTTGGGAGCTTTCTGGGATGAAATTTGAAACTGGACCCCATACACAGAGGGCAAGGAGAGACCAAAGAAAGAGGCAGACTGCTCCAGATAGGTAGGTGCCAGGTTTAATAGGCAACAGAACTTACATACACAGCTGGTCTTGAGTGATAAGCTGCGAGATAAGTAGATCCTCACACCCACCCATCAGGATCTTAAGTTTATTCAGAGGCCTTACCTGAGTTCAGTCACGTATTCGGTCCAGCTGGTCTCAACAACACCTTGCTCTCTCAAGGCTGTGTCCTTGTAAATGGCTCCAGCTGTGGGAATGGTGGGCAGAAGGTACACTCCAAGGACAGAGGAGTGGGTGAGGAGCCTTGGATTCCCCAGATCCAGCTCACAGGTCAACCATGGGTCACATTCCCTCATTCTCTGAATAGCCTCCTCCAGCACTCCACCTCCCTCTCCACCCGTGCTGGCTTAGAATCTCATGAGCCCCCTGCCCCCTTCTACAATGTGGCCTGAGTGGTCAGCCGTGAGTTCCACTAGCATGGAGGTGGTTGGTGTGGCAGCTATTTGGCTGCATTGGAGGCAGATAACACAGTAGTAATAGAGGTACATGCAAGAGAAAACACATATTAAAATAATGAGTCCCCTAAAAGGTAATGATTTTTTTTTCACCAAGAGCCCCCTGATCTGAACCATTGATTTATTAAATCCCCTAGGCTGATAGTCTGATCACTCAAGGTGTTTACTGTGTGTTCATATGATTTTAAAAAGATGATACATTTTCAGACTCATCAGCACTCTGAATGAGGGCACAGATGCTTCATTGTGAGGCAGTAATACCATCAAAGGCCATTGTATGCTTGATGTAATGTCCAAGTGCCAAGGGACATTTCAGTGATAAGTAAAGACAGGCTTTGCCAGGTTCCATCAAGGTTTCCTGGGCTTCTATGTGTGGCATAATGTCCTGCAGGCCAGTGGAGGACAAGGATGGTGGCCAAATGATGGTACCAGTGGAAAACAGAACATGGCTCTCAATCTTTGAGGAGAAGGAGGTTGGCAACTTTTATTGCTGTGGGATAGATTCTCTCCCCTGTGCCCAGGGAAAACCCGGGGGGCAGTGGCCCAACCATCCAGGTGGAAGCCATGCCAAAGATTTGTGCTGCACAATCACTGGGTCCCATTTGGGGGCTGGACAGATTTATACCTTTTCAATCACAGTTTCTAGGACAATATACATCTTACCTGAAAAAAGGATACCCAAAACTTTGTGATGGTGCCTGAATCTTGAATTTTCTGTGGTATATCTTCCATCCTCTCCTTTGTAGATGTTCCAGCGAAGTCTGCAGTGTTCTGCATCAGAGGAAAATCTTCACGTGTTAACATTATGTCATCATTTCAGTGAGCCCATTTTATTAGCTGAGGAAGGAGAACAGAGTTACATCTCAGGCTACCATGTCATGACATATGGTGGGACTGAGCAGTTAGCCATGGGGAACCATTTGAAAGGTCCATTGTTGTCCCTCCTATGTGAAGACAATTTAATTCATGACTCACCCACAGGTGTATAGTGAAAAAAACATTTGCTAAGCCCAATACAGCAGGGTACACTCATAGGGCCTTGGACAAGGTATCTAACTAAGATGGTGACAATACTGAGCACAGCCACATGGATGGGGGCACTACCTTGTTCAATTCTCTGTAGCCCATGGTCATTTACCGTGAGTCATCTGGCTTCTTTATTGGACAGACTGGGCTGTTGATAGCACAATGGGTAGAGCATAAATACCCTTGATATAGTTCTTGGAGAGTTTTTCCTATTTCCTTATGCCCTTCTGGCAATTTACATTGTTTGAGGGTTACCACTCTTTGTGTAGGTAGTAGACTTACTGGTGCCTAATTGGTGTTTTCCCTCAGTACTGGTTTTATTACTCAATCTGGTAGCAGAATTCACTGATAGAGGTTTTCAGACTTTGACCTTTAGAATATGTTCTCTGGTATTGAAGAAATGAAAACCTCATATTCTCACGGGGCAGAATGCCCAATTTTCAGGGTCATAGACACCTTCCTGGCTATAATTCTTTGCTCTCTATAATCACTGATGGTGCTGGAGGGGACCGGAAAAATTCTGGGAGTGACTATATTAGAGTACATTCTATTTCATTGTAAATAGAATTGTCACCTTTTGCTTATTTCTTGGAGACCAGTGTAGTGAGCTCAATATGAGGCCTCAAATAACCTGTAATGGCTCTCACCTGGTGGCAGTCTGGACCTGCATCCTACACCTGGGCTGTGGGAGGCACCACCCCAAATAGGATTATATAACTAAGGTCTCTGCTGGAGCAAGTGGTGCAGCAGGAATGATAGGGGCAGTTGGGGCAAGTCTGAACTGCTTGTTCAGGTTTTAAGGCTTTTCCACAGCAGGCCAAGTAATATAGTGTTGGGTTACTAGTCTATCTTTTCAGGTGGAGTCCCAGCAGCAATGAATTCAAACCACATTAGTTTCTGGGTTAGTTTTACCAGATCCAGTACAGACTATTGGGATAGCATTTTGGATTTTCCACTCTATCTCTGTCTTGGGCCTTTCCCACAGTTCATAGCAGTTCCCAGGACTTGTGAGTTTCTGCTTTCATCCCATATCAGCAAGGGATTATCCAACATCATAAGCGTCGTGTCCCTTGCCTGGACCCAGCATGGATATCAGTGTCCCAGACCAGGTGCTGGAAGCGGAATGGATTACCTTGGCTTTCACTCCTGCAGTGAATGTGATCAGATCACAGCCTTCAGAGACAGAGCATTGAAGTCCTATCTCATTCCTGACTCCCTAACAATTTGTTGTACCTCCTCTATAGATTGCTAGGATTACATGTGCCCAGGGATATCCCCCTAAATGGGCTAAGCTTCCCTGCAGCTAGAATAGTCCAATGTAAAAGGGAGTGGGCTCCTTGAACCCCCAGTCCCACACAGGCACTGCCAGAGAGCAGGGTGTGTAGTGATGCTGTTCATTTTCTCTGCCTCCTGTCCAGTCAGAAAAATGGCCTTATACCCCATATACCATATCCTCACTAGCCAGGCCTTTCCCTGGAACTTCTCAGCTATATCAGTAAGCTCAGTGGAAGTATATTCTGTTATCATGAACATGTCCTGAATGGGAGCCCCACTATCTGGGATTGTAGTTGCTGGGCTTTGCCTTTCCTTTGTATTAGGGGTGAGATGGCAGCAGATATTTCATCCATTTCACTGTCAATCACCATAAACTCTTCCTCTTCACTCTCCTCACTTTCTCAAGGTTTCTACCTTTAGCATTCCAATCAGGCTTTGTCACAAGCCCTAGGACATTAATCCATGGTAATTTTAACTCTCCTAGCTTAGAAAATGGCACAGCAAGTTTTCCAACTTCTTATCCTGCTCTTCCAACTTGTCTGCCAGCCTAGAGCCAGCAGAGCAGTGGACTCTGCATGTCCTTCTCTAACCTCAGCATTTCTTCCAACTTTCTAACTCGAGCTTCAGCCTCTAGTTGTGCATCAGAGCCTAGCCCACCACAACAGCTGTTCATTTCTCTTTGTTGCTGCAATGTGCTCTGCACAGTTCCTCATGTAAGTGTATTAAACCAGCTGGTTTTTCCAGGCCTTCCCCCATACTCACTTAATGGTCCACAAACACCAATGAGTACCAAATGAGTCACCCCTCCCCACACGAAAGTCCATGGACAACCCAGGATTTCCCCTTGGATGCCTCTTTCCCAGGACTATTTCTCCAGTCTCCTGGCTGGCTTGCCAATTGCTGGAGCTTCCCTATGTGAATTCTGGAACTGGTCCCCATACAAAGAGGGCAATGGTAGGCCAAAGAAGAAGGCAGGCCACTCTATATTGGGATATGACAGATTTAATTATCACAAAAACTTACATTTAAGGCTGTTCTTAGGCAGCCGCAAAATGAGTAGATCTCCGCACCCACCCGCCAGAATCTTAAAAGTCTATGCAGAGGCCTTAACTGGGTTCAGTCGTATATTCAGTCCAGATGGTCTCAACACCACCTTGTTCTCTCAAGGCGGCATCCTTGAAAATGGCTCCAGCTGTGGAAACACTTGGCAAAACTTATATTCCAAAGCTGGGGAGGAATGAGGAGCCTTTGATTGCCTGGGTTCAGCTCTCAGGTCATGTGGAGATCACATCCTCTTGATGACCTCCTCCAACCATGTGAGCCTTGACAGATCCTGCTACATGCCAATTAAGCAGAGTAAGTGACCATCTCTAGTACAATGATGTCAAGAGCCTGGGACTATTCTGGTCCACCCATAGGCAAGCCAATGCTTACAATTTAGTTGACTCTTTCCAATAAAATAAGCTTTGATCTTTAAAGTCCCTCCATTGGAACAATCTTTAAATTATTAGTAGACATTTTCTCCTCAGAGCATGTTCCAGATTTTCCAGATAATAGGTTTTTAAACATTTGAGGCTCTTTCTTAAGCATTTTTGATCATCCCTCTTTACCTACCAGAGCCCTTATCACATTTCATTGTCAAGTACGTGTTTAATTATTTGTTTCTGCTATTAAACTATAAGCTCTATGAAGGCAGGGACCTTGTTTATCTTCAAAAGGAGTTTATGTGAGTGCCTACCACAGTGTCTGGCACTTAATAAAATCTCAGTATTTGTTGTATCAAACTGAATTTTATTAGACAGACTTAAATAAGGTTGTTCCTCGAAGACAATGAATAACTTTCTCCCTTTAATGAAGAAAAATGGCCTAGAATCAGCAGCTAACATTACTACAGACAGACTTCACTTACTGAAAATCATTAAAGCTTGACTGACCTTGAACCTTACTCAACAATCCATCTGTTTTATAGATGCAGTACCTGATTCAGTGACTTGCCCAAAGGCACACAGATATCAATTAGCAGAAACAGAATGAGGGTCCAGGTCTTCAGAGCAACAGTCAGGCATTTATTGCACCACAATTTGTCTTTCTTCTACTTTAACATATTGCTGTTTGGGAGAATATGGAGACACCGGCAGGTTGGCCATGGAGGGCATTTAGCAGCAGGCTCTGGCATGTACATCTACCCAGTCTGGTAAACATCAGCTTGCTCTTCATTTACTTTTAGGCAAGTCTTACCAAAAAGCCCCTCTAAACTGTAGATGCCCTCTGTTTGCTTGAACAATTGATTCCACTGTCTAGAAAGAAGGATACTGTACTCTCCTATCCAGAGAGCAGAGTCTGAAATAACAAGAAAACTTTCCTGGGGGATTTCCTTGAAGGATTTTGATAGCCTTTACCTGATGGGATTCTTATTTCCTGGCTTTCTTCATCTTTCTGCCTCCTTTTTGTTGTTGACATCTTACCTGGCATGGCGGATAGACATCTGTGGATGACCCCAGTAACATGGTAAATTTGCTTAATTAACTACCTTTCACTTGATTCAAATGTATTTATTAGTGACATACCCTCTTTACAAATAAAGAACAATGTTGTGTTCATAAATAAATAAATTGGCAGGAGAACTTCTGCAAAGTTTGAATTCTAGCTAGGAAGCAATGCACTATAACCTCCACAATCTGTCACTGCTAAATGTCAGATAAGAGCAATTGAAAAATATTGACTATGCTTTTAAAACCCTGTTTATTAAAAGCAATCATATCTGCAAATCTAAAGGCACAACTGCACATGAAAGCACAATACTAAAGCTGATCAAGTTTTTCTCACAGGGTAAAGGTTAACAATTATGATACTGCTTTGCATGTATACTGGAACTGAATATTTTAAGTAAGTGGATGGTGGATGATGGCAGCAGTATTTCTCACTGTTAAAGTGGCAGTTTACAGATGGACAGGGGCAGAAGGCTGGAATGATCCCTGTGGTTGTGGATTAGAGTTGGAGACATCAGGAGGAACTCATGTTTAGCTTAATTTAGACACATGTAGTTATATATAAAATGTTTATAGAGATGTGTATAAACATGGAACAGTGTTCACACATATATTTCCCCTGTTCTGTCAGCTGAGAAGGCCTAAAATAAAGAACATCCCAGTACAAATAAGCATACTGAGCACTCGGATCTTGATTTCTAGTACCATTCTCTGACTTAAAAACAAACTAACAAACAAACAAAAAATGGATTCCTTGGAGAAATGCCTGAAATGTCTGATGTTAGGACTGGGAGATTAAATATACAGGATAATCCCAGAGCGTTTTATAGTCCATAAAAGTAAGGAGGTGCTCAAACAACAACCCGTAAAACAAACTGCATTGATGAGGGTACATAACAGGGATATAAGAGCCAACTGAAAGTGTTTACAGTGGCCGCCAAACCAGAACAATTTAAGTAACAAAACTAATAAAGTAGTATTGTAACTCAAAATATAAAATTAGTATTCAGGATCCATACTGATATAAATATATGATTGAATAAATTGTAGAAAAGAGACTCCAATTCCAAATTGGAGTTCCTGTTATGGTGCAGTGGAAATGAATCCGACTAGGAACCATGAGGTTGTGGGTTCAATCCCTGGCCTCTCTCAGTAGCTTAAGGGTCTGGCGTTGCCATGAACTGTGGTGTAGATCGCTGACACAGCTCGGATCTGGACGTTGCTATGGCTGTGGTATTAGGCCTGCAGCTACAGCTCTGATTGGACCCCTAGCCTGGGAACCTCCGTATGCCACAGGTGCAGCCCTAAAAAGCAAATAAATTAATTAATTAATTAATTAATTCCAAATAAATTACATACACAGTCCGCCCTAAAGGAGGGGATTTATAACCATCCATTTTTTTAAGTGTAGACTGCACAAGTGACTTGCTTCCAAAGAGTATAGTATTGAAAGAGGGGAAAACGAATAACCTGACACACACTACCTTAGTTAGATCTAGGTCAAAGTTAATAACAACAGCTGATATCAAATTGATAGGAACCTTTGATGTTGTTATATGATCAAAATGGTACTTCTGTTACCTTTCTCCCCTAAACCTATAAGCTCAATCTAACCATGAGAGAAACATCAGACCAATCCCAGCAGGGAGGCATTATATAACATATCTAACCAGTACCATTCAAAACTGTCAAGGACATCAAAATAGAGGAAATTTAAAAATTCTCCATTAAAAAGGAGCCTAAGGGAACCTGGCAATGAAATTTAATGTGTTATCCTGGATGAGATTCTGGAAGAGAAAATAGTATATAGGTAAAAACTAAGGAAATCTAAATAAAGTATAGACTGTTGTTAATAATGTACTATGCTGTTCATTAGTTTTAACAGAGGAACCATACTAATGTAAGATGTTAATAATAGAAGAAGCTGGGTGTGTAGTACATGTGGGTTTATATAAACACTCTGAGCTGTCTTTTCAGTTACTCTGTAAATCTAAAACTGTTCTAAAAATTAAAGTTCATTTTTCAAAAAAAGTAAATATAGTCTTTGTTTACACCTTTTTAAATCATTATTAGCAATTTCCCTTTATCCAGCTTCTCTTTTTTTTTTCTTAAAAAAAAAGTTTTATTGTACTATAGTTGACTTACAATGTTGTTAGTTTCAGGAGTACAGCAAAGCGAATCAATTATACGTATTTAAATATCCACTCTTTCTCAAATTCTTTTCCCATATAGATTATTGCAGAATATTGAGTAAGTTTTCCTATGCTATACAATGGGTCCCTGTCACTAGTCTATTATATATATATTAGTATGTATATGTTAATCCCCATCTCCTAATTTATCCCTCTCCCCCAAGTGAAAATGTTACTACATTTTCACTTTAGTAACAGTAAGTTTGATTTCCAAATCTGTGAGTCTGTTTCTTTTTGTAAATAAATTATTTTGTATTATTTTTATTAGATTCCACATACAAGTGATATTGAATAATGTTTGTATTTCTCTTTCTGACTTACTTTACTTATTATGATAATCTCTAGATCCATCCCTGTTGCTACAAATGGCATTGTTTCATTCTTTTTATGGATGAGTAATATTCCATTGTATATATGTAGTGTATCTTCCTTATCCATCCCTCTGTCAATTAGATTGCTTCCATGTGGCTTTTGTAAATAGTGCTGCAGTGAACACAAAGGTGCACATTTGTGCCAGCATTTATTCTGTTTCTTAAGATTTTTCATTTCTGTTGTTTATTAATTAAAATTCAACCATGGTATTATTGCCACCCAAGATTTGAAAGTATCACTTAAAAAGAAGTAATATTTTTCTGCTTTAGATGGCAGTATTAAGACCACTTCAGAAACAAGGCCAATACAAACTTCCTTTTCTAATCCCAACAATGGAAAAGGCTCACTCATGGAGTAGTAAACTTTCTGTCCACCCAGAGATTGACTGATACTATCCATCAAGTATGCTTTAGTGGACATTTATTCATTGGGTAGATGGGTGGATTAGAAAGCCTCAAAGATTCTTCCAACTCTGTTCTAAATATCTGTGAACAGTTGCTCAACCCTCTGTGTGGTTTTAGTTTAGACATTTATTCCAATGTGCATCTGGACTCACAGCCAAGACTAGGCATAGGATGTCTGACTATCAACCACAGTTCTAAGTTTAGCTGATTGCTCAAAACCTACCAGCTGCACTAGTGATCTAGTAAAGGGAAAGTAAATTAGCCTAGTAATCTGTGCCCTTTTTGAGCCATGCCATGTGGTAATGTTACCCCCTTGAAGGTTTAAAAAGTCAAATGATCCAATTCCGTGTGTTAGCGATGTTATAATTACCTATGACACCAATCCTAGAGTCTTAAAAATCTAAATTCCACAATCCCACAGCTTGGCTTAAACATTCTGTAGTTAGGATTTCAATGATTTCTAGTGAGGTGAGAGATTTTACAAATGAAAGTGAGGTTAGAGTGTGGGTGGAAGTGTGGAGAAAAAGTTTTATATTTCAATCTTAATTTATGAGGCCAGCTCTCCTTTTTAATGATAGGAGCTGGAAAATTCTGAGAACAGGGTAAACCAATCTTTTTGGGGTCACAGATTCCTTGAAAAATATTCTTAAATTTGAGCACTTTCCAAAAATAATAGTTCTGGGAAAAAAAAAAAAAAAAACCTGCTGTTTTCCAAACTACCCCCCACTGCCTGTATGGAAAACAACAACAACAATGAAAATATCTCCTTGATCTACCAGTGTTTACCAAACTTTTTTGGTTGCAATGTATTTAGAAAATGATCACTTTTCTGTATCCACACTAAATAGAGAAGGTGCTGGAGTACAAAAGCACAGGCCTGGCTTCTGGCTATTGCAGTCAACACAAGTGATGGGAGATTAGTGCTTCAGCCTGTGTGTTGATAAGATCATTTGTCTAACAAACAAGCCAACATATTTTTTATGAGAAAAAAAAATTCAATTGTGTGAGCTCAAACCGTACAAAATTGCCATTTGCAGATCAGACAGAATTAAAGATATCTTCTTAACCTAGTAGAAAATATGGAATCTCTAGAAAAGCAGAGCAAAAAAAGTAAAAAATTGCACTCTAATCCCTATATTTAAGGAATGTTGGTTTTTTCCTCTGTACATGTATATGCTTTACATTATTTAAATCCCAGCACAGCACATAATTTTTGCAACCCACTTTTTCCCCTTAATATTTAATAATGAGTATTTCCCTATGTCAACATATGAGGTCTTCAATAACTCCTGGTATTCCATCATATGGATAAACAAATTAACTTAAGTCATCTTTTATGGTCAAATATTTAATTGCTCCAATATTCTCCTTTTATAACTTATGCCACTGTATATATGCTTATTAAGGAAACTTTTCACATATCCCCAATTTTACTCTAGATAATAACAGATCAAAACGTGCACATTTTCAGACTTTTGATATTTTGCCAAATTACTTCATGGAAGGCTGTATCCACCAGGAACATGTAAACATGCATCTTCTCATTAACATTCTGTGTTATCATTGTTTTAAATCTCTACTACTAATTTATTTCTTATCTGGATTTCTCAGGAGAATTTCAGGGTCATTAAAGTCCTGTTATGTTTGGCATCAATGACGAAATTTCCACTAGAATATTAAAAACAATTCAGGAGCCTACTTGGTGCTATGCCTTCCTTCAGAGGTCTCAGCCCAGTGCAGAGATAGATTAATAAGAACAACAAGCAGAATGTCAAATGGCACAGACAGCAACCTGGGTCTTTATCCTAAAAGGAACTATATGCTTGAAATTATACATGTCCAGGTCCTAACCTGATATTTTACCTCAGGGCCAATAATGAAGTGGAGCAGAGGTCCTACCAAGAGAATGATGGTCCATTAATTATTAGAGGCAAATATATTGCCTCTTACTGCTATCAAGAATTTTAGATTCTTTCTATATTAGAACAGATGCTGGGAGGTCCATGGCTTCCAATAGAGTAGGCAGTAGTTAAAAACAAATAAAGGGATTATTAGAGAAATGCAAATCAAAACTACTATGAGGTACCACCTCCCACCTGTCAGAACGACCATCATTAACAAGTCAACACATAACAAATGCTGGAGGGGTTGTGGAGAAAAGGGAACCCTCCTACACTGTTGGTGGGAATATAAGTTGATACAACCACTATGGAAAACCATATGGGGGTACCTTAGAAAACTAAATATAGAACTACCATATGATACAGCAGTCCCACTCTTGGGCATATATCTGGACAAAACTGTCCTTGAAAAAGATACATGCACCCATTATGTTCTTTGCAGCACTACTAACAGTAGCCAAGACATGGAAACAACCTAAATGTTCATTGAACTATGAGTGGATTAAGAAGATGTGGTAAATATACACACACACACACACACAATGGAATACTACTCATCCGTAAAAAAGAACAAAATAATGAAGGGAACTAGAGACTCTCATAGTAAGTGAAGTAAGTCAGAAAGAGAAAGATAGATACTATATGATATCACTTATATCTGGAATCTAATTTATGACACAAATGAATTTTTCCACAGAAAAGAAACTCATGGACTTGGAGAACAGGCTTGTGGTTGCCAAAGGGGATGGAAGGACTGGGATGGACTGGGAATCTGTGGTTAATAGATGCAAACTATTGCATTTGGAGTGGATAAGCAATGAGACCCTCCTGTATAGCACAGGGAACTATATCCAGTTATGATTGGGTCACTTTATTGTACAGTAGAAATTGACAGAACTCTGTAAATCAAATATAATGGAAAAAATAAAAATCATTGAAAAAATAAAAATAGGTAAGAGGATGGCCTGTTTAAATGTTTAGAAAATTGGCAATACTTAAAGGGAAAAATAACAACAACTTGTTCTACTTACCTAAAACATCTGAAGAATTGTGAGTTTTTTCTATACCCCAGGGGTAAAACACATGGAAGCAGTCTTCAGCTCAGCAAGAGGATAAACTCTTAAAATTATTAATGCTACTTAACAATGAAAAGACTGATTTGGATTCCTTGATAAATAATGATTTTTCCAGAGTATCAGACAAATTGATCACCTTTTTTTAAAGAGTCACATTGTAAAACCCACATTGTTAGTGGTAATCACAGAAATTTATAATTGGTTCTACACATTTGTTTCTACTACTGGGCCATGAGCTTAATTTTCTTTAATATTATTGGAATGAATGGATTTTGGAGCTTCTGAGTTGGCCTCTTATCTACAAAATACTCTTACCCAATTGGAAGCAGATGCCTTTGATTTAAGATTATAATAGCTCTAAATAGTAATAGATAAGGTCTTAATTATAATTCCAAGTGAATGAGTTATGATATCTTTTCCTGGAGGAGGAGGGTGAAATGAAGGAAATGGGTACCTTTGCACAAGGAACACAAGGAAATATAAAAAAAGAAAAGTTGAAGTGTGGAGTGCTAAAGACAAAATTTGCTGACTATATATTTGTTGCTCTTATTTTTGTTATTGCTGTTGGTTTTTTAAGGGTCCTCTTTGATGTAACTGACTTCCTGCATGACTTAAAGCTGCTCTTTATTTCAAAAAAAATCCTGCCTGAAGGCAGTGATATTGTGGGAAAAACTAACTTTTCTTGCCCTACAGTCAATATGGATGAAAGGTCATTTATTAACTTTCCCAAACATCCCCACATGTAAAAAGTTCAAATAAAACCTGTTTATTAAAAGCGTGGAAGTAAGAGCAAGGAGGAGGAAGAGATGGAAAACAGGGTGTGGTTGAGATCCAAATGTTCCTGGCATTGGTAGGGTGAGCTTCTTTGAAACCAATTATTTAGGCTTGCTAGCTGATCTCAGTACAGCGGCATCCTTTCTTTCGCTTGAGACTATGTCTCATGCATTCATTCAACCATTCAGTTAATAAATACATAGCGAGCGCCTTTTTATGTGCCATACCCTGTTGTGGGCTCTGGGGATACAACAGTGTACCAAATAGACAAAACTTCCTGACTTTATGAAGTTTACATTAGGGAGAGTTCTCCTTTGATAAAAGAGCATTAAACCTCAAAATGAGTGTAATTATGTCAACAGAAGGAGAACTGTTTATAGTTTAATTCTAAAGCAATCTGAATTTAATAAATCTAATAAAGTTTTAATTAACAATGCATGTGACAGTTTGCTCTCAAATTATCCTTCGGTTTTGAGATATGTGACAGAAAGGCACTCACTACTAAAGCTCCCTCCCTAATAAAAGAAAGCTTCAAACATCCAAGTGGAAAAATGGAAAAATGTGAACTGTGGCTAAATTTAGCTAAAAGTAGCATCCATGTGGTCTGTGAATTTTTTCAGCCAAGCAAATTGCATATCCTAAATGTAGCCATTTTTTCTTGCACCTTTTCCTGAGAACCTTTCCACCATTCATGCTGTCAATACTTATGCTGCCAACATTGTCAGTGCACTTTGCTATAAGAGATTAAAGGTTGGCTACAAATAATTTCCAATGAATAACTCTAATTAGCCACTAAAGTTGGCATATTTCCTGCTATCTGAAATTAGATCACAGAGTTGGGTTGAGATGAAAAAGCCCTATTAACTCTCTAGACTTCCAATTCCTATTTGCTGGGGGAAATTACTGTTTTGAACTTTATCTGCTACTATCTGAAGAAGTCTGGAGTCAGCAGTAATAAAAAGATATGTGGAAGTTTGACTTTCTCTTAGCTTCTACTCTACTCTGGGACTTTCCAAAACAAACTCATAAGAGCAATGGCCCTGGGAGAGATTTCAGGGGATTTATGAGAATAAGGAAGGGAACTATCTTCAAAAGATGTCAAAACAACATTTTATAGTTGTCCATATATACATAATCCTCTCTACCAAAGAAAGGATTTTGGGGGTTTTTTTGGATCTAATACTATTAATACTAATACTATTAACAATAGATGTCTGAATTTTTCTTGGACCCAGTTCTGAAACCTTTCCATTAGAGCCACTCCTAGAAGTGCCTCTGTCCTTCAGAAGGGAAGTAGTAGTGTGTATGCCACTGTTAGGTGTTTGGGAAGAGCTACTTAATATCAGCCTCCAACTGAACATTTTCAACAGCATGTGTTCCTCAAGTCTTGCATTATAAATAAGCAACTGAACTGGATGATCTTGTTTTTGAGTCCTGTCTGCTGTCATCAGCGGCTGTGTGGATGATCTGCTGATAGTTAACACACCAGATGTCTCATGCAGCCATGTACA
This sequence comes from Phacochoerus africanus, assembly GCF_016906955.1. NCBI lineage: Eukaryota > Metazoa > Chordata > Mammalia > Artiodactyla > Suidae > Phacochoerus > Phacochoerus africanus. The sequence continues at coordinate 233,696,534 of NC_062544.1, forward strand.
CTCTGGTACTTCTTCTGGATATGATTAATCATTCAGTTCCACTGATTTCAATGCAACAATCAAAAAGATATTAAAAAGGGGTGTGGAGCCTGGAAAATCAGTGCAAGTGTTCTGAAATAGTAAATAATTGAATTAGAGAAATAAAGCGGCTTCTTCTTCTTCTATTTTTCTGTCTTTTTAGGGCCACACCCTCGGCATGTGGAAGTTCTCAGGCTAGGGGTCGAATTGGAGCTACAGCCACCAGCCTGCCCCACAGCCACTGCAATGCAGTATCCAATCTGACTCTGCAACCTACACCACAGCTCAGGCCACACCAGATCCTTAACCCACTGAACAAGGCCAGGGATCAAATGTTCATCCTCATGGATGCTAGTTGGTTTCAGAACCTGCTGAGCCATGACAGGAACTCTTCAATATCTTTATTCCTATCTCAGAGCTTGTGTAGAGTTCCCATCTCACAGCTAGAGCTATGGAATTATTAGATAGTATTTCTGGGGGTGCAGGTTACAGCCCTGGAAATTCTTCACTTTGTCATCTGGGTACCACAAAAATAAGGCCAAGTACTGCAGTTTACATTCCTGAGTCTGGTAAACTAAGTCAGTGGTAAAGTGATTCTTAAATTTGTGTCTGTGAGCTAGTGCTGGTAAAGAAACCATTAGTTACTGATATTGATGAGATAAGCATATACATTATTATAGCCATTTGATATTTTTGTGACATTTTTACTGTATTTTACAAAAGTGGCAGCACATAGTGGATCTGGATAAACATCAGAAAACCAAAAGTTTGGTCCTTCACCACACAATAAATAATTGTGGGAAAAAACTGGTATTAGAACCCCCCATGTATAGGAATTCACTTCCAGATAAAAATTTAAGCATTAATTTCAACAAAATTCAGTATCTTACCTCCTATGGAAAAACTCCACATTGCTTTGTAACTGTGTGTCTTTCTTGCTAACTTGAATGTAAAACCCTAACACACAGGGCTCCATCTTGTTTTGGCTCCCAGGGACAGTAATTGGCATATATACGGTGCATGGTAATCATGTTTTTGATGAATAAAAGCAGGAATAAGTGACAGAAATAAAACTAATCAAGGATGGAAAATGAAATAAGCTTGTTATTTTTCTATCTTATCATAGTTTGCATGGGAAAATTACTAGAGATGCAATGGATCTAACTAGATATTGGATATAAATAGATATGAATTGAATATGGAAAAATTTAATTGTACCCTTCATAATGGTGTATATGCTATAAAGACTATACTGCCTTTGAATCTGAGTATAGGTATTTATTGACAGTTTTAATGAGTGAGCCGTACTGTGGGTATAGCCTGAAGAAGGAGAAAAGAATATGATTTTCCTTCAGGAGAAACATACCCTCTTCAAACTAAGTGGTTGAAAATGTACTCTTTGTCAATGAAGAAGTGATGGTTTCTTCTAGAACACAATAGGAGTCACATTTGTTGACATTCTCACTAAAATTTTAGAAGGGGAGACTTTATTTGAATACATAATTGTATCAGCAATGTGATTTATTGAGGGATTTATTTAGGTCCTTTTTCCTGAAATAAAAAAGATAAGGAACATTGTAGTAGATCTTTGTATGAGGCTTTGAACTGACATTTATAGCTCAATAATGCTTTGTTAGGGTGACTTCCTTACAAGAAAACATGATTTTTTTTTTTTTGGCGTGTAAGGTGACATCTCTTTTACTGATTTCTAGGGTAAAAAAACAAACAAACAAACAAAAAAAAAACACCTTTCCATAATTTTATGACGAGTTACGTGGCCATCACTCATGAGTTTCTAATGCCTTTTCATATTATTTTCATTGTGCTGAGCCTACACATCAAATCAACTCATCACAGACCAGGAGAACGCAAGGAAAGCTGATACTTACTGATCTTTCAGGCAGGATGAGTAATTTGTATTAATCCTGGAAAGATCAAAATAAGTGTGTTCAACTAAAACTTACTTTGACTCCAAGGAGCAGCTAAGAATTCTTTGAAGTTTCTGGAGTATAAAGAATATTATTTTCAGTAGACATGGGGAAAATTAAAACAAACAAAAAATTCCCTGTTGGTTATCATATGAAAATGACAGTAAATTGCCATCTATGATTCTGCAGCATTAAAGAAATTCTTATATATTTATGCTCCTTTGGCATGATGCCATGTATACTATAGGCCATTAGCTTTGCAGCCACACAGACCTGGATTTGAACTACGGCTCCACAATTGACTAGCTAAGTGACCTTGGGCAAATCATTTACAACCTCTGATTTTCCTCTTCTCAAATAGAAATTTAAAAACATACCTTATGGAACTATTGTGACTATTCAGTGCCATTTGAATATAAAGAGGCTGCACTGATTCTAGCATAGGTTAGGTCCTCAACAAATACTGATTTTCCTTCTTTGTGCTCTACTGCTGGATCCTTCTTTGAAGTAACCTCAGTTTGCTTTCACATTTCTGGCTTGTTTGTCCCATCTGTTTGCAGGTAAATAGATGAAATGAATTCAAACAAACATGGAAGAATGTATTTTAACTTTTATATAGTTCTTTCTCCCCCTCAAGAGATCCGGTTCTTCTTTCTGAAGCTATTGAAAGATGATACCAGCCACTCCCTTAAATCCACAGCTCAATAAGAATGCCATGCCAATATTAATAATCCCACTTTTTGTCCACTCCAGGTTGGCATGCCCAAATTTAATCCCACTTTAAAACGAAGAATTTTTTTTTGTTTTACTTTTCCAAATACAATCTTAAAAATAGTAAAAAGAAAGTTTGTTCTTTCAACTTTGCTTAATTTCCCTTCATCCACATACACAAAATGAAAAGGTGAAGTCTATATAGGATATTTTTTATGATAATGAAGTATTATTAGCAAACTTACTTCTAGCTGTCCAACTAAATGTCCATCCATATTGTTCCACAACATGTTTGTTGGTTTGCTTTTTCATTTGTTCTTTCTTCTCTTAAAGGACCATGGGCTCATTGGGTTGTCTCCTGTGGTTGTAGAGAGTTGAAAAATATGTCCTAAGTTCATATAGTTTATTTTTATTTCTAAATAAAAGGAAAAATTCTGAAGTTTATTTTATATAAACTAGAAGAAACTTTTCATGGTGGGTAAAATTAGAGTTTTGCTGTGAAGCTCAGTCTTTTGTACTTGAAGATGACAGCAGTGATGGGAAGCTCTGAACCATATATATTTCTTACTTTGCAAACAATAAGCTTTCCCATATAGACTGGAAGGAGGCTAAAGTATAATCTTTTAGGACACAGAACTTTTACCCACACAAATATATCTTTTATGTATATTTAAAAGTGAGATTTACCTTTCTCCTCCTCCCCTGGCTCAGCTTCCCTGGTATCATGCTTCAAACAGCTAAACAAACTCTCCTAAAAATGCATAAAATTATGCAAAAACAGTAAAAGTTTAGACAATAAGAATTATTTCCTGTCAAGGACATTGGATGTAGCTTAGTATTTACAATTAACATTTGTTTAAAAATGTGCCTTGGAGTTCCTTTTGCAGCTTAGCGTAACGAACCCAACCAGTATCGATGAGGATGTGGGTTCAATTCCTGGCCTCACTCAGTGGGTTAAGGATCCAGTGTTGCCATGAGCTGTGGTGTAGGTCACAGGTGTGGCTCAGAACCTGCATTGCTGTGGCTGTGGCATAGGCCGGCAGCTATAGCTCCAATTCAACCCCTAGCATGGGAACTTCTATACACATCATGTGCAGCCCTAAAAAGACAAAAAAAAAAAAAGTGCCTTTTCACATGACCACACATATCTCCTTGGAGCTCCTTCATATAGATATTTGGTATACAACAAGCAACAGATATTCCTGAAACACATCTTGACAGGTACATGTAATTTTAAAAATTCATCATATATCATCCTCAGAAATATGCCATTTTCCAGGATTTTTTTATAAAATATATCTTTCATCTGAGACTTTTTTTCTCATCTAGTCCCAAAATTCTCAAACAAAATAAGCACATTCCAAAAATATGTAGAATTTATCCTGAGCATGAGTGACCTTAGAGTTCATGAATATAGAATGACTTGATTAGTAGAATTCAGAGTATAGCATGAGTCATTTGTTTAAAATAAAGGTGAGGGCCTGCTTAGTGACCAGAAAAATCACTAAAACATGAGTAATGGCTGACACAAATCCTTAGATCACCCCTCAGATATCAATGAGAAAATATCTTTGTAGTGTAGCTAAGGACTACACCCAACATGTGATATACCCGAGTCATAGGTCTTGGAGAAGTCAAAGAGCAGATGAGGAAGGCAAGAGGTCAATGTCCAATTTAATGAAACAAATTTCTAGAAACTTCAGAAAAGAGGAGATAGTTCCTTTACAAAACTCATGAAACATTTAATGTACTATGGTTAAGTTAGACCTATTTTTTTAACTTGATGAATTTTATTACATTTATAGTTGTACAACAGTCATCACAACCCAATTTTACAGCATTTCCATCCCAAAGATCCAGCCCATCCTCCCACTCCCACCCCGCAACAAGTCTCCTTTGGAAAGTTTCCAAAGTCTGTGAGTCAGTATCTGTTCTGCAAAGAAGTTCATTGTATTCTTTTTTTTAGAATCCACATATAAGTGATAGCATATGCTGTTGGTGTCTCACTGCCTAACTTCACTTAGCGTGATAATTTCTAGGTCCATCCATGTTGCCACAATGCCATTATTTCTTTCCTATTTATAGCTGAGTAATAGTCCATTGTGTATATGTACCACATCTTCTATATCCACTCCTTGATGGACATGTAGGTTGCTTCCATGTCTTGGCTATTTTATATAGTGCTGCAATAAACATTGGAGTACATGTATCTTTTCAAGTCATGGTTTTCTCTGGATAGATGCCCAGGATTGGGATTGCTGGATCAAAAGATAATTCTATTTTTAGGTTTTTGAGGAGTCTCCATACTGTTTTCCATAGTGGTTGCACCAGTTTACATACCCACCAAAGGTGTAATAGAGTTACCTTTTATCCACACCCTTTCCAGCATTTATTGTTTGTAGACTTTTTGATGATAGCCATTCTAGCCAGTGTAATTAAAACAACCTCACAGTCGTTTTAATTTGCATTTCTCTAATAATTAGTGATGTTGAACATCTTTTCATGTGTTTTTTGGCCATCCAGATGCCTTCTTTGGAGAATTGTCTGTTTAGATCTTCTGCCCACTTTTTGATGGGGTTGTTTCTTTTTTTGTTATTGAGCTATAGGAGGTATTTATAAATTTCGCAGATTAATCCCTTGTCAGTCATTTCATTTGCAAATATTTTCTCCCATTCCATGGGTGGTCTTTTCATTTTGTTTAGGGTTTCCTTTGCTGTGCAGAAGCTTTTAAGTTTAATTAAGTGCCATTTGTTTATTTTTATTTTTATTGTTTATTTTTATTTTTATGTTTATTTTATTTTTTTTACTCTAGGAGGTGGAACTGAGAAGATATCGCTGTGGATTATGTTGAAGAGTGTTTGGCCTATGTTTTCCTCTAACAGTTTTATGGTATCCAGTCTTATATTTAGGTCTTTAATCCATCTTGAGTTTATTTTATGTATGGTGTTAGGAAGTGTTCTCATTTTATTCTTTTACGTGTGGCTGTCCAGTTTTCCCAGCACCACTTATTGAAGGGGCTGTCTTTTCTTCATAGTATATTATGATCTCCTTTATCACAGTTAATGCTCTCTATCCTATTCCACTGATCTATATTTCTTTCTGTTTTTATGCCAGTACCATATAGTTTTAATGACTATAGCTTTTTAGTACAGTCTGGAGTCAGGGTGCATGATTCCTCCAGCTCCATTTTTCTTTTTCAGGATGGCTTTGGCTATTCTGAGTCTTTTGTGCCTCCAAACAAACTTGCAAATATTTTGTTCTAGTACTGTCCTTCATAATTTGATAAGGATTGCAAATATTTTGTTCTAACACTGTCCTTCGTAATTTGATAAGGATTGCATTGAATCTCTAGATTGCCTTGGGTAGTATAGTCATTTTGACAATATTGACTCTTCCAATCCAAGAGCATGGTATGTCTTTCCATCTGTTTTTGTCATCTTCAATTCCTTTCATCAGCATCTTATATTTTTCAGAGTACAGGTCTTTCGTCTCTTTAGGTAGGTTTATTCCTAGGTATTTTATTCTTTTTGAAGCAATAGTAAATGGGATTATTTCCCCAATTTCTCTTTCTGATCTTTTGTTGTTAGCAAAATAAATGCAGTCAATTTCTGTGTATTAATTTGGCGTCCTGCAACTGTACCATATTCATTGATGAGCTCTAATGGTTTTCTGGTATTGTCTTTAGGATTTTCTAGGTGTAATATCATAATATCTGGAAAAATGATAGTTTTACTTCTTCCTTTCCAATTTGGATTCCTTTTATTTATTTTTCTTCCCTGATTGCCATGGTTAGGACTTCTAATACTATGCTGAATGGTAGTGGCAAGAGTGGAAATCCTTGTCTTGTTCCTGATCTTAGCAGGAATTCTTTAAGCTTTTCACCATTGATAATGATGTTAGTTGTGGGTTTGTCATATACGGCCTTTATCATATTGAGGTGGTTTCCTCTATGTCCACTTTTTGGAGGGTTTTTTTTTTTTATCAGTAATGGGTATTTGAATTTGTCAAAGGCTTTTTCTGCATCTGTTGAGAAGATCATATGGTTTTTATTCTTCAGTTTGTTAATGTGGTATATCACACTGATTGAGTTGCAGATATTGAAGAATCCTTGCATCACTGGGATAAATTCCACTTAATCATGGTGTACAATCCTTTTAATGTATTGTCAGATTTGGTTTGCTAGTATTTTGTTAAGGATTTTTGTATCTATGTTCATCAGTGATATTGGCCTATAATTTTTTGGGGGGGTATCTTTGGTTTTTGTATTGGGGTTATGGTGGCCTCATAATGAGTTTGGGTGTATTCCTTCCTCTGCAATTTTTTGGAATAGTTTCAGAAGGATAGGTACTAGCTCCTTTCTAAATGTATGATAGAATAGAATTTGTGATGTTGTCTGGTCCTGGACTTTTGTTTGTTGGAAGTTGTTAAATCACAGTTTCAATTTCAGTACTTGTGATTGGTCCAGTCACCTTTTCTATTTTGTCTTAGAAGATTTTACTTTTCTAAGGATTTGTCCATTTCTTCTAGGTTGTACATTTTATTAGCATGTATTGCTTATAGCAGCCTCTTATGATCTTTTGTATTTTTGTCACATCCATTGTAACATTTTTCATTTCTAATTTTATTGGTTTGAGTCCTCTTTCTTTTTTTTTTTTTTTCATGGGCCTGGCTAGGGGGTTATCAATTTCACTGATCTTTTCAAAGAATCAGCTTTTAGTTTCATTGATCTGTTCTATGGTTCTCTTAATTTCTATTTTATTTATTTCTGCTCTGATCTTTATGATTTATTTCCTTATGCTAATTTTAGGTCTTGCCTATTCTTTTCTCTCTAGCTGCTTTAGATGTAAAATTAGATTGTTTATTTGAGCTTTTTCTTGTTTCCCGAGGTAGACTTGTATTGCTATAAATTTCCCTCTTAGAACTGCTTTTGCTACATCCTATAGGTTTTTGATTGTTGTGCCTTTGTTGTCATTTGCTTCTCGGTATTTTTTAATTTCCTCTTGATTTCTTCAGTGATCCATTGGTTTTTTAGTAGCATGTTGTTTAGTTTCCATGTGTTTGTGTTTTTTTGCAGTTTTTTTTTTGTTGTTGATTTCTTGTCATACAGTGTTGTGGTTGGAAAAAATGCTTGATATGATTTCAGTTTTCTTAAATTTTCTGAGGCTTGTATTGTGGCCCAGAATGTGATCAATCCTAGAGAATGTTCTGTGCGCACCTGAGAAGAATCTGTATTCTGCTGCTTTTGGATGGAATGTTCCATAAATATCCATTAAGTCCATCTGGTCTAATACATCATTTAGGGCCTGTGTTTCCTTGTTGATTTTCTGTCTGGTTGATCTGTCCATTGCTGTAAGTAGGGTGTTAAAGTACCCCACTATTATTGTGTTATTGCCAATTTCTCCTCTTAAGGTGGTTAGCAGTTGCCTTATATATGGAGGTGATCCTATGTTGGATGCAAATATATTTACAATTATTATAGCTTCTTCTCAGATTGATCCTTTGATCATTATGTATTGTCCTTTGTCTCATATTATTCTTTTTTTTTTGTCTTTTTAGGGCCACACCCATGGCATATGGAGGTTCCCAGGCTAGGGGTCTAATTGGAGCTGTAGCTGCTGGCCCACGCCACAGCCACAGAAATGCCATATCTGAACCACATCTGCAATCCACACCACAACTTATGGCAACTCTGGACCCTTAACCCACTGAGCAAGGCCAGGGATCAAACCTGTAACCTCATGGTTCATATTTGGGTTAATTTACACTGTGCCATGATGGGAACTCCTCTTATGATATTCTTTAAGATCTATTTTGTCTGATATGAGTATTGCTGCTCCAGCTTTGTTTTGATTCCCATTTGCATGGAATAATTTCCTCCATCCTCTCACTTTCAATTTGTATGTGTCTCTAGAACTGAATTGGGTCTCTTGAAGACAGCATTTATAGGGTCTTGTTTTGGTATCTGATAAGCCAGTTTATGTCTTTTGGTTGGGGCACTTAGTCCATTTACATTTAAGGTAATTATCAATATGTATGTTCTTATTGCCATTTAATTAAGTATTTTGGATTTGTTTTTGTTGCTCTTTTTCTTCCCTTCTTCTCTTGTTCTCTTCTCTTGTGGTTTGATGACTATCTTTAGTGCTGTATTTGGATTGCTTTTTCTTATTTGTGTGTGTATTGTAGATTTTTGGTTTGCAGTTACCCTGAAGTTTTGATATAGGTGTGTGTATATAGGAGTGATATAGGAGTGTGTATGCAAGGTTTTTTTTAGCTGTTGGTCTCTTTTTTTTTTTTTTGTCTTTTTGCCCTTTCTAGGGCCGCTTCTGCAGCATATGGAGATTCCCAGGCTAGGGGTCGAATCGGAGCCATAGCCACTGGCCTACGCCATAGCCATAGCAACGCAGGATCCGAGCTGCATCTGCGGCCTACACCCCAACTCACAGCAACGCTGGATCCTTAACCCACTGAGCAAGGCCAGGGATCAAACCCACAACCTCATGGTACCTAGTCGGACTCATTAAACACTGTGCCACAACGGGAACTCCAGTTGTTGGTCTCTTAATTGCAAATGCATCTCCAGTGTCTTGCATTTATACAGTCATGATTTCTGATTTTGGTAGCATATTTGTGTGTGGTTGATTTCCTACCTTTAGTGTATATATGCCTTTGCTGGTGAGCCTTGACATTTGTAATATTTTGCTTCTAGTTGTTGCTTTTTCTTTTCCATCTAGAGAAGTTCCTTTAGTATTTCTTGTAAAGCTGGTTTAGTGGTGCTGGATTCTGTTTGCTTGTCTGTAAAGCTATTGATTTCTCCTTCAAATCTGAATGAGAACCTTGCTGGGTAATCTGGGTTGGTTTTTTCCTTTCATCACTTTAAGTATATTGTGCCACTCCCTTCTAGCCTGAAGAGTTTCTGATGGAAAATCTGCCAATAACCTTATTGGGGTTCCCTTGTATGTTATTTGTTCCTTTTCCCTGGCTGCTTTCAATATTTTCTCTTCATTTTTAATTTTGGTCAGTTTGATTAATATGTGTCTTGGTGTGTTCCTCCCTGGGTTTATTTTATATGGTCCTCATTATGCTTCCTGGATTTGAGTGAGTGGTTCCTTTCCCATGTTAAGGAAGTTTTGGCTATTATCTCTTTGAATATTTTTTCTGTCCCTTTCTCCCCCTCTCTTTTCCTTCTGGCCACCTATAATACAGACATTGGTATGTTTAACGTTGTCCCAGAGTTCTCTTAGACTGTCTTTATTTCTTTTCAATCTTTTTTTCTGTTCCACATCAGTGATTTCCACTAGTCTGTGCTCACCTCACTTATTTGTTCTTCTGCCTCCTGTCTGCTGTTGGTTGCTTCTAGTGAATTTTTTAATTCAGTTACTATATTTTGCATCTCTGCTTGCTTAAGTTTTAAATCTTGTATTTCTTTGCTCAGTGTTTCTTGTAAATTATCCATCTTTGCCTCCAGTTTATTTCCAATGTCTTGCATCATCTTCAGCATCATCAGTCTAAAGTCTTTTTCCTGGAGGCTGATAATCTCCAGATCACTTAGCTGTTTTTCTGAGGTTTTTCCTTTCTCCCTTATCTGAGTTATAGTTCTCTGTCTCTTCATTTTTATCGGTTTTTGGTGTGGTCTCCTTTTGCAGACAAATGAGTTGTAGCCTCTCTTGCTTCTGATGTCTACCCCCCTTGTGGCTGAAATTGGTACAGGGGCTTGCTGTAGGTTCATGACAGGAGGGACTGGTACCTGCTCACTGGTTGGTGGAGCTGATTATTATCCCTCTTGTGGATGTGGCTTTGCCACTAGGTGAGATTAGAGACTGGATGTGTGCCTGGGGGGGAGGGGGATGGTTTAGGCAGCCTGTTTGCTGATGTGTGGGGCTCTGATCCCACCCAGATTATTGTTTGCCCTGGGACTTCTCAGTCCTGATTTGTGGGGCCAGATTTTTCCAAAATGGCCACCTCTAGAGGAGCACATGCTGATGATTATTCCTGAGACCATTGCCTCCACTGTCCTTCCCTGACAATAAGTCATAGTCACTCCTTGTTTTCCCAGGAGATCCTCCAAGAATTGTAGTCAGGTCTGACCCAGATTTCTATGGAGTCTCTGCTTTGCCCTGGGACCCAGTGCACTTGAAAGCCTGTGTGTGCCTTTCAAGAATAGGGTCTCCATTTTCCCGTCCCATGGAGCTCCTATGCACAAGCCCCACTGGTCTTCAATGCTAAATTCTCTGGGGGCTCCTTCTCCCAATACCAGTTCCTCAGGCATGTGGACCTGACATAGGGCTCAGAACTCTCACTCTCATAGGTGAGTCTCTGTGATACAGTTACTTTCCTGTCTGTGGGCTGCCCACCCAGCCAGTATGGGGTTGCTTATATCTTATAATCACTCCTCCTACCATCTTGATGTGGCCTCCTCTTTGTCTTCTGGAATAGGATATCTTTTTTGACAGTTTGCATCCTATCTGGTTGAAGTTTGTTCATCAGTTGGTTGTAATTTTGTTGCCTTTATGAGAGAAGGTGAGCTCCAGCCCTTCTATTCCACCATTGTAGTCCCCTGATAGGACTCAAGTTAGGCCTATTTTATTTTATTTTTTTATATAATGATTTTTATTTTTTAAATTATTGCTGGATTACAATAATCTGTCAATTTTCTACTGTACAGCATGGTGACCCAGTTATATGTACATGTATACATTTTTTTCTCACATTATCATGCTCCATCATAAATGATTAGATATAGTTCCCAGTGCTACACAGCAGGATCCTATTGCTAATCCATTGCAAAGGCAATAGTCTGCATCTATTAATGCCAAGTTCCCAATCCATCCTACTCCCTCCCTCTCCCCCTTGGCAACCACAAGTCTATTCTTCAAGTCCATTATTTTCTTTTCTGTGGAAAGGTTCATGCATGAGGCCTATTTTAGAATTTTATTTTCTTTCAAGAAAAATAATTTTTGACCTTGGACCTCTCCTGTATCTTTCTTTTTGTCATTGCTATCTAATATAAGTTATATTTAAAAATTAATATTTTAAAGCTTTCTTTAAACACCTCAGATAAACAGTAATATTACATGGTTATCTCTTATTTGGAAACATATATAACTTTTAAATTTATAAGCCTAAAATTAAACTAGATAGGGAAATATATATTACAGTTCTTTAAAGTATGGATTGATAAAAGCTAACAATTATTTAATAATTACTGAGCATGATGGAAAATTATCCTTTTTTGCTGACCCAAGAAATTTATAGTCCTTTTGAAAGAAGTCATAAATTAAAACAATAATTTGTAGCAAGAATTGGCAACATTTTTTTGCCTGTAAAAGGTTAAATAATAGGTATATAAGGCTTTATGGATCTGTAGAAAAATAGAAGTAGTATATAAGCAGTTATTTAAGATGAGAAAATACTCTTTCCCCTCAGCCCTGCCTTGTTTCATTTTCTTGGGTTGGACTGTCTTTGGTCGTGGGATATTTTTGGGTCAGCTGGACTGTTCTCCAGACCAAGAGAAGCCAGCCTGAGGGAAGCCCTATTTAGGGGTGTGAGGACGACACTACCATAGTCAGAATAAGTCTCTGTCCCAGATTCCAGTATATTCATCTCTCTTCCTGGTGAGCTCAGCCGTCTCAACTCAGGCAGCCAGGCAGAAGCAAGGTAATTCATTAAATTGCTGATTCTACAACCAAGAGACTCTACCATTTGGTAAAGCTTACTGTTGGCAATTACTAACAGCTCAGGTTTCAAAATATAGGTGGTGACTTTGGAGAGCAGGAGGCCCAGTCATCCACAGACTAGGGAGATAAGCATGAGAGGTGAAGACAGGAACAGAGAGAAATTCTTGGGCATGCTCTCTGTAGTTCACAGTGCTATTTTGTTCCATATCAGTGCCAATGGGCCACATTGATCTGTAGGGAAGGACCAATGCACCAAGCACCCTGCTAGATTAAGAAAAATTTCATAAAGAGGCTATGCATTGAGCCCACTGCTAAAGGATAAATAGCAATTGAAGAAATGGAAAAAAACAACCACTTCAGATGAGTGAAGTGAAGTTGTTAAAGAATAAGCTTTTTAAAGGTCCAATTATGACTCTTATAAAATATAAAATTGATACATATCAAAGATTTCATTTAACTAATTTTTATCTCATTCATTATCTAGGAAATTCATGTGATCTAAAAAAACAGTTCAAAATGTATACACACTATTATATATAGACTGGGTGAGTAGCAAGGACCTACTGTGTAGCACAGGGAAATCTACTCAATACTCTATAGTGATCTATAATATGGGAAAAGAATCTGAAAAGGAATGTGTATATGCATATGTATAACTGACTCACTTTGCTGTATACCTGAAACTAATACAACATTGGAAGTCGACTATACTCCAACAACATTTTTAAAAAACAATAGGTCCATATATAGACATTAAGGAATGCTAAAATAAATTTTTTAATGGATATAAAACTAGTGCCTTCAATAGGCTAGACATCAGTTTCATCTCCACCATCTAAAATTTGTTTCATTTTCTATAAACAAGACTCATTTGTGTTTACCATCATTTCCTTCTAGCTACCTCAAGTATTGCAGAATAGTCAAAGAAAGGCACATATTCTTATAGAGCCAGATAACCACAGAAGAGTCCTTTCCATTGAAAAGTACCCAGTGATCACTTTCCCTATTTCAAACTTTTGACCTGACAACAGAAACAAAAGTTAAAGTGCAATATTTTTGTTTTAGAGACACTTTTCTGAATGCCCAGCACTTCATTATTTGAATTTTTTTTAGAATCACTGTGGCAATAAACTCTTTTTGCCACGTTAAACCTGAGAGTGTTGAAATTCTAATGTTATAATTTCTGGCCCTTTGGTAGATGTATAAGGAAATTATTGAGGAATCAAATTTGATAGAGAGTAATAGACTTTTCAGTGCTTTTAAACCTATATAATGTACTATGTACATAGTAACCCTCTGAATTATATGCAAGAGGATAGTCTTAAATACTACTTTAGCTCAAAGTAGTAAGTACAAAAGAAGAAAAAAAAAATAAAAGCAATAATAACACGTGGGAGACCAAGAAAATGTCTGTCACAAAGCCCAGGCATTTTAAAGAGACAAACGGGGTCTAGCATGTATTATGTTAAGAAAGTCGTATTCTCTTGGCAAATATCAGATCTTTCCTGTTAAAATAGATATAAGGCTAAAAATAGAAAATACACTAATAGCACGAGGGCAAAGAAGTAGATACAAATAAATGCCAACTTAAACAAAAAATTTGATGTAACGACTATAGTGCTAATAGGGTCTTATGGGGCTCTGGAGTAATAAAGTATTACCTTGTTAGGATGTAGCACAATAAGGAATGCTCATGGCAGTGACTTGGCATCATGATTAGAGGTTCAAACATGCTCAGAGCATTTTCATTATGAAGACAACTAGAGTTTTAGAAGACTTCTGCCAAAATTTGGTTATTATGCTTTAAAAATGTAAGTGCTCAGAGAGACTCTTTAAACTATTAAAAATTGAGAGTTTTTTTGGTAATTGGAAGAATGCAAGTATGGGTAGAGACAGTAATTATAGGACAGAATGGAATGAGAATAATCAGGAAAAATGATAGTAGACTAAAAACACCTCTGCCAATTCTAAATATTCCACTAAGGAGTAAGTTGAAAGGTAAATTCCTACTGTTCAAATGGTTAAGATCAGTTTCAAGGAAGAGAAACCTAACTGATCTGGATGCCCCATTTTGTGATGTCCAACTTTCACAGTAGATAGTAATAGTAGCTAATATTTATTGTTTCATGGCATCTAAGTCACTCATTTAATTCTCAAAATAAGCATATGAGAAAGATATTATTTTCTCTGCTTTATAGAAGAGAAAACATAAGCTCAGAGAGGTTAAATTAAGATTATGAAACTACTACATTGCAGAGGCAATTTTGAACCCAGGTTTTATGAGTCTATTACTTCAATTCTGAAGCCTTATGCTATTTTATGTTTAAGTCACAAAACAACTATTTGGAGTAAGTAGTATGATCCTCATTTTCTGTGTAAAGAAAGCAGGCACAGGTCAGCAAAGAGTTAACCTGATCATGCATTGCTTATACGTGTCAGTGTGCATCCACTAGGTGCCCCTTCCACCGTGAGAGTGCACAGTGGGCCTGTGTGTCTGCTCTGCTCACACCCCTCCTAAACAAGACTCCCCACCCCTCTGCTGAAGGGGCAGCTGTGAGCAGCTTGCCTCAAACTGGAAAATGCAAATACTGCCTTGAAAACATTCAAATTCAATTAAAAACAAACAAAAACCAATCACATGCTGTCTTCACAGAGAATTGTCTCAGGGTTTATTCTGCTCTAGTCTGCCAATTTGTGACCCTGGGAGTGGAGGGTAAAAGACCAGTTGGGAAAGAATTTAAGATACAGACAGAAGCTGACTCACAGAGCATATCCCAATTGCTCTAATGGCAGGCAATTAGAATAAATATACATTAATTCCCATGGCTCTGGACCTTGGAGCTGTCCTGAATTCTAAAGAACCTTCTGATTCCAATCACCATAAAAAGGTATGGCTTAGTTGTGCAGTTTTTTCAAGATTATTTATATATAAATCCCATAATAAACCCTCATTACATGGGGTAGCATGCAGTCCCATTCCCTGCAACCCAATGAGCCTAACAAAAGCCTTCGTACTATCATTTGCCTTGAATTTTCCATATGTATTTTTCCAACTTTTCCCTTCAAATTGTGCTTTGGCTACACTGTTATGCTCTGGTTATGAATGAAACATGAAATCTTCTAATGTAGAAGTTAAAAAATATGCCATAAAATAAAAGTCATGGCTGTTCTTTCTACAAACTAATAAGATAATCAATATGAAAATACATTTTAAGGTATCAAATTGATTCATTTATTAAATTACTGTGTTTAGAGAGAATTCTACTGACAAGTGTTTCCGAGTGCTTTCCTTTAAATACCAATAATGATGATGATATAAACCAAAGACACTGAGAGTTCATGCTGTGGTGCATTGAGTTAAGACTCTGACTGCAGCAGCTCTGGTTGCTGTGGAGGCATGGGTTCCATCCCCATCCAGGTGCAGTGGATTAAAGCATCCAGCATTGCTGCAGTGACAGTCTGCAGCTGCGGCTTGAATTCAGTCCCATGGTGTAGGAACTTCCATATGCTGCCAGTGCAGCCATTTAAATAAATAAATAAATAAATAAATAAATAAAATGACACTGATCTTTCATGAATTAAGATTCCATGATGAGACCCTTTTTAGAGATACTTTTATAAACAACACGTTGGTGTCACACTAGAGGGTAAGTTGAAATTCCATGATGAAAGCCTTTTTATTTTATTTTATTTTTTTGTCTTTTTGCCTTTTCTAGGGCTGCTCCTGCGGCATATGGAGGTTCCCAGGCTAGGGGTCTAATCGGAGCTGTAGTCACTGGCCTCCGCCAGAGCCACAGCAACGCGGGATCCAAGCCACGTCTGCGACCTACACCACAGCTTATGGCAATGCCAGATCGTTAACCCACTGAGCAAGGGCAGGGATCGAACCCACAACCTCATGGTTCCTAGTTGGATTCGTTAACCACTGCGCCACGACGGGAACTCTGAAAGCCTTTTTAGACCTACTTTTATGTATAATACATTGGTGTCACACTACAGGGTAAATTTTTAGAATCTTATAACTAAGAGTGGAAATAAGGGAGATCTTTTTTTTTAAGCCTGGCTATGATTGGGAAATTAAAAGATGTATGGTAATGATTCTGTTTTAAATATGATGAGTAACAGTCTGTGAACCTAGGAAGCCAGAGCAGGGGCTGAGAGACCCCAACTCCAGGGACTAGCTCTAGTCCAGAATTCAGTGTCATGAATAAACTATGAGAAGGCGCAGAATAGACATGACTTTTGACATTCAATCTTTATCTGCAGCATCAACATGACAGTATTCAAAGGAAATGTGTAGAATTTGTGATATAACTAACATAAAGGAGGAAATATGATTTCTTAACTTTTCAGATTAATCTCTCAAGTTCTCATCTTTTCTTTTGTAGGGATATCCTCTTTTGAGGCTTCTTGTCCCTGTCATCACCACCACTCCCAAATTTTCCAAAGACTGAGAACTGAGACAATACAAACATCAGTCCTTTTCCCATTCTCCGTGACACCAGAGATGTCTTATCTTTCACTGCAGTGCCAGGCTAGTGTGAAGTAAATGGAGTGCCTAGGGTACGGGATGTCAGGAGGCACTGCTCTCAGCTGGCTACAAGTGCATGCTGAACAGTTGTACAAAACTGAGAGAGAGTGGACATCTCCTAAACTCTTCACTTTTAAGGAGGCTTTCACTTGCAGGCCATACCTGCTACAAAATTTGTAGGACTCAGTACAAAATGAAAATATGAGGCATGTGTTTAAA
Source organism: Phacochoerus africanus (assembly GCF_016906955.1). NCBI lineage: Eukaryota > Metazoa > Chordata > Mammalia > Artiodactyla > Suidae > Phacochoerus > Phacochoerus africanus. The sequence continues at coordinate 233,713,615 of NC_062544.1, forward strand.
AATTATTAAGAATTCTGAGGAACTGATAGCAGAACACTAAACCATGTGTGAGTCCATTTGGAGGTCATGTACCGCTCCTAAATCGCCAAAGGTGCAGTTTCAGCTCTGTGCTAATCTGAGAGTGAGTGCCTCCTGAAACTTTGGACCCAAAGTGCCTTAATTGCATCATACTAGGCCCAGCCTTGATCTATAATTTCATTTACCCATGAAGATGGTTAATTTTATCTGTCAACTTGACTGGGCTAAGGGATACCTAGATAGCTGGTAAAACATTATTTCTGGGTATGTCTGTGAGGTTGTTTCTATGAAATATTAATATTTGAATTGATTGAATGATTAAAGATCACCCTTACTAATATGAGTAGGCATCATCTAATCTGTTGAAGGCCTGAAGAGAACAGAAAGGTGGGGAAAGAGTGAATATGCTCTCTGTTTGAGCTCACATATTCATCTTCTCCTACCCTCAGATATGGGAACTCTTAGTTCTCTAGGCTTTGCACTTGGACCAGGACTTCCACCCTTGGCTCTTTTGGATCTCAAGCCTTCAGTATTATACTATATTATCAGCTTTCCCACGCCTCCATTTTACAGGTGGCAAATTATGGGAATTCTCATCTTCCATAATAATAATATTATAACAACTTCTATCTGTATATAGAAATCAGTTCTGATTAATTGGAGAACCTGGAATAATGCATTCATCAACATCTGTTTATACTAACAGTATTCCAGACACTATTTAATGTACCGAAGATAGAGCCAGGTTGGCTTCAAATGCAGTCAGTCACATAGGGCCCCAAACTCAGAAGGACCTGAGGTTGGTTTAGTGCTCTGCTGTCACCACCACCTTGAAATTTTTAACAATACTTTAACAAAGCATCTTACATTTTGTTTTTGCACTGGACCCCACACATTAGGTATCCGATCCTGAACAAAGTAGAAAAGGAAACAAAAACAGCCATGTTCTTATGGAACTCATGATTTATCTGTGCTTATCTACTGCTCTTATAAGATGTCTTAGACAGACGTCTGGTTCTGCTTGAAACAGTCTTACGCTTGTGTCTCAAAGCTTTGCATTCATTGTTAAACATTGTTTTCAACAGTGCAAACTTTGTAGCAGTATGACCATGCCCAGGGGACTTTTGAGCCTCAGTCACAGGCTAATGTGTTTGGGGCCCCTTCTAGAACCAAGGTCGCCATTCAGTCAGTTTCTCCTCAAAATAATTTTATTTCAGGGAGCTCATTGCTCTTTGAATCTTGATAAGACTTAGATCACTGTGAGAGAGCTATGAGAGGAAATGCTAGGGGAATGGCTTAGGACTTCATATGTTCTCAAAGGGGGAACAAAATTTGAGGGGACAAAAATTGTTTCTAGATTGGTGAACAAAAAATCTCACTCTTTTCGTATAATGCACAGATATACACAAAGTATAGAAATAGATATGCAGTGTATCTAAGGTATTAAATTTCGTGAAATAGGGGAGTAAATAGGAAGACTTGTTTAAAATAGCTCCTTGAGGGAACAACAATTTTTTTTTAAAAAAGGTTGAGAAACACTGAATTAGATTATTTATACCTTCCCTTATAGAAAGTCATGAGATTTTTTGGCACATTTTTGCATCTCTTCCCCACTGACTAGTTTTGACATAACAAGTAGTAAATCAGCTTTTATTAAACCAATAAGAAAAAAAGAAAACAGGAAAAAGGTGTTAACGCTAATCCCAAGGCAAAGCTTAAATATCTTGGCTACTCAAATGACCCTTCATAGAGCAATAAATATCAGTTTCTCTAGGTTTTTTAAAATAAATTTTCAGAAACAGATATCATCAGGATTTGAAACTACTGCTAATGAGAAAGATGAGGAACAGAAATGAGAAATATCATCAAATAGATATAAAAGTTTAGGAGAGTATAAGTGAAGTAAGAAGATGAAAGTGTAAAAAGAAAAAAAAAAAGGCTTTTTCTGAGCCCAGGAGAAAAATATAATATAAAATTTTATAAAGATTATAAATATGAAAATGGATTTATACTGTATTTTTATAAGTATGAATATTCTCTTGAATTGGTGCAGAATCCAGATGTCAACTCAGCTCAATATTTTATAATATTCATTCATTCACTTATTTTTTTAAATACATTGTTGAATAGCTTTTATATGTCAGGGATTATTAGAGGTATTGATAAACAAAATTCCTGCTATCGGAGTACATATGTATATGAAATAGTTTTAATAAATAAATGAAATGCAAAGAAGAAAATAGGATTGTATATTGCGATAAATGGCATGCCAGAAATTAAAATGAATTGATGTTCTGGTATATGGTCAAAGACGATATCTTTGAGTAGATGATCTTTAAGATAATATCTAAAGTCAGGATGAAGCTATCCAAGAGCACAACTCTAGGTGCTGTGTCACAGATTAGGGTGTCTTAGAGTTCCCAAATGATGATTCAGGAATGAATATTCCAGACAGAGGCCTTCACCAGTTGCAAAGACAAACACCAATTGGGATGACTGAGAGACTGAAGGTCCAAACACAATGGCCAGACCATATATGAAAATATAACTAACCCACAACATTTGCAGCAACAGTGTCAGAAGATAAATCAGATTCCCTGTTTTTGCCTGTGTCCAATTCAAGACCAAGAGACAGCCAGATGTACCCACCAGGTACATAAGATGCTCCACTTTAATTTAGACCCCTTCCAGATTCCACATGCCAGCAAATTCCAGTGAGAGCACACCTGAAGCTTTGTCTTTTGTTCATTACAAAGCTTTCCCACTGCCCTGAGTGCCTTTGAATTTCTGCCAAATGCCAGTGATGGTAACTGACTCCATCTCAAGCTCTGAATGCATACACTCTCTTTTCATTCTTGTGGTCTACATTTATTTCCACATGAATTTGGCTTGAGCCAGAAACAGAATGAAGGCAGTATGACTGGAGTCCTTGAAAGCAAGGGAGAGGTAAGCGTAGGTTAAATCACATGGGGCCTTGCAAAACAGAAAAGGTTTAGATTTTATTCTCAGTGCAATGGGAATACCTTCAGGAGCCTGGGGAATGGGTGGTAAGGAGGAATTTAAGGAAAGGAATAACATGATTTGATTTATGTTTTCCTTATTTGTTTAGTTTTACTTTTCAGGTTTTTATTTTATACATTAGTTTTTATTTTATACATTTCATTTTTATTTTGCTATTTTAACTTTATTTTTTTGTAATTTAAAAAATTACTGTTTTTTTAATGACTTCATTTTTAGATAAGTTTTACATTCACAGTGAAATTGAGTGAAAAGTACAGAGCCATGTGTACCCTGCCCTCAAACAGGTGCAGCCTCCCCCACTACCAACAACACAGAGTAGTACATTTGTTAAAAATCAATGAATCATTGACACATCATTGTTACCTAAAGTCCATAGTTTCCATTAGGGCTTACTCCTGATATTGTAGATTCTACGGATTTTTACGAATGTATAATTACATGTATCTACCATTATAAAATCATACAGAATCGTTTTCACTGCCCTAAAGATCCTCTGAGTCCCATCAACTCATCCCCCTTTCCCTTCCAATCTCTAACAAATAATGATCTTTTACTATCTCTATAGTTTTGCCTGACATTCCAGAATGTCATATGATTATAATCATATAGTATGTTGCCTTTCCAGATTGGCTTTTTTTTCACTTAATAACATATCTTTTAAGTTTCTTTCATATCTTTTCATGCCTTCATAGCTCTCTTTTTAGCAATGAATTGCATTCCATTGTCTAGATGTCCCAGAGTTTATTTATCCATTTACCTACCGAAGGACATCTCACTTGCTTGCCAATTAAGGAAAAGCTGCTCAAATCATTCTTGTCAGGCCTTTGTGTAGACATAAGTTTTCAATTTATTGAGACAGATACCAAGGACCGTGGTTGCTAGATTGTATGGTTAAGAGTTATGTTTGGTTTGTAAGAAAGTAATAAACTGTCTGCCATAGTATCTGTACCATTTTTCATTTTTCCCAGCAATAAATGAGAATTACTATTGCTCCACATTCTCTCTAGCCTTTGGCATTATCAATATTTTGGATTTTGGCCTTTTAAGTAGGTGTGTAGTAGTATCTCATTTTTTTCTTAATTTGAGATCCCCTAATGACATATGACGTTATATGCCCGTTTGCCGTGTGTATGTCTTCTTTGGTGGGGTATCAGGTCAGGTCAGGTGTTTCACTTTCTTATAGTAGAATTTTAAGAAGACTGTATATATTTTTAATTAAGTACTTATCAGATATTTCTTTGCAATTTTTTTCTTATCTGTGGCAAGCCTTCTCATTTTTCTGGACAGTATTTTTTGCAAAGCAGAAATTTTTAATTTTAATGAAGTACAGCTGCTCAACGTCTTTCATGTTTCATGGCTTTAAAATTATATCTAAAAAGTCACTGCTGGAGTTCCTATTGTGAATTAGCAGAAACAAATCTGACTAGTATCCATGAGTACAACAAGTTTGATCCCTGGCCTTGCTCAGTGGGTTAAGGATCCAGCGTTGCTGTGAGCTGTAGTGTAGGTCACAGATGCAACTCGGATCCCCTGTGGCTGTGGCTGTGGCATAGGCCTCAGTATAGCTCCTATTTGACCCCTAGCCTAGGAACTTCCCTATGCCATGGATGAGGCCCTAAAAAGCAAAAAAATAGAAAAAATGAAATTAGTCACTGTCATATCTAAGGTCATCTAGATTTTCTCCTGTGTTATTTTCTGGGAGTTTTATAGCTTTGTGTTTGAGTTGTTTTTTTAAAAAATCTTAATCTGGATTCTGTGTAAAGAATGGTTTTTAAAAAGGCAAAGATGGAAGGAGAGTAACCAGTAAAAAGCTATTGCAGTAATACATATCAGGAATGATGATGATTTCATAAGGAAAGGAAAAGCAGAAGTGGAGAGAATTAGATAGATTCAGGATCTCAGTATGATTTGGAAATAGAATGTTGAAGATAGCTTGGGTAAGGGGAATAAAATCAAGAATAATTCCTAACTAGTTCTGTGCTGATTTTCGTGTTGCATTGCACCAGAGCCACTGGCAACCCAACTCTCTTAGGGTTCTTTGATTTGTGTCATTCATCAGAACCTTAGTAGAAGGAGCATTGCAGCTACTTCTGGGAGTGAAAAGAAGCTTAAATATGAAGCCCTTACTGTGAACCAATTTATTTGTAAAGCTCCAAAAAATAAATGATCCCCTGAAAGGCCAGGTAACTGTGCCCACTCCACATATCATATTTCCACCATCCAATATAACTCATGAGTTTCAATGACAATGAAATAAGTTTTACTGGCAATGAATTCATGTTCTCAAGTCCATATGTTGCCAAAATATAAATGTTTATTCATAAAAGATGGCACTTACAGTCTCTTTTTGGATGTATGGGAACAGATATATTTTATCTTGAATACTTTGCCTTGTGCTTGTTAAAGTTTTTCTATAGAGTTTCCAGAATTAGCAGCTTAGCATATTTATTTCAATGCATATTGTTATACCCTCACAAAGAAGTAATTACATTATAGATTATTATAGAAAAGATTTTATAAAACTATTACTCATAAAACATTTAGTAAAATCTGATATATCCATTGATATTTAAAAATGAAAAATTTTGAGTCCCCCTGATTTTAATAGAGAATTCACCAAAATGTGAATCTTCTGATTTTTCTTTTTTTGGGAGCTAAACTTTTGGTGGATTTTTTGGGCTGGCTTTGGTATAGTTTTAGTTAAAATATGTGCAGTAAGTGGAGTAATGGCCCTAAATATATTCATGTCCTTATTCTTAGAGCCTGTGAATATGTTACTTTACATGACAAAAGGGACTTTGCAGATGTGATTAAAGTAAAGATATTGAGATGGAGTGATTATATTGGCCCTGACTGGGTAGAACTAATGTAATCTTAGGAATCCTTATAATAGAGAGACAAGAGGGTCAAAGAGGGAGAAAATGATATGACAACCAAATCAGAGGCAGAGAAAGAACCAAAGATGCTACAAGATGCTTTGAAGATGGAAAACGGAACCATAACTCAAGGAATGCAAGTGGTCTTTAGAAGATGGAAAAAACAGGGAAACCAATTCTCCCCTAGAGTGTCCAGAAAGAATGCAGCCCTATTAAGTTCTTGGTTTTAGACCAGTAAGACCCATTTTGGACTTTTGACCTCAGACTGTAAAATACTAAATTTGTGTTGTTTTAAGATACAAAGTTTATGGTAATTTGTATAGCAGCAATAGGAAACAAATAGTCTATTATTCTGAAAATAGGACTTTCCTTAAGAGCTGAATAATAAAAGAATATTGCTATATCTACTGTCTTTATGAGATAGATAGTTGACCAAATCTCTGTTCTTTAATGTCTCTTTCAAAGACATGCTATTTTTGTAATTTTGGCTTCAAAAAAAAAAAAAAGAAGGATAACACCTATAGTTTTAGTGTTAACAGTTTTCAATTGGTTGAGTGATGATACCACTTAATAAACGGTGATGATGGAGATAAAAGCTACTGTGGTTTGGTAAATCATGAGTTCCTTTTTGGTTATATTAAGTTTGAGATGTGTATTAGATCCCTAGTGGCCCATGAATTATTTATCACTTATGACAGGATAAGTACAGGAATGTGGAGTAAGAATTTAGAAATGTTTATAACAACTTGACAGAGGATATATATGTATGCTGATGGGAACAGTCCCCACAGTGAGAGATAAATTGATAACTGCAAAAGAGACAGACAGTTCTTAGAGAAAGGAAAGGGGAATGAAGTCTAGCATACAACTGGTTGTCTTGCCCTTTGATAAGAGACATGATACTGTAATCAGAACAATAGAAATAAAGGTAGAGAGTATGGAATAGGTACAAATAACTAACAATTACTGATAAATATAAACAGTATGACAGGGAATTTTTTTGGGTAAAAAAATAAGCAAACAAAATACTTCAAGGAGTATTATAGATAATTCATCTGGAAACAAAAAATAAAATACTATTTCCCTGATATTAGGCAGGATCATAAACTGCCTCTACACACATTACAAATACAATATTGCCAACAAAGCATTTTCCATATTAATTCTTTCTGTTTACATAGTTAATCTATGGGAAAAATTCAATGTTCCCATAAAATGGAAGAATAGTTCTATTAATATTGTTTTTGCTTGAATCAGTTCATTTGAGAGTTTCTACTAGGTCACATTTCCAAGAAAACTAAATTCAAATAAAGAGCCTTTGTTCATGTTACTGTTCATGGTATAACTGCTCTAATGTTTCCTTTGACTCATTTTCCACCTCCAAAAATACATCCAAAAATACAACGTGCCTCTGTCTCCACCTGTTGCTTCCAATGAGAGGTTTCTCCTTTCTGAACACAATTTCATAAACTTTTTCCTGTCTCTTCACAAATGAAGAAAGAAAATACTCTAAAAGAAAATGAGAGAATATTTCTATGAGTTAGCTTTGTTGTTTTATGTTCTATGTTGTTAGCTTCTGCTTAAATGACTGCTAAGGAAAAATGTGAAATATACAAACAGTAAAAATGCCTCCTATATGACTCTTGACTCCTCTCTATATTTTTCAAATAGATATCTTATCTATAGTTTGCAAAGAACCAAATTAAAATTCTTCTCAGAGGAAAAAAACCTCATTTAGACCCTTGAAATATTTCCATTAAAAAAAAGTAAGAGTGAAGGTGGTGAGGAAATGAGATGAAGAAATGAGTGTACTTTTGGTGCTGCCCAGAAGTCCTGTGTGTGTGGAGCACAGTGACGGGGAGATGGAGAGTGGAGGGAGACTGGGATGTTGATCTCCCGTCCCCTCTTTTCCCCTCTTGCCACCTGATCTCCCTGGGGAACCAACCCAGGGTGATAATGAGACTTAGGCTTCAGGTAGGAGGAGCAAAACTGCAGTCAGTTGTGGAAGAGGTTGGGAGACATCTTGTCTAGGATTTTGGACATAAAAGGAATGCTCTGGACAGAAAGCAGGTGAACAATCCTCAAAAAGTACATCATACTTGGAAAATAAGAGGTATGATAAAAGTTGTATACTTTTGAATGCTAATCTTTATGAGTTCTTCAATAATAGGTACATCAATTCTTTTGTTGTTTTAACTATATTTGGATGGAGCACTTTAGAAGTGAGTTTCTCATATTCCCAAATAGCATCTAAGTTATTAAAAGATATAGCAAATATAGGGACAGGCCGTAAACCAAATATGTAGAAGTCAGTGATAAATTTGTTTGATAGTTCAGGTGTTTGGAATCAAATGAAGCATACTTTGGTCATAATGTGTAAAAGAAGGGGGAATGCAAAAATCTGCCACCTTCCCTTTTCCATGTGTCAATTATTATAATACTCCACCATAGGAAAATAATTATTTCATTATTTTTTCTTACATAAAAATGAAATAGTTGCATTGATATATTCCCTTAGTTTAATAATAATTTTTGAAATATGATAGGGCAAGCTCCCTTCCTTATATTTTGCAGAGTTATATTACCTATTTTGGACATTTATTCATCAATATGAATTCTAATATCTACTTGTAATATTGATTGCAGGCATATTGACCTTGTAGATTACTTTTAAGAGAATTGCATTTTTCCCCCTTATCAGCTCTTCCATTCCCTTGCTCCATTTATTAAGGTCTTTTTTGACTTTTGATAATTTACCCTTTTTCAGAAAATGAGTGGTTCATGTTTATCACTAAATAAAATGCTCAGTAACAAGTAGATGTTTTTGACTAATACAAACTGATGACAGGTATATAATATGTCATTCAGTTGATTCTCATTGTATTTATATTAAACAGAGATTTTCCTATGGTATATGCATTTTCTTTTGTGCTAGAATGTCTTTGTTAAATGAATTCTTTGGAATTAAAAATATTTTATTTTATTTTATTTTTGAAGCCACACCCACAGCATATGGAAATTTCCAGGCTAGGGGTTATATCAGAGCTGCAGCTGCCAGCCCACACAATAGCCACAGCAATGTGGATTTTTTCAACCACGACAGCTGGCTGAGGATAATTCCTAGGGAACACTCAAGGCCTGTGTCTGGGGAAAGGTAGGGCAGGAATGGAACATAGACAGAGGAGGTGAGGGGAGGAGGTCAGACAACAAAAGGACCACTTCGGTATTTCTACAAGGACCACACTTGGTGGAGAGAGCATAGATGTGAAGCTAACTAGAAGCTAAGCAACAGAACTGATTGATATTCAGGGTGGAAAGAACATGATCATTCCTATTTCTGAACCTCTGTTCCTAGGATTTGTGAAAACTTAGATGTTATGGAATATCTAAAGTGTTCTGAAATGCTTCCCTGGCTTCTCAGCTAAACAGTGTAGACTGGCTTCCAGAGATAGACACACTCATCCAACTCATATTCCTTGTGCTCCCACCTGTGTGCCCTGTATTCTGGGGGGAAGAAAGGAGGAGGGTGTGGAGAGTCATAGAAGCCATTTCAAAGGTCATGACTTCTGCTCTTAATAAGCCCTAATGTATGCACTTATGTGTATTAACTCACTTAATTCTTATGATGCTCACAACAATGCCATGAGGTAGGTACAATTATTATCTCCAAAGTGCAATTGAGTACTGAAACACAAGGAGGTCAAATAACTTACCTAAAGTTATATCCTGTTAAGTGACAGAGCCAGACTGAAATTTATTCAACAAATTTTTGGGTATCAGCTACTATGTTCCATATACTGTTCTAGGCATTAAGCTTAGGCAATGAACAAATTAAATCTCTGTCTTCGAGAATCAAAAATTCTGGTCAAAGAGGTAGACAATAAACAAATAAAACTACAGGCTGTCCTACTCCTGTCCTATAATGTCACGTAGTGATAAATACCAAGAGGAAAATAAAGTGTGGTATCCCAAAGGGCAAGAGAAGGAAATGTTTGAAGAAACCAACTGTGTCAACCAGCTGTGGAATCTTAAAGAGAGAGTAAAACTTAGTTTCCAAAGGCAGAAATGTGTGAAAGAGCTCAGAGGTATAAGAGAATGATATGCCTTTTTCAAGTTACTATAAGTATGACAGGAATATTCCTGAGCAAGGGCCTGGTGAAGGGTAATACTGAATCGTAGTCATGGAAAAATCAGGAGAGACTACAGGTGTTGGCTACAAATTTAGGGCTAATCTTGAAGGCCCTTTAAGAAACATTGAGGATGTTTAAGAAGATGAGTTACATGAGGAAATTTCACTTTGGAAACCGCCCTTTAGTGTCTGAGAGGACACTTGATTAGAGAGTCCTGGGGGTGACACCAGTGATGACAGAAATGGTAATCAGGGCCAGAAACGGTGAAGGTCCAGATCAATTCAGAGGCAGTGCACACAGAAAGGAGAAGGTGAATGTGGATGCTATTCACATTCATGACTGGGGTGATCCAGGAGGCAAAGGGACCAAGGAAATCTTCTGGTCTGTAGCTTGGTAAGCTGCATAGATAAGAACATCTTTCACAAAAAGAGAGACCGCAGGGTCAAGAGGAGATAAGATTCAACTTCAAGCCTGTTTAATATGTAGTCGTGCATGGGATATTGGTAGGAACATGTCCAGTGTGAATATGAATTATAGGAATTTTGAATCCAAGAGAGAGATACAGATATTGGAAATTTCAATGATATAGGGATAGTAAAAACCCATGGAAGTGAGTGATGTCATCTTACAAGATTGTTTTTAAGTACGAAGAGATGTGGGCCTAGGAAAGCACATCTAGTAATAATGACAGAGAATGCTGGAAGAATTGCCCATGAAAATAACCAAATAGGAATGGCCTGACCAGAGGCACAGTAGCAAAGATCCAGAGACAAGCTCCTGGAAGTCATTTTCTGTCACTCAGTTGTAGTGTGCCTTGCATGTTATTGTGTTCTTTCTACATTGTAACAGCATCACAATCCAACATCCAGGAGATACAGAAAAAATGAAAGTATGAAATTTGGCCAAATGGGAAGTATAACCATCTAGGAAATTATCTTTGTTAACTGGAAAATATGTTGTTTAACTTATCTTCAATACCATAAACATTCCAAGTTTTATATAAGGTTGAATTACAAAGAGAGATACATTCACTAAGAGCCATCTCTTGTCGGATTGTATCCTATCCCTCATTATTTGTTTTGCTGGATGCCTCTCCAAAGTAGAAAGAAGAAAGTCGATAGCAAATTCTATCCTGGAAACTACCGAAAAGAGCATTTCAGAGAGCAAGAAATAATCAATATTTTCAAGTGCCATAAAAAGGCTTACATGAAAGATATTGAAGGGTAGCCATTAGCTGTGGTACTAAAAGGGCATAATAGCCTCATGAAGAACTGTTTCACTAAACTTCTGGGTGCAGGGGAGGTGATCCAGGCAGCGGTGAAATTACAGTAGAATAAGTAATAATTTAGCTGGGTAATACCATAGACATTGAAACAGAGAATGTAGACAAAGAAATGAGGAAAGAAAAGGAGTAATATAGCTGGAGAGTGATGAAGAGATAAAGAGGATATGTTTTGTTTTATCTTTGTTTTTATACATATGAGAGAAATTTGAGTATGTTTATACATGAAAAGGAAATAAAGGGAAAAACTGAAATGATTAAAAAGAAGGGGTGGTATATGCAGGGGAAAGATAGAGCACTTAAGTGAGAGAGAGCTTGGGAAGTAGAGTGCTAGAACTCAATGAGAAAATGATGGGATAATAATTTGGTTGAGGGCCAAGATATTTTGAATGCTGAAAAAATAATTTATGCATTTTTCTAGGACCAAGTACTGGGCCCAAATTTTGATGGCCATCTTTTCAGTTACCTGCTTCTGTTTTCTCTGTACAGAAAAAGGAGAGGTGAAGGGTAAGTTCTGAGAGTAAGGAGGAACATTGGTAGAATGGGGGAATTGAGAATGTTGAAGGGTTATCTGGGAGCATAGTTGATGGAGATAACTTGAGTCACAGTGGTAGGCTGCCTTCAAAATATGGTCCATAAGGCAGAATAACTGTGCCCTGGTCACTCATTCCAACCCTAATTTAGGTAATGCTATCAAGGGCTTTTGCACATGTAATTAAAGGCCTAAGTCAGTTGACTTTTTAAGATACAGAGATATCCAGATAGGCCTTAAAATGTGAGCCTTTTTATTTTTTAATTTTTTTTTTTGTTTTTTTTTTGTTTTTTTTGTTTTTGGCTGTGCCTGCAGCATGCAGAAATTACCAGCCAGGGATCAAACCCAAGCCACAGCAGTAACCAGAGCCACAGCACTGATAACTGTGGAGTCCTTAATTGCTAGACCCCCAGGGAACTCCATGAGCATTTTTAAACTGGAGTGTTTACTAGGCTGGTGCAGAAGATTCACAGGGATATGAAGTATGATAGGAATTCAGCAAGCCATGTCAGGCTTTGCAGATAGAGAGAACCATGTAATGAGAAATTTAGATGCCTCTAATAGCTATGAGCAGCCTTGGGCTAAGATCCTGCAGGGAATGGGCACCTCAGTCCTATAACTGTGAGGAAGGGGGTTCTCCCAACAATAGGAATGAACTTGAAAGAAAATTCTTCCCCCAGAGCCCCAGATTAGAGCCCATCCTGATCTTCACCTTAATATCAGCTTTATGAGACTTTTTACAGAGAATTTAACCAAGTCCGGGTGAGTTTTTCTGAACTTTAGAACTTGGCAATGATAAATGGATATTGTTTTTAGCTGTAGTACTTTACTACAAAAGAATGGACAACTGATACAGCCATGTTAAAGTGTTAAAAGCTGAAGTTGAGGTCCATGGATCTATGTTCACCTCAAACAAATCGGTTTTTTTCTGGGATTGCTAAGCCACAAACCAGAAACAGTGAACAAGTGGACTCGTCCAGAGTTTGGGAAGTATAGAGTTTGGAGTGGTTAGAGAAAGAATAGGAGTTACAACTAAAATTATAGAGAGGCAGAAAAATGATATTTGAAGTACTGAAGAGTTCTTAAACTCATGGGTAGGGTAGGATTTGGAAGTGAGGACACTGAAAAAGAAGAATGAGGGTATTAATTAGTCTTTAAGATTTCAAAGATGGAGTAAATTCAAGTGTTCCTATAGCTATGAGAACCTGGTGCAGAGTAGAGGAAAGGGGCTGAGGATTTGTGAAAGTAAATACTTCCACACTCATAAACCCTATGAGAGGTACCCTGACGTCTCCTGAGGATTTTGGAGGAAGAAAGAGGTAAAAATAGTGAAGTGGCTAAGGATGTTCTTAATTTTAGGAAATAAGGTGGCATAGCCTGTTGATGTGACTTAAGAAGAAAAAGTTTTATTGGAAATTTGAGGAGCAGTGGTTTAAATGTAGCATCAGAAAGGTGGTGTTCCTGACGTTGCGCTCACGGGTGAGTGGGATATAGAAGAACTAGTAGCCTTCACTCAAAAGGACTACAGGGAAGTAATATCCTCAAAGGAGAGTCCGGTTTCATATATAACAAGAAATGAAGAAGATGAGCGTGTAGTTACATTTATTTTCTGTAGAAAAAAAGGGTTCCAGGGGGCTATAAGGGGAGAAAATGTGTTAAACTATATTCAAAACATTTTCCCATCTATCAGCAAGTTTAAGTAAATAATTTCTCATTTCCAAAGGAAGAAAGCAAGGAAAAAGGAAGTGTAGGATGGGGGTAGGAAGGAAAGAAGTGAGGGGGGAAAGAAGGGAGAGAGGGAAGGAGGGAGAGAAATGGAGGAATGAAGGGAAAAAATGCCCAAATTTTTAATTTGGAATAAGTAGTAATCTAAGTAGAGCATCATTCTTTAGTAGGTGCTCATTTTAGCATGAACTGTATTTAGTGATTTGCTCCTAAAAAATAATACTTGGCAGGAGTATTTTATGAGACTACATCATATAATACAAGTTATTGTGGCTGTTTTTTCTCTTGGATCACTCAGTCTGGGAAAAGGTGTCAGCCCTGTCACAAAGACACTCAGGCAGTATAAATAGAAGTTCATGTTATGAGAACTGAGGCCTCCAACCAGGAGCCCTGAGATTGAGCCATTCTGGTAGCAGATCATTTGGCCCTAGGCAAGTTTTCAGGTGACTGTAAGCACAGTCAACATCTTGAGATACAAAGGGACAACTGCCCAGCTAATATGCTTCCAAATTCTCTACCCTCAAAAACTATGTTAAGATAATTTATGTTTCAGCTTTTAAGTTTTGGAGTTATTTGTTGCATAGCAATAGATAACTAATATATCCAAAGGGTAGATGGCAGTATTTTCTGGTTTCCAAAGTCACTGTACCCTTGGGGAAGGAGAATAATTCACAAGCCATTTAGGTTGTATATCTCACAAAATCAAGACTGGCTCTCCTCTAGGGGAATAAATTCCCTCATCCTATCTCATCTTTGAGTTGATGACTTCTAAATCTATCTTCTCACCGCTACCTGCCATCCAAGTCTCTGTCTCTGAAACATCATCTAGAACTCCACTGCTATGTTTATCTTTCCTTCAGATCAGTCCTCTGCTCATAAACTTCCACGGCTCACTATGACCTCCAGCACTGAGTTTAAATCATTCTTTCTGATTTAAAATCGCCCCTTAATTTTTGATCTCCCCCCCTTACCCATTTTGGTCTGTTTAGTCTAATTTTCTGTTATTTCTAATACCAGTCCTATAAACCAATTAAACTAGCCCCACCAGGTCTACATATTAAAGTTTTGTCAATTATATTCCATCCCAGTTTTCTGTTCCACCCACTTACCATCCCAGCCATTAAAACTCAGGCTTAGACATCCTTCAGGTTCTAGCTTCTTTAGAAAACTTTACATTCAAATCTTGTACATTCAAATTCCCATTTTTTTTTTAGTTGTTATGTTACAAATAACAATAATAATAGTAACTAATAATAATAATAGAATACTAACCTAATCTTTCATGGTTTGTATTATATGACTTGATGTTTAATTATATTGTAAATTCTTTTATTGAAAGAGATAAAAGAAACAACTTTCTCTTGCCTTTCCACATCATACAGGCTAGTAAGTTAGGCAAACACTGCCTGTTACTTCATTGGGTATTTTATAGATTGAAATTTCTGAATCTGCTCATAAATATGCTTTTTTTTTCCTGTTCTTTTGAGTATGGGCACAGAGCTAAACTACACTTTCCAAGCTCCTCGTATTTGGGTGGGGCTCTGTGACTAAATTCTGGCCAGGGAATTTATGAGCCACTTCTAGATATGGCTCATTAAAATCTCCCATGCATCCACAAGGAACTCTTCATTCCCTGTCTTTATGCAGCAATTTTGGAGGTCACTTAAAGGTGATGGCATTAAGAACTGGATCCCTAAGTCACCACTTAAAGGAGACCCACCCTGCAGTGTCACCTAAGCTTCTGCCAACCCAATTATCTGCATTGCACTTCTGTAAGCAAGAAACATTTTTATTTTGTTAAGCTCCTGAGATTCTGATGATGTTTGTTACAGCTTTTAGCATCACTTATTTTGTTCAGAGATGTGACACAAAAATTCAATAAGGCTCCATCTGCACTTGAGCAGCCCAAAATCTAGGTTTGAAGTTTCAAAAAATGTATTTATATTTTAAGGTCGTATTTATAAATTCTAATTTACCATTCTAGTTACATGTGTAATTCATAAAATTGAAAATGGCATAATCAGTAATTTATTTATATCTGTCTATGTCAAAATGTCTATGTCCTAAATATCAAAACTATGCATGTTTTCCCACTAATATGATACAGGCAGTAATTAAGTCTTATTAAGATTTTTCAATGGAAATGCTTGTTTTTATTTGGTAAATATAACTCGGTCTCACCCTAAGAAAACTGAATAGTCTTTCCATTGCTACTAATATTTATACAAATGTCTATGCCTGCCTTCATAATATGTTGTGAATGCCTGACACTGCAGAGAACACATTTTAATGATTTTCCTATCTGTTAACTGTTGGTTTATGTTAAGCGAAAAGCAGAAAGTGATTTGACATTTAAAAATATTAAGTATTGTTAGCATGAAGCAATATTCTAAAGTCAAACTTTTGAGATTTAGATTTAGTGTATCTTATATATGCTTTCATTTTTTAAAAGGTGAAAATCCATTTGAAATTGGCCCTTTTATTCCTGTCAGCTTAGTGGTAAAGAAAGCAGGGTCTATGAATTAAATTTGTCCTTGACACTAGGAAGAAAGTGAAGTAGTGGTATTTGAAATGCAGCACATACCTGCTCTGTGCTAGCACACAGCTGTCATGAGTCTTTTCCTGGGAAAAAAAAGACCAAGATTATGATCATAACCTTGAATTATCATTACCTATGGTGTTGCTGGTTTATCTACCTGTAAGAATAGTTATGAATTTTAGGCGGAAATAATTCTTATGTTTATCTAGAGTCAGGAGAAAGCATAATTTTACCTTCTTCTATCAAAGGAGGCTAGCATATTCTTTCTTTTAACATAATCTTCAAGTATGAGATGCATTAAGACTTTGTATCATGATGATATTTCTATTTCACAGGTTTTGCTATAACTGTAATTTAATAATCTATGAATTTATTTTATTTTTTATAAATTGTAGGCTATATGATCAGTGTAAAAGAATTTTGTATAATGACTCATGTTTTAAATGCTATTATTTTCTTTGGATTTGATTTTCTTTCCTTATTTCACTTACCTGTCCATTCCGAAATGCCTATAAACCTTTTAAAGTCTTGTGCCTCATTTTTGTGTTATAAGAAATTTCAGAGTGTTCTACAAGTTCTGTAGTTGTAAAACTACTCTACTTGTGTGTGTTTGTGTATACATGCAAATGTCTTTTCATTGCTATGATTTTATTTTTCCTGTATGTCCTTTCATTTCACAAATGTTTTTTATATTTTCTATTATAGTTGATTTACAATGTCATGCTAATGTTGGCAGTATAGCAAAGGGACCCAGTCATACATATATACATACATTCCCTTTCTTATATTACTTTCCATCATGGTCTGTCCCAAGAGATTGGATATATAGCTCCCTGTGGTACACAGTAGGACCTCATTTCACAGATATTTAATGAGTGTCCTTTATTTGCCTATCAGTGTACTGGGTGATTGGTTATCCAAAGGTGAGCAATCATTGCTCACCTGATTTGATAGAGCTTACTTTCTAGAGAGGGAAACAGTCATGAAAAAATAATTATGTAAATACATGCAAATGTGTATAATGTTCTAATTGCATCTCTAGGAAGCATTTGATTTGATTTAACCAGGGAGTTCAGAGAAGAGCTTTCCTAAGTATAAATGTGAGCTAAGATATCAGAAGAAAGAGGAAGCAGTATCAGAAACCTAGAACAATTAACTGCAAAGGCCCTGTGGCAGGACCCAACAAGGTGCTCTGGAGCTATTAAAAGAAGGCCACTCTGACTGGAATATAAAGAACAGAAATGGGAATCCAAATGTGACTTGACACTAGAAAGGTCAGCTGGGGCCAGACCAGGCATGAGACAACATTGAGAAACTCAGTCTTTATCTTAAGAGCAATAGTGAGCGATCGCAGAGTTTTAAAAGGCATGATCAGGATTCCACTGGAAATAAAATATTTCTGAGGCCTAGAGAAGGGAGCAGATAGAAAGGTGCCATCTCCCTTCTCCAAATCACTATTTGTCTTTTGGAATTGGCTGCAATCACCTCAGAGATACAAATAAAAATCTTTAATGGGCTCTGTCCTCTGTTCTCTTCCAAGCATCTCATAAATGAAAACCTAACTGGTTATCAGGCACCCAGCTGGTATCTGAGTAATAGGGAGCTGTCTGAAGTCCACAAGGAGCAGCACATCCCAATGAACTGAAGAATGCTGAGTTTCCCCGAGGGAGGTGTGGATCATTGACTAGAAGTTAATGAATGCTAAGATGCCCTCATGCTTAGGAGCAGCTGCATTAGCAAGACCTCTTTCCTGAGCTTTCTGTGGATGTTTCAGACTCTTGAGCTGATGGAAATGAAGTCCACAATTTCAGCTATGGTCGTTAACCTCCTGCTTTGTGTTTTTACTAAACATTAACATGTCATTTGTGTTAAAGATAGGCTTTGGGCTCAGGGAGCGAGGAGGACTTCAGTGCAGTGGGGACCAAGTATTGAAGGCAGAAAATGCATGACAGATTGCAATGACAAAGCTATTCAGGTCTTCTGGTACAAAGGAAAATAGAAAATAAAATCTCTTTCTAAATAATGCAGATGGTGCTAGGATCTGAAGCTTCTTGTATCGTGGAGAAGAAAAACAAGAACATGTGCTGTTCACCAGGAGGAAACTTTGTTGTGATAACTGAGAATTGTCATTGTATCCTGCAGCCATTGATAGTTTAGCCCCACTAAGAAGGAAGAACATGAAAAATGTTTATATCTCTAGATCTATTTTCTACTTGTGTACAAAATGCAGGTATTAGGACAAAAACATCACCAGTTGAATTCATCAAGCTTTTGGTGATCAGACATTGTATTAATCAATCTTCTGCTCAAATGATCTTCTTAACTGTATCTCCCTCATTGTTCTTTAATTACTGTCACCAAATGGCTAGAATCAAACCTGCTTCATATTCTACTGTTTGCCTAGTTTTTTCCCTTTACCTTCTCCTACCCTTTCTTCCTATTCTGAGCTTTTCATCCTTAAAGTCCCTGATTAATAAATCTACCACATCCCCAGACTCCCCAGATGGTGGCTGGCCAAGAGAGTAACCTGTCCCATGAACTCGTAACCTGTATTTTAGTAATTATTAGTGTACTTGTTGCAACACTTTTATTAGTAGTATTTAACTCCTATGTATTATTTAGTAGTAAATCTCAACTCCTCAACTCAATGTAATCTCCTTGGTGTCATAAAGCTAATGGAATATTATATTCAATGTGGCTTAATAAACAAAATGTAGGCCCTCTGATTCACATAGGCATCAAATAACCTTTGCTCTCATTGGTTTCAGGAGTGAGAAGGAGTCTTGGATTGTCATTTTTGCCTTCTTTTTTCTTGAGTTTGTCTATTTGGGCACTAAATTTAATTATCTCAAATTAAGATAGGTAGTGGTATAAATCCACCTTGAGGGTATTCTGACCTTTGTGCAATTTAAGTATGTTCCTGGTTATATATACCTTCATGTGTTTTTAAAAGTTTATGAGATTTGTTTTATTTTATTATAGTAATTACATAGGAAGAATGTAGAAAAATAACCTTTGGTTGATAAAGAAACTCACGTATTTATCCTGTTAATTGGACTTTACTGACTTTTGAAAATAATATGGGTATTGTGTATCATATAAACCATCTGAAATGAATAGGCGTAAGTGCCTATCTACAGGAGGATAAGGATTGAAAAAAAAAGAATAAAAAAGAAAAATGTATGATGATACCGCAGTAGTATTAGTGGTAATAGCTATCTTTATCTTGACTATGTATGTCTTTCTTTTCTCATAATCACATAAAATAAGGTCTCCTAGCTCAACCCCTTTCATATGAAGAGTTTATTATTCTGAATATAATTTAGTTTTACTTAAAAATTTGACCATGCAACAAATAAAAGCATCATTTACTGCTGACTTAGCAAACTGAGTTTTTTAAGGCTTAAAGTGAAATCCAGACCATAAGGCTTATCCTTCACTGCAAAAAAAAAGAAGTTATTGTGTACACTTTCATATCAGAAAATACATTTGATGGATGATCACTTTCATTTTTGAAATATGTTTCTTTTTCTACAGTGTGCTAAAAATAGCTTTAAAGCTAAAAAGTATGACAAATCACATCTATTTCTTATTTGGAAAAAGATTGTTGCATTATTGCATTTTTACACAATTGACATCATTCAAAACTACTTTTCCTTCTAGTGAACACTTGTCTTTATCCATGTATTGGTTGCTAACAGAGCTGATGTTTTATTTGTTGGCTGATTTCCCATATGCAGTACCTTTGTGCATTGTTCCTTCTTTGACTGTTTAATAATCCATGGTATATTTTATTTGATACCTTACTAAAAGCAGGCCTTTGCAGCATGCATCATGATACAGAAAATTTCACTGAAAGCAATATAAAATAATACCCTGGAAAACCTATTTTCATCCATGGAATTTGAGTCACTTGATATAATAATCTTGTTATTTTGAAATACAGAAGATGCTAAAATCTAAACTTTCCTTTTATTTTTTGATATTAAGAAATGGGTAGTTTAAATAAAACAGAAACCTAAATTAGCATAATCATAAGAATATGGATTTAAAAGCAATTTGACTATAGTTTTCTGAGAAGTGGGGTTAAGGTTGAAGAATAAGTACAATTAAAATGAAAAACTCTACCTCAAAATATTCACATTGTGCTCAGTGCCTCAGATGTTTCATTAGTCTGATAATGCACACTCGAGGAGAAGATGTTCAGCAGTATAGGGGGTATACTGACTATGAGAGTATACTTTGTAGGGAATTTGTTTATTTATTTAAAATAGCAGCCTGTGAAGTAAAAACTGGTTTGCATCATGTGTTAGTAGATCAGGGTGGTATTTTACCATAATCTCACACTTCTTTTGGGCAAAATAATGTTTCTTGGCCTTGGTTTGCATTTCTATAAAATTGAAGACACGGTATATGTTATTCTAAGGTCTTCTTAGGTCTCAGCACTTTCCTTTCATTCTGTGGTTGATTATATTTAGAAAGAGTGATATATACCATCTCTGATTACAGATTATCAACCAAAATATTCCATAAATGTTGAGCATGGCTATTTTTGTTGAAATCTATGGTGATTGCCAAAATTACAAAGATTAGGGCTATCTCAAACAAATATAAACTGGGGCTTTGGGATTAAAGCTCTAAAAAACCCACCCAGATAGCAGACACTCTTCTTGCTATAGGAATAATCACACCAATCTGAAACTCTTACTCATGGCTTCTAATAACCTTTTTTTTTGGGGGGGAGGGGGACATATTCATTTACAAATGGGAAAGAAAGAGCAAACCAAATTTAGAACCAACATACTCACGAAGGCATATCTGATAAACTTTAAAAAAATCAAAACTATCATCCTTTACATTCTAATATGAAAAGGACTTGAGAAAGTAAATTCAAATCTCTAGGCCCCAATATTTTCACATGTAAAATGTTGAATTGCACATGTCAAAAAATACGCTAAAATCCCCTCTATGTTTGACACTTCCATTGACAGGAGCACAGACTCTTATCAAGATTCGTGGCCGGGTTTCCCACAGGGTATGCATTACATAGAATAGAAGAAAGAACACAGAGATGGAGAAAGGAACCAAGACATGATGGTAATAAGGCTCACAGCAACAGCAATGTGTGTAGTTTCAGACTTCTAAGTTTGAAGGTGCTTTCATATCTGATCTCTCATTTGACCATCCTCTAAACCCTTTTGTATAGTTACTATAGATGATATTTTCCCTTATTTTGCAAAATAGGAGATGGAAATTCAGAAAAGTGACTTAGAAAATATCACATGTTAGAATCAGTCCTCTCACCTGATTTCTCCAATGGTCCTCACATTTAACATTCATGAAGAACATCTAAATAGCTTGCTAAGTTTGCAGATTTCTGGTTTCAACCTCCAAATAATCTCATTTAATAAGGCTGGATAAGGCCCAATATTCTCCATTTGTACCTAGCCTCTCATACAATTCTGATGCATGCTAGAGGATTACTCTATACTTAATGTGTGTCCCAAATACTATTTTCTTTTTCTTCTTTTTCCACCTTGAGAAATAGGCTACATTTCATGTGCTAGCCTCTTATATATGTGAATACTCTTTCTGAACAAACAGCTTACTAAAGGTATGGTATTTCTCCTTTTTTAATATATTTTTTTATTTTTTTATTAGCCACACCCATGGCATGTGGAAGTTCAGTCAAGGCCAGGAACTCAATCTGAGCTGCACCTGCAACCTACGCTGCAGCTACAGCAATGCTAGACCCTTTAACCCACTGGACCGGGTTGGGGATTGATCCTGCACCTCCACAGCAGCCCAAGCCACTGCAGTTATATTCTTAACCCAGTATGCCACAACAGGAACTTCTCTACCTTTTTTTTTCAGTTTTTGCTATTAGAATATTAAATTGTTCTCCATCTGGTTAATAATCTCATAGAGATATATTACAACAACTTAATGCATGATAAAAAATAAATGTCTTCGCTTGACATTCAAAGCAGTTCATCAGTGCTTTTTCTGACTCTGTTACTGTAAGAGATCCCTGGGATATGGTCATGTCTATTTCAGTGGTCCCCCATTCCATGCTAATAATGGCATGATGTCACACTTGCTCAAACTGGGATTATGCACAATAGGATTTTAAGACAGAGTGCAACACATTCAGTTAGGCCTCATTGGGTTATCCAAAACCATTTCAATTCTCCAAACTTAATCAGAAGACAGTCCATTTCACCTTAACCATAAGTCTTGATCACTCATGACAAAGGTTTAGACATTGTAAATGAGTAGATGGTTCTGTTCTTCATCAATATCAAAAGAAGGACTGATTGCAATTCTGGAAAGATTTTTAAAAAATCCCCAAATTGAAAGTTCCCTTGTGGCACAGCAGGTTAAGGATCTGGCATTGCCACAGCTGTGGTGCAAACTGCAACTGGCCCGAGAATGTCCACATGCTGTGGATGTGGCCAAAAAACAAAATCCCCACATAGTGAACTGGCCTTCCTTCTGAGCATGGGTTATAGAATGAATGATATTCACACATTTGACCTTATACAAATTGACTTTCCATACTGTAAGTGGGTAAATGAAAGAACAACTATAACAAAAATAAAAACACACATAAAACGTGTGAGATAACTTAAAATTCTCTGTGCAAATACTCTTATTTTTCCATCATTTATACATAAACATTTTCTTTTTTATATTTTTTTCTTTTTTTTTTCCTCTCTTTAGGGCATATGGAAGTTCCCAGGCTAGATGTTTAATCAGAGCTTCAGCTTCAGGCCTACACCACAGCCACAGCAACACAGGATCTAAGCTGCATCTGTGATCCATGCCACAGCCTGTGGCAATGCCAGATCCTTAACCCACTGAGTGAGGCCAGGGATTGAACCTGCATCTTCACGGACACTTTGTCGGGTTCTTAACCCACTGAGCCACCACAGGAGCTCCCACATAAACATTTTAGTACAAGGTTGAATATACAAAATACTACATACTATATTGAAAATTAAATGGATTTTTCAGGGGTAATTTTAACCATATTTGATTTCTAGTACATGCATTGTCAGAAATTAACCCAAGCTAAAATGTAGAATGCCACTGTACACTAAACCTTCCTGCTTTATGCTCTTCTCCTCATCGGTATGTTCTAGTTGTGATTATTGTAGATCTAAGAAATGGAGTTTTCACTCCCAAAAAGAATCTGTCTTGCTCTCACCTCAAAAAAGGCTTATAAAGGAAAGCCAAAACTATTCAAAGGCCATATGTCTCATGGTTTTTCTTCTCTGTGCCCCTGGGAGCCTGACAAATTCAAGACATCAGAGGGAAAGGCAAGAGCACACTCCAGGGCATGGTGTTGGAGGAAGGTTGCTTGATGCCCTGGAGAATATCTTCATTGTGCACCTATAGAGGCTTGAGTCCAGGTTCCAGCTTTTAAAAACACTTCAGAGTGTCTGTACCCCCAGCATGGCAACAGAAGCAAAACTCATAGATATTAACAGACTAATTAGAAGGCTCAGAATCGCTCCTCAGAGGAACCAGTAAAAAGAGAAGACAGAGACCTCATTGGCTGTGCTTTGTGTAAAACCTGTGACTTGCAGCTCATGGTAGGGATGAGCAGGGAAGCCCAGTCATGGCTAAGGAAAATTTCCCCCTAACTCAGCAGGATTGAGTCATGGAATCAATTTATACACATAAAAAAAGGAGAATATGGTTTGTCTTGCATATCAGAGTTCACTGTCGATTAAGATTCACTGTATTTTTCAACATAGTATTACTTGTGCTTTCTCTTTAATTCATGATCCATTATAACTTTATATTATACACTTATGACTAAAGCAGTTTTAGACTTTGTAACAGTCAAAATCATCAGAGTGGCCAGAGTGTTCTGCTGAAGGATAAGCCATTAAGTGAATGAGCTGTGATCGTTCTTATCTGATCTCTAATAATCACTGTACATTCTCATTCAGTATGAGCTTGCAAATAGATTAATTTTGGAATGAAAACTTTTATTAGCTATATTATTTATTTTTAATAGTACAAATTAAAATTAAAGCCATTTTTGAGAACTTCTGAACTTTCCACAGTCTATGCTGAATTTTTTTTTGTCTTTTTGCCTTTTCTGGTGCCACTCCTGCGGCATATGGAGATTCCCAAGCTGAGGGGACTCTAATCGGAGCTACAGCTGCTGGCCTGTGCCACAGTCACAGCAACGCGGGATCCGAGCCCTGTCTGCAAACTACACCACAGCTCATGGCAACGCCGGATCCTTAACCCACTGAGCAAGGCCAGGGATCGAACCCACAACCTCATGGTTCCTAGACGGATTCATTAACCACTGAGCCACGATGGGAGCTCTGGCTGAATTCTTAATTTTAGAATTCATGTCATTTAATGTGGCATTGAACCTCTTATTTATTGTTTTACACTGTTCCATCATAAGTGTTTCTTTTCTCCACAACAAATGTGCTAGTTCCTTGAGAACAAATATACCTTGTACCTCTGAAACTTTCACAACACCCCATCCAATAACATTTATTAAATATTTTATAACTTAATCTTTGAATTATACTTAAATGTTTGCAATTAAAACCTCCAAAATTTAATTCACAGAGATAATTAACCTATCACATTACCTTATGGGAAAAGCTGTTTTAGGTCTGCAGAATGATTTCTAAAATTAAGATAAGGTAATATAAAGGAGAATTTGTTTCTCTGAACCAAAATGTGTCATTTATGTTCCATCTGCCTCAGATGTAAGCAGTATTGAATTCCCAAGCTACTAAATACATGCTGTATTTGTTCATTAATTTGGTCATTCTCTGAAATGTTATCATCCCTTAAAGAAAAAGTGACCCTCATCTTTAAAAAAAAATGTTATGGAAATGTTCTAACAAGTGTGTATTCTCCTTCATTTTCCCTGTATACTTACCTAAATGTCCATCCTCTTTTTTCTAACTCTCGAGGACATTTGTTTCCAAGTGATAACTCACAGAATAAAAAATATGCCTTCCCACAGTATTAAGTGGTAAAAATAGCCAGTGGCGAGGGGGGTTAGCTAGATCTTTTTGATGTTTTAACTTTCTTGTGAGACTATCTATGCTGGTGCAACTTTAAGTGTAGCAAGTTTTATTTTGTGTTCCTTTCTTATTACTACTAATGGACACCTTGGATGTTTGACCTGACTTCTGTACTTACAGAGAGTTCTGATAGAAAGCTTATCATATGGTGCTACTCTCTTGACTTTGATGTTCTGTAAGCCATGTATGTGATTGCTTTTAGGAGAAAAATTCAAACTCTCTGTACTTAGACATAAATGAATTCTCTGAGACTCAGATTTGAGTCTTGAATCATAAAGTGCATAAGGGGTATATAACAACTAAAGATTATTTCTAGGTGCTGAAAATGGAGGCTATGTTTATAATTCATATTTAGTAGTACATTTTGAGAATTGAGGCTCTTAGGATTTCAGTGAGAAATCTTTTGTTTTATTCTACTTTTTTTTTCCTCTTTATTTGAATCTTTCAATACTTGGAGAGAAAAAGTTTCATCAGTAAATAGCATGGTAATGTTATCCATTTCACTATCTGCTCTCTTCACATTACAACAAAATATCTGTTGGGTCATGTAAGTTAATTCTCTTAAAAAGGAATTGTAAGAAATAAAACCATCTTTAATAATTCATTTTTTTTTCTTTTAAGCCATGTTTGTGTCATATGAAAGTTTCCAGGCTAGGGACTGAATCCAGGCCACAGCTGTGACCTATGCTGCCACAGCTGTGGCAATGCCAGATCCTTAACCCCTTGTTCCAGGTCAGGGATTGATCCCATGCCACCACAGGGACAAGCCAGATCCTTAACCTGCTTTGCCACAGCAGGAACTCCAGTAACGCACTTTTAAGTCAATAGTTTGGAGTGAAGAATGCATTTTTTCTTTAGAAACAATACTCTACATGGTAGAGAGGTTTTTAATCTATTTTACAAAAGTTAGCTTTGGAAGTTCCTGCTGTGGAGCAAAATCAGTGGCATCTCTGCAGAACTGGGATGAAGGTTTGATTCCTCCTCCTGACACAGTGGGTTAGGGATCCAGCATTGCTACTGCTAGAGCTGGGATCTGTTCCCTGACCCGGAACTCTGCATGCCATAGGGTAGTCAAAAAAGTGAAAGAAAAAAAGCAAAGTTAGCTTCAGAGTTACTGCTGTGTCACAGTGGGGTTAAGAATCAGACTGTAGAAGTTTGGGTCACTGTAGAGGCAAGGGTTCAATCCCCGGCCCGGCACAGAGGGTTAAAGTATTCGGCATTGTTGCAACTGTGGCTCAAATTCAATCCCCGGCCCTAGGAACTTCCATATGCTGTGTGTGAGGCCATCAAAAAAAAAAAAAAAAAAAGTTAGCTTCAATGATGTGTAGTGTATCAAAATGAAGCTTATGCAACACGTTTGTCATAAGAAATAGATTTTCCTTCCTGGAGATCATGAAGAAGACAAATAATAGAATGTGTACCTTTTTATTAGGTACTAGACCAACTTTAACACACATTTCTTAAAGAGGCAAAGAACGATTTTTTTTACATTTTATTTATTTTTTTCTACTATACAGCATGGTGACCCAGTTACACATACATGTACACATTCTTTTTTCTCACATTATCATGCTCCATCATAAGTGACTAGACATAATTCCCAGTGCTACACAGCAGGATCTCACTGGTAATCCATTCCAAAGGCAATAATTTTCATCTATTAATCCCAAGCTCCCAATTCATCCCACTCCCTCCCCCTCCCCCTTGGCAGCCACAAGTCTATTCTCCAAGTCCATGATTTTCTTTTCTGTAGAAGGGTTCATTTGTGCCATACATTATATTCCAGATAGAAGTGATATCATATGGTATTTGTCTTTCTCTTTCTGACTTACTTCACTCAGTATGAGAGTCTCTAGTTCCACCTAGGTTGCTGCAAATGGCATTATTTTGTTCTTTTTTATGGCTGAGTAGTATTCCACTGTGTATATATACCACATCTTCATAATCCAATCATCTGTTGATGGACACTTGGGTTGTTTCCATGTCTTGGCTCTTGTGAATAGTGCTGCAATGAACATGCAGGTGCATGTGTCATTTTCAAGGAAAGTTTTGTCCGGATATATGCCAAAGAGTGGGATTGCTGGGTCTTATGGTAGTTTTATGTATAGTTTTCTAAGGTATCTCCATACTGTTCTCCATAGTGGTTGTACCAGCTTACACTCCCACCAACAGGGCAGGAGGGAAAGAATGATTTTTCTACAGTGATTTCCATCTCTCACCTGGATGGCAGCTATATAGTCACTACTGTCCTCTTGTACATATGGCAGACTCTGTTCATCAATCCCAGAGCTTTATTGTAATAAATTCATATTTGCCTCCAGAATACTTAATACAGTGAGCCAAGCTTTGATAGTGCATTCTTTTGGCAGACTGTTAAACTGAATCTCAAAAAGTTATCCTGTAGTCATAATAATATTTGTGTTGGAAATACGTCACAAGCAATAAGAAGGTAAGAACCTAGTGAAGGATCAATGAAAACCAATGACAGTAGCAGATAAACAGCTTTGAGAGGGTTACCCTCAAGGAGTGGATCAGTAGTCTCATGGTTATATATGAGAGATGATGTTACATAGCTCATTACTTGTCCTCTTTAAGGCAGAGTTAAATCCATCAGTAATAGCATCTCTTATATATTTTTAAGTATCTCGAGTTGTGGGCTGTATCCAAGAGAAATAGTATATTTGGATTAATATGACTAAAAATGTAACGGAGTGAAAGAATGTCACTGCCTAAGTCGTAGGATTTTTCTTGCTATAGAATATGTTAAATACCTAATAGGGTGTCTTACACAGAATAGGTAGGTGATAAATATGTTTGTTGCTTTTTGCTTACCTTTCATCAGAGGTCTAATTCAAGTTCACTGTGATTTTTTTTCTTAAAATATTTATTAAGGGTATTACATAGGATGTTTCTCTTAATAAAATAAAAATGCAAGGCAGATAAAAGAAGTATATATGTATATTTTTCAAGTATGCTCTTGTAAAGGAGATGGGCTTTCTGCCCATCTGGCATCCAGAGTAACAGCCAAACCAATACTATAGTTACTTAAGAGGGTCATAGAGAGTTCAAGTATTCAGAGAGCCCATGTCCAACCATATCCACAGGGTGGGTTATTCTCAGCAAAGCCTTTCATAGAAGATCTTAGCTTATAGCCACAGATAAGAAGGAACTCTATTTTAAGAGGATTAAGGCTGGAATTATTTGTTCATGAAGATTGCCAGGATAGCAAAAACTTTCTTCCAGAGCTTGGTAGATGAATCAGGAAATTCAGATCAAAAGAGCTGACTGCCAGGCTATCAACCTCAGAGAGATGCTATCACAGACTCAATGCTTGTTGGAGAAAAAAAACAGTTCAAAAGATTGGGAGGAGTCACTTAAAAAGGTGGTCACTGCAGCAGTAACTACTGATAAGCAACGATTAATACCTGGATTTATTCTATATGTAGTTGCACATTTCATTATTGTGCAATGATGAGCCCAAAGTTATATATTCCCCTGCGAACCATTTTAAGGCCCAGAAGTGACTCCCAAATATCTGGATTAAGATAAGAGAAGGCTCTAGAAACATATGTATACCTCACAAATGGGGACAGATGGGATATTTTAGGATCCAAGCTGCCTCTTCTACATCCAAGTGTCTTTCTACAGGAATAAGGGGATCTGTTTCAACTATTCACTTGTCAATTTGCTCATTTTATATGAATACTTTCAGGGTATCAGACATGCCAGACATGGTGGTAAATGCTGTGGATGAATGATAAGATAGACACACTCTTTTCCTGTTGACAGTTACAAAACAGTGGAATAATTAAATATTTGTTAAACAATTACAAAATTTATAATTGCTAACTGTGATAATTGATGTAAAGGGAAAACACAATGGACTTTGGTTTCATCACTGTTAAAAAAGTTTTCAGATGAAGGAAACTTAAAATACTCAGTGTTCATGCTATTTACTCTGGAGAATAAAATATAGAATATTAGTGATTGAAGAAGGTCTTAGGACTCATCTAACCAAACCTCATTATTTTGTCGATATTAAAACTTAGGCTAAAGAAAGCAAAATGAATGGCCATGGCTTCATTTTACATTTTAATTGGTACTTTTATTTTCAATGACAAAACAACCTTGGCAATTATAATACACAACTCTAGGAAGCAGGTACTTCTAAATGTTGGTGATCAGCTTCTATATACTTTTTAAACCACATACAATAGAATTATATATGAACAGTTTGTATGTGATATCCAAATATATTACTAAATAGAAAATTTCACCTCCGAATGCAGTGTTATTGAATATATGAATTAAAACTGAACTGACAGAATTGTATGATTATGTATGATTTTTATATTTATGGAAACATTTTGAAAACTGTTAAAATCTACTTATATTGCTCAAATACCATAAATATCCAGTTGCTCTTATGTATAAAATGTCCTATAGGACAACTTCTGATTGGATATATGTTAGAATAAATTTATTCATTGGAACAGAAAAAAAGAGATAGAGATCAAAGTATAAAAACACTTTGAAATCATTTTGTCATGCTATTTACAAAGACATCTATTAATATTAGCATTAAGCTATTGTTGTCAAATATTATTTTTGATTTAAATGAACCCAGTAAATGTGATTAAAAAATTATTTTTGAGTAATGTACTTTGTCCCTAATCTAATAACATTTACTTTTTGCTTAAATGATTCAAAATCTCCAAATATAAAGATTGATTTGATAAAAAATTTAGAGTTGATTTCTCCGAGTGATAGGATATAAACATATGCAAATGCCTCTGGTACTTTAGATTGATTGGTGAAAACCAGACAACCTTATGAGCCCAGCATTAGGGGACAGCTCAACTCCTGCCGCAAGCTGCTTAAGGTTCATCTGTTCCATTTTACAAGCAGGGAATGCATTTTGTAACTACTAGATGCTCAAAAAAAAATAAAAGATTAAAGAAAAGGGAAAGATGAAGAAAGGAAGGAAGGGAAAGGAAAGGAGGAAGGGAGGAAGAAAGAAAGAAAGAGAAAGAAATTAAGGAAATAAAAGAAAGAAAAAAAAAACTCCAGAGAACTACCCTTAAGAGCAAAAAAAAAAAAAAAATTGGCATTTCTCTTCTCTTAGGGCTTTGACAACTGTAAGTCCTATAATATTTTTGTTTCTATATTTGTTTTTAGAAATAAAGAAGATATTAACCTCTTCTTGGTCATATCATTTGCAAATACTTTCTCATATTCAGTAGGCTGTCTTTTTGTTTTGTATATGGTTTCTTTTGCTGTGCAAAATCTTTTAAATTTAATTGGGTCCCATTTGTTTATTTTTGCTTTTGTTTCCCTTACCTTAGGAGACAGCTCCAAACCAATATTGCTTCAATAGATGTCAAAGAATGTTCTGCTTATGTTTTCTTTTTAGATATATGGTTTCTGCTCTGATATTTAGGTCTTTAATGCATTTTGAGTTTATTTTTTTGTACAGTGTGAAATATGAAATGATAAGTTCTGGTTTCATTCCTTTACATGTACATGTCCAGTTTTCCAAGCACCACTTATTGAAAAGACTGGTTTTTCTCCATTGTATATTCCTGCCTCCTTTATCATATGTTAATTGATATAAGTGTGTGGGTTTATTTCCATGCTTTCTATTCTGTTCCACTGATGTATGTGTCTGTTTTTTTACCAGTACCATACTGTTTTGATGTTTGTAACTTTGTAGCATAGGCTGAAGTCAGGGTGTGTATCTCCTGCTCTGTTTTTCTTTCTCAAGGTTATTTTGCTGGTACAACCACTGTGAAAAAAAGTATGGAGGTACCTCAGAAAATTAAATACAGAACTACCATATGACCCAGAAATCCCACTCTTGGGCATATATTTGGATAAAACTTTCCTTAAAATAGACACATGCACCTATATGTTCATTGGAGCATTATTCACGATAGCCAAGACATGGAAACAACCTAAATGTACATTGAAAGATGAATGGATTAAGAAGATGTGGTATATATATGCAATGGAATACTACTCAGCCATAAAAAATAATGCCATTTGCAGCAACCTAGATGGAACTAGAGACTCTCATACTAAGTTAAGTAAGTCAGAAAGAGAAAGACAAATACCATATGCTATCACTTATAGCTGATATATAATATACAGCGCAAATGAAACTTTCTACAGAAAAGAAAATCATGGACTTGGAGAACAGACTTGTGGTGGCAAGGGGGAGGGGGAGGGAGTGGGATGGATTGGAAATTTAGCATTAATGAATGCAGACTATTGCCTTTGGAATGGATAAGCAATGGAGATCCTGCTGCATAGCAACTGGGAACTATGTCTAGTCACTTCTGATGGAGCATGATGGAGGATAATGTGAGAAAAAGAATATATATGGATGTGTGACTGGGTCACCTTACTGTACAGTAGAAAGTTGACAGAACTCTGTAAACCAGCTATAATGGAAAAAATGAAAATCATTAAAAAAATAAAAAATAAAATTATGTTAACAAAGTAGAGTGAAAACAAATAGAATAAATCAAACTAAATCCTAGACCTCAAAATAAAAAAAAAAAAAGATTATTTTGGCTGCTCAGGGTCTTATGTGTTGCCATACAAATTTTAAAATTATTTGTTCTAATTCTATGAAAAATGCCTTTGGTGTTTTGATAGGGATTGCACTGAGTCTGTAGATTGCCTTGCCTATTATATTCATTTAAATTATATACTTCAAATCCAAGAACATCTTTTATGTCCATCTTTTATGTCATCTTCAGTTTCTTTTATTTTTATGTCATCTTCAGTTTCTTTCATTAGATCATATATTTCTAGTACAAGTTAGCTTTACACCTAGGTATTTTATTCTTTTTGATGCAATTATAAATGGGATTTTTTTCCTTAATTTCTCTTTCTGATAATTTGTTGTTAGTATATAGAAATGCGACATATTTCTATATATTAATTTTATATCATAACTTTATGAAATTCATTGATGAGATCTAACAGTTTTTTTTGTGGAATTTTTTTAGAATGTGTAGAATATCATGCCATCTGCAAAGAGTGACAATTTTACTTCTTCCTTTCTAGTGTGGGTTCCTTTTATTTCTTTTTCTTCTCTGATTTCTGTGGCTAGAATTTCCAATATAATGTTGAATAAAGGTGGCAAAAGTGGGCATTCTAGTCTTATTCCTGATTGTAGAAGAAATGCTTTTAATTTTTCATTGTTGAATATCATGTTAGTTGTTGGCTTATCATACATGACCTTTATAATGTTGAAGTATGTTCCCTCTGTACCCACTTTGTGGAGAGTTTTCATCATAAATGGATGTTGAATTTTGTCAAAAGATTTTTCTGCATCTATTGACATGAATTTATGATTTTCACTCTTCAAATGTTTAATGGAATTCACCTGCAAAATCATCTGGTCATGGGACTTTTTAAAATCACTGATTCAACTTCATGACTGGTAATTATTCTGTTCACATTTTCTATTTCTTCATGGTTTAGTCTTTAGAGATTCTACATTTCCAGGAATTTTTACGTTTCTTCTAGGCTGTCCATTTTAATAGTGTACAGTTATTTGTAGTAATCTCTCATATTCTTTACATTCCCGTGGTGCAAGTTATAACTTCTCTTTTTTAACTTCCAATTTCTTGATTTGGGTCCTATCTCTTTTTTTTCTTTATGAGCATAGGTAAAAGTTTATCAATTTTTTTATTTTCAAAGAATCTGCTTTTTAGTTTCATTGATCTTCTTTAATTTTTTTAGCCTATTTTATTTCTGCTCTGAATTTTATAATTTCTTTCCTTCTACTAAGGGGTTTTGTTTGTTCTTTTGGGTGTAAGGTTAGGTTGTTCAATTACTTTAATAATGCCCATACTTCTGTAAACAGCTCCTTGATTAAATTTAAGAGTACCTTCTGCTTCCTTTTGGCATCCTAATTGAAACTGCTCTTCAGAGTCTCATTGCCATGATCCTTTTGATTATTCCAGAAAAGTAAGTGCCTCCAACTAGTTTCTGATAGTTAATATAGATCAATTACTAAGGTACTGACATATAACTTTCTCCTCAAAAATGAAAGAAAGAGATAATCATCTATAGCTTAGTGATAGGAAAACTCAGACAGGATTTATATGAAAGTAGCCGTAAAAGCAGACAGGTAGGTAAATGGAAGAGTATGAAGAAAATAAGCCTAAAACAATCCTTTATCTTGTAGCTTCATGAAGGATATCATTTCTTTCCCAATCTTATCCTTTATAGAGATAACAACAGTGTTGAAATTTGCCAGTTTTCTTTACCAATCCTACCACTAGACAGTGAATTCTTTCTAAGTAAGAACAAAGCTTTGTTCATCATTTTACCTTGGGCATAACATAGATCCCAGCACATAAGTAGAGTCTTAAAAGTGTGTGTTGAATTAGTAAATGAATGAAAAATGATGATTGAATCTAAGAAATACATGTACATGCATGTTCGTAGCATAATTCACAATAGTCAAAAGGTAAAAGTGGCTAAAATATCCATCAAGGTATGAAAGGATAAACAAATCATGGTACTGTATGTCATACAAAAAAAAATACTCAGCCATAAAAAGGAATGAAATACTGGTACAACATGGTTGGATCTAGAAAACATATGCTAAGTGAAAGAAGCCAGAAGGTCACATATTGCGTAATATCATTTATAAGAAATATCCAGAATAGGAAGATCCATAAGGATACACAGAAATTGGTGGTTTCCAGGTGCTGGGGAAAAGCAGAAAGAGGGGAACTGCCTAAAGTATGGTGTTTGTTTTAAGGGTGATAAAAATATTTTGGAACCAGATAAAGTTGTGGAACTTTATGTCACTGAATTATTCACTTTAAAATGGTTAATTTTGTGTTATGTGAATTTTACTTCAATTAAGGATAAAAAGGAACTACAAGAGATAAAATTTTCATAATGGAAATCTGGAAAATCTTCCTACCCATGAAAAAATGTGGAGGGGAATGTGCTTCAGTCTTAACTCTCTGAGCACCCATGGACCTCCCCACTATGACTGCAGAGGCCATATTCATTCAGTCCTTTAATGCTAACACTGCTGTTATGCATTTGTCTTCACCTTCCTTTATCCTGTTTACTGCCCAATTTACACTCACCTTTACACTATTTACTTTTAACTTACACATTGTGAAACACCTCTACTTAAGTTTATTTTCTAACATATCTTTTTTCTAAATTTTTATTCAATGGATGTTCCAGGAAAAATTAATATGTTCACTTTGAAAATCCACTGGAACCTAATCCTCCCTAGGTAGTTATTATTGGATTGAAAAAGTAGATCCGAAACTACTTGTGGGAAATTTAGTTTAGCCAACCTGTCAAAACTAGACCTCTCATCAAAAGCATGCAAATATATTTAAAAATAAGCCACATCCTTTTGTTTTCTTAGAATTTAAGAATACTTAAGAATGCTCTGAGTTTGCAGAAAATGAAGTTGAAAACCTTATAGGCATTATACCCCAAGGACATTCTATAATTTGGTTCAAACATTAGTGAAAAGTTAATGTCTATAATTTTTTCTCTTTCAGAACTTTTTGTTAGATTTTTCTTTTCATTGAGTCATCAGTGAGCATTTTGATCTTTTTCTCATGTGGAACACTCAAATTTCTTGAACTAAAACCATTGTCTTCTTTACTACAATCATACCATAGAAAGGATAGTTTATTTGACACATTTTTAAATAAATTTTATTGGAGTATAGCTGACTTACAAAGTTTTGCTAGTTTCAGATATACAGCAAAGTGAATCAGTTATATATGTACAGAAATCCCCTCTTTTTTAGATTCTTTTCCTACATAGATTATTACACAGCATTGAGTAGGTTACCCTGTGCTGTACAGTAGTCCTTGTTACCTATCTACTTTATGTATAGTAGTATGCATATGTCATTCCCAACCCTCTAATTTAACCCCCCCCCCACGTTTTCCCTTGGTAACCATAAATTTGGTTTCAAAATCTTTGAGTCTGTTTCTGTTTTATAAGTTCTTTTGTATCATTTTTCATTAGATTCCACATATAGTTATCTCATGATATTTGTCTTTCTCTAACTTATTTCACTTAGTATGATCATTTCTAGGTCCATCCATTATTATTTCATCCTTTTTAGTGGTTAACTAATATTCCATTGTATATATGCATCACATCTTCTTTATCCAATCCTGTTGATGGACACTTAGGTTGCTTCCATGTCTTGGCTATTGTAAATAGTGTTGTGATGAATATTGGGGTACATGTAAATTACATTTTTTTTTCAAATAGATGCCTAGGAGTGTGATTGCTAGAACATATGGTAGTTCTATATTTAGTTTTTTAAGGAACTCCTATACTGTTTTCCAAAGTTGTTGCACCCACTTACATTCCCACCAACACTGTAAGAGTGTTCCCTTTTCTCCACACCCTCTCAAGCATGTATTATTTGTAGATGTTTTGAAGCTGGCCATTCTGACTGGTGTGAGGTGATACCTCACTGTAATTTTGATTTGCATTTCTCTAATAATTAATGATGTTGAGCGTGTTTGCTTGTGCTTTTTGGCCATATGTCTTCTTTGGAAAGATGTCTGTTAAGATCTTCTGACCATTTTTAAATTGGGTTTTTTATATATATAAAGATGTATGAAGATGTTTGTATATTTTGGAGATTAATCCTGTATCAGTCACTTTGTTTGCAAAGATTTTCTTGCATTCTGTCAGTTGTCTGTTCATGTTGTTTATGGTTTCCTTTTCTGTGAAAAAACTGTTACACTTAATTAGGTCCAATTGTTTTATTTTTGTCTTCATTTTTCATTACTTTAGGAAGTGGGTCAAAAAAAGATATTGCTGCAATTTATTTCAAAGAGAATTCTGCCTATGTTTTCCTCTAACATAAGAGGAAATGTTTAGGTCTTTAATCAATTTTGAGTTTATTTTTGTGTGTGGTGTTAGTGTTTAATATCACCTTTTACATGTAGCTGTCCCATTTTCCCAGCAGCACTTACTGCAGAGACCGTATTTTCCCCATTGTATATTCTTGCTTCCTTTGCCATAGATTAATTGACCATATGTGTGTGGATTTATTTCTGTGCTTTCTATGCTGTTCCGCTGATCTATATTTATGATTTTGTGCCAGTACCATATTGTTTTTATGACTGTATCTTTGTAATATAGTCTGGGGTCAGGGAACTTAATTCCTCCAGCTTCATTTTTTCTTTCTCAAATTTGCTTTGGATATTGAGGGTGTTTTGTGTTTCCATACAAATGTAAAAATTTTTTGTTCTAGTTCTGTGAAAGATGCCATTGGTAGTTTGATAAGTTTAAGCTCAATCTATAGATTGCCTTGGGTAGTACAGTCATTTTGACAGTGTTGATTCTTCCAATCAAAGAGCATGGTGTATGTTTCCATCTCTTTGTGTCATCTTTGACTTCATTCATCAACATCTTATAGTTTTCAGAGTACAGGTCTTTTGCCTTTTTAGGTAGGTTTATTCTTTGGCATTTTATTCTCTTCGAAGTGATGGGAAATGAGATTGTTTCCTTAATTTCTCTTTCTGATCTTTTATTGCTAGTATATTGGAAGGCAAGAGACTTCAGTGTATTAATTTTGCATCTTGCAACTTTGCTAAAATTCATTGATGAGCTCTAGTAGTTTTCGGATAATATCTCAACACACTTTTAAAACATATTCAAAGTGCCAGAGACAGCCCTTGACATATGTAGTATCAAAATGTATGTCTTGATCTTAACTTCAAAAACCTCATAGCCTAGTAAAGGAAGCAGACAAGTAAATAAATGTGCATTATAGAGGGCTTTGTATAGAGGCTTTAATAGAGGCAAGGACAGGTTGCAAAAAAATGACTAATTCTGTGAAGTAAGCAAAGAGAGAGAGGCAATTTTAATGGGTAAGAGAGATACAGAGTATAAAAATGCTTAAAAAAGGTGATAATGTTTATTTGAGTCTTGAATCTGAATAGTTTTCCAGTAGCAAAAGAAGGAGACAGCCACTCCCGACTTAAGGAACATCATACACAGAAATTCAATGGCATGATAGAACACGTCATGTTCCAGAGCTGAATATAGTTCAGCTAGACCACTCAAGCATAAAGTAAGTGAAAGAAGGGTAAATAATGAATCAGAAAAATTCATAATAGTTTGGTCACAAGGAGTTTAGATGTCATAACAAAGGGTTTGGACCATGTGATTAGGCAAAAGAAAGCTATCAAATGATTTTAAACAAGGAGCAAACAGTTTATATTTGTATCTTGGAAAAAAAAATCAGTCTTGCAGAAATGTGGACAATAGATAGGAGGAAATAATTGCAGGTCATTAGAGAAACAAAGAGACTCTGACAATAGTGCAGGTGAATAAAGATGAAGGCTGGACCTGAGGCCATGTTAGTGGGGACAGATAAGAGAAAAGTAAATAATGAATGTAAAGATTATTGACAGGAATGGTGAATGATGGGAAATGAGAAACAAGCTTGTAGAAGGAGTTATAGAAACCCCTAGATTTCTTACTTGGTTAATGTTATCACTGTCTTTGAGGTTGCTCAAGATAATGATATTAAAGATGAAGGATATTTGTGTCAAAAGCAATGATAAGTTCATTTTTAGAGCTAGAAAATTTGGTCCATTAGAATATTTAGGTAGCACAATGCAATAGGTTATTAGATACAGAGGGCTTTAGTTCAGGACAGAATTGGGAGTTTGTTTTATTCTTCCCCTCCACCTGTGTTCCAGACATGAGTGTCTGAGCTCTTGATTCTGGCTGGGGTCTTAGGGATTCATGGCATGTTTTCATGAGA
Organism: Phacochoerus africanus; assembly: GCF_016906955.1. NCBI lineage: Eukaryota > Metazoa > Chordata > Mammalia > Artiodactyla > Suidae > Phacochoerus > Phacochoerus africanus. Next base: position 233,751,614 of record NC_062544.1, read on the forward strand.
GAAACTGGACTACTGATTCTGGAGAATGGAGTTCAGGGCTATCAAAGATATTGTGCTTAGGAATGACAAAAAGGAATAAAAATATAATGCAATTCAACAAAGACATCAGTCCAAAGGGGTCCAATAGAGAGGCTAAATCCAAGTGCAAGTATACTCTGCCAAAGCAGCAGGATTCAGATTGGAGGCACAAGTCAGAAAGCCCTGAGCCATTGAAGTATTGCCTGGGGTTGTTTTAAAACCAAGTTAACAGAGGGAAATAGAGACAGTCTTAGCTCCTAAAGATCATAAACAGTACATTTGAGATTCTTTGATATAAAATAATGATAAAGTAATGGAAGAATAGAGTGAGAAATGTAGAGAACCCATGACAAAATGCCAGAGAATATGAATATATAAGTGACTATTATTTTGCTTCCTCTGAGAAGCAGACAACAGTATGGGATTTTCAAGAAATGTATTGAATCAAATATCTTTGAAGGATACAGGAAAGCAGGATTGGGTAGGCAGAGTTTCAGACTAGAGCTCTGATCTAAGAAAGTTTGGCCAGATGATGGAAAGTCCCTGAAACAAAGTATCCTGCTAGAATAATGAATTGTATTTGTCTAGCAGGTGGGGGAAGGGAATCAGGCTGGGCAGAGGTGGAGGTAGGTAGAGAATGTGCAGAGGAAACAGCTGTGGCTTTCAGCCAAATGTTCACCCCACAGCTATGGATTGGAGAAGTGCATTTTTTGTGGCTGCCACAATGATAGAGCAGTGAATCAAAAATTCTGAGAAGAAAAAGTCAGAGAGTTAAGAAGAGTCAGGAGAAAGTGATGCATTTGAAGACTGGATGGAGAAAAAGGATTTAGGGAGGAAGAAGTAGTCCTCTAATGCAGGATTTGAAGTTCTGAAATGCATTTGATAAATCTTTCCCTCCTTTTTATCATATTATATCAGAAGAGATTCCTAGTACATAATGTAAATGTTTATTTTGATGACAAAATCTATTTTTATTTTGTTCTCTTGCCAGTAAAAATCTGACTAGTGAATTTTCCCATGTTATTCTACATAGAAATAACACAATTACTCTTTTCTATACCATATGCTCAAGTCACAGAACACTGGTTTTTATAAGGGCTATGATGACAAACAAAAATTTGGAAAGAGCTATCTATATCCCTCTCATTTAAATTCTTAACATATTCGCAGGTTATTAGTATATGTGACTACACAGATATCCTTTCAAAAGAACCTGCTGTAGTGAAGGCAGTGTACTGAGAGCCCCAAGCTACCATACCTTCAGATCCACTGCAGCATTCACATCATTCAAGAAGAAAAACCTTACCCAGGGCTGGCCCAGACAATGGCTAAGCATGGTGAGAGTTCTAGAGATGGTCCACATTGTGACAGAATATAGCACTTTGTTGAAGGACAGTCTTGCTCTAGGCTCTCCTAGAGTCAAGACTTTCTCTGTGGAGTTCCTGTTGTGGCCCAGAGGGTTAAGAACCCAACTAGTATTCATGAGGATTCAAGTTCAGTCACTGGCCTCACACAGTGGGTTAAGTATCTAGAATTGCTGTGACTGTAGTGTTGGCCAGTAGTTGCAGCTCCAATTTGACCCCTAGCCTGGGCACTTCCAGATGCCATAGGTGTAACCCTAAAAACAAAAAAAGAAAGACTTTCTCTGAACTGTGCCACCCTTTTAAGCTTTCCCTCTCACATTTCATAGGTGACATGAAGGCTTCTTCCACTTTTATCCTGCCCTATCCCTTTTTAGCCTTTATAGCTTTTTATATAACAAAAATTATCTATTTTTTACATTTAATCCCATTTTGGTGTCTACTTTTCAAAAACCTCAAACACCATGCATTAAAATCTTTAAGTCTGAGAAAGCTTTACAGTCAAGAAAATCACTTTAATTTTATTAAATTGGTTTGGTCTAAATTTTCCTGGCTATAGGACTCTTTTCTACCAGGACAATAATTATCATATCATAGAACTAGTAGAACATATTAAGTTTGTCATCCTAATTTACTTAACCCTCTCAATTTTCTGGGCTGTAATCAACTTTCTCTCCCTAGTTTGTGTCTTCTTAATCTCTTGATGGAGTTCTTTAATTATATTTCAGGTCCACACCCCAAACCCTGCTGTTTGTTGAACTTGATGCTAACAGAACTATTAAGTAGTTTCTAGGTATCATTAAAAACCCAAATTCAATTTTAGTTGATTGTTATCACCATACAATTGATAATAATTCTACAGTTGGATCTTTTATTTAATGTGTAAACACTCTAAGCCTCAGGAATTTTTATCAGATTTTTCTTTGGTCAAACTGAACACTGATCATGTTTCAATACTTAGTTATGTACTAATTGTACTAGCCGCTTATACAGAGATACCAATCTATCTGGGACCAGTATAGGACTAGGTATAGCCAAATAGTGAATTCTTAAAACGTATTTAACACCAGCATTCCTGGATCTCCAGCTTGCAGATGGTGGATTGTGGGACTTCTCAGCTCTCATAATTACATGATCCAATCTCTTATAATAAATCTCTTTATTATAAGAGATATAGATAGATATAAATGTATCTATATCTCTGTATGTATCTACAGGTATAATATCTATCTAAAGGTGTTGTGTGTGTATATGTATATATATACACACACACTAATATATAGCATATATGTATGTATATATATGCTAATATTTATTTATGCATAGTATATAATGCATATATAGAAGCAATGCATGTTGGTCCTGTTTTTCTGGAAAATCCTGACTAATGCAGTCCATTATGAGAGGAAAGAAAATAAAACTCCCAGTGAGCTTCAAGTGCTGGCTTATATGTACCAGTAGGACCAGAAGAGTATACAAGGCAGTGGATTTTTGCCCTCATAAAGCTTTTAATGAAGGAAGGTAGCTATGACAAAATAAAAATGACAAATAGGTACATTATATAATTTGATGATAAAAAGTATTATGGAACAGAAAATAAAGAAGGTTAAGTAGATTGAGAATGCATTACAAGGGATCACAGCTTTTAAAAAGGTAGTTTAACTTCACTGAGGCCAGACTTAGACTAAGAGTCCAAGGGTTGAGGACATAATGCTGTGTGAATATCAGGGCCAAGAACAATCTTATTTGGTGGAAAGACACTGAAAAATTCCTGAAGTAAGACAATGCCTGGAATGTTAAAGAAAAGCAAAGAGGACTGGGAAAGAATGGCCAGTGAGCTAGCAAGAGTTATTGAGAAGGTGGAATAATGGAAGCCAAGAGAAGAAAGTATCTGAAAGTAGAAATGATCAGCTGTTCTCAAATCCTACTGATTAGCCAAGTGAAATTAAGAATTGACTAATAAATTTAATGTTACATAAGTTCCTGGTGATCTTGCAAAGGCAAGAGTTATGGAGGCTCGAATTAAATAAAAGTAGGTTTAAGGGAGAGAGGGAGAAAAGTAAATAAAAACAACTAAGGCAACAAATTTAAGTAATTTTGCTGCAACTGGAAACTAGAAATTAATGCAGCACTTAAGGAAGAATGAAGTCCATGTAAATTCAAAAGTTTTTTTCTTTTGTTTTCTTTTGTTTCTTTGTTTGTTTTTTTAAGCTAGTTTCTTACCTAAAGGAATAATGCAGTGGAGAAGGGAGAAAATTGATGATGTAAGAGAGAAAGGAAAAATTGCTGGAGCAATATTTTTTTTTTTTAGGTGAGAGGAGATTGGACTTCATCCCCAATGGAGGGATTGTCTTTAGATAAGAATATGGAATATAATGGAGCTGAATAGAAATAAACTTGTCTGTGACAGAAATTTGTAAAGATAGTTGTTTAATGGCAGTATTAATAATTAGAATCACTGAATCCATACCCCAAGGTAGAAATACAATATTTATATTAATTTCAATATGGTAAAGAGTGAAAGTTTTCCAAGCATACCTCTCTGATAAACCAATGAAAAATTACCTAAAGAGACATAGTAAGAGAAATTCTTTATTTAGTATGATATGCTCTATATAACATCTTTATTCTTGAAACATCAGACTCAGCTGATCATCTTCTATTGTTTAATGTTATTATTAATCTTAAACTTTAAGTACAGAGATAGAAATATTTTTTCAAAGGAATCCTTAATGTGGTCATAGAAATTCTCAATCAGTGCTTAATAATCTTCACCAGATGAAGAAATTTTAAATTAAGAACAGGACCTTAAGGAGTTCCCGTCATGGCTCAGTGGTTGATGAATCCGACTAGGAACCATGAGGTTGGGGGTTCACTTCCTGGCCTTCCTCAGTGGGTTAAGGATCCGGCGTTGCTGTGAGCTGTGGTGTAGGTTGCAGACGTGGCTCGGATCCCATGTTGCTGTGGCTGTGGTGTAGGCCAGTGGCTACAGCTCCAATTAGACCCCTAGCCTGGGAGCCTCCACGTGCCGCAGGAGTGGCCCTAGAAATGACAAAAAGACAAAACAAACAAACAAAACCAGGACCTCAAAATAGAAGTAATATTGTAAAAGTTCATTTCTATCCAATAGTTTTTGGAATCTCTTCATACATGTCTCTACTCTCTTGCTATTCTCTGCAGTATGTGATCTATCCCACTGCATTTAGTTTAATAAATTAATATTAAAATTAATGTTAGTCTCAGTCCTCCAACTATCATGCAAGAAATGCAAAAAATTATTTTTATTTGCATTAAATCTACTTAAATTTAATTCTAAGCGTCTATCTCATTGTACTAAGAGATTCAATTGCAGTCCTAAAAGAGGACCTTTTCCTTCCTGGAGGCATATATGATATACTTTCTCTTTCCTACCACCTTATCGCTTTCCCCTCAAAAAAAAAAAAATTGAGTACTGACATTGTTACTGACGTTTTTATGCTCACTGTCCAATCACACAGTGATCTCTTCAAGCCCAATTTCTCTTTGCACAAGGATCTTGCTAGTGTGGGATGGCTCATGCATGAGATGCACCTTTGCACACCACGTAGCAGTCTTCTCTTCAATGTTGTTGCCTCCTCAGGTCACTACCTCAGAGTACCATCAACCAAAGATTGATTAATTAATTCCACTGTTTTCCAGTACCCAGGAATCTCCTGTCCTCCAGTGCTCATTTCTCAAGGCCTCTGATTTATTCTTTCTTCTCTTTTCCTCAGGCTTTCACTTTTATAAAATGTGGCAAAACCCCTGTTTTTTCTTCAAGTAGTTTCTGCGTAAACAATCCCTGAGTAAAGAAGCAAAATAGGTCTCGTCAGCTTCTTTAAAGGAGATAGGAAGAAAAATAAAGAGAGCATAACGTAAAATGGTGTATCAAAAACTCTCCTGCCACAGATTATGGTCTTCTTCATGGAAGTGTTAACTTTTATAATGAGTTTGAACTGGAAAAAAAAACAAAAAACACTCAGGGCACTGAGGGCAGTATTATACCTCCTAATATCATTATGACATTTCCCCACTCCTAGGATTTTTACCACACAAGCTTTTTCATATCTGCTTTTCTCCCTGGTGAAAGAGACTGGCTTCGCTGGAATTATCCTTTATTCAGTCATTTTACTACTTTGTTAGAATTCATCCACCAAAATAGATCCACTCTTGAGTTTTTATAAACATGATTTCCCTCAGTTAATAGAATATAAAAATGCTAGCCCAATTGTTTATATCTACATCTTTTTTTTTTTTTTTTTGAACATGCCCACACAGCATTTGAAAGTTTCTGGGCCAGGGATCGAATTCACACCATAGCAGCAACCCAAGCCACTCCAGTGAAAACAGCAGATCCCTAACTGCTGTGCCACAAGAGAACTCCCTACATATATTTTATTTAATTATTAAATAATCTATGACCATATCTCCACAGCTAAAACCTTTAATGTCCTAAACATCCTGCTCAACCTATTTTTATCACTAATTCATTAAGGATGTTTCTTTGAACTCTTTATCCATGTTAACAATTTTATCTTTAACCACAAAAAATATAACACATTAAGCTACTGATGAATATTACTATACCATAGCCTTATATTCAATCCAAGATTCATGAATTTAGTCTTAATCATATCTACATAACAAAAATTTGACTGCGTACATATAAAAGTATACTTTTGCCTCTTATTTTTCTAAGCTGTCCTTAACTAGAATCTGGAAAGGAAATACACTTGTCTAAATAGATTTGGCTCAATAAAATTATGCTCATGTTCAGAATAATGTGAAATTTAAGGAATAAAAATGTTAAAATATTAAAATTAAATAAGCACTAAAATATATTTCCTTGTTACTGGTGAAACTGAGGGTAATTACCAGTTAGAGTCATTAAACTATAACATTTAATAAATAATAAACTGTAAATTGCCTTTATTACTCAAGCTCACTTTAATTTTTTTTTAATAAAAAACTTGCATGTCCTCCAAGCATCATGTAATCTAAATAATAAGATGTTCACCCAACTCATTTTTTAGGAACTTGGAGTCAGCTGTATCCAGTTGAACTCAAGCAGGTTAAGACTGGCTGGGACCATCAGCCCTCTAACTGGGCACGTGCAAGTGTCCAACTGGTGACCTTTTTTCTCTTTATAGCTGCACCTGTGGCATATGAAATTTCCTGGGCTAGGGGTTGAATCCAAGCTGCAGCTGCAGCCATTGCTACGGCCATAGCAATGACAGATCTGAGCCACATCTGCAACCTGTGCTACAGCTTATGGCAGAGCTGGATCCTTAACCCACTGAGCAAGGCAAGGGATCAAACCCGCATCCTGAAAGACACTATGTTCTTAACCTACTGAACTACAATGGGAACTCCGCAACTGGTAACTTTTTTGATGCTAAAGTGTCAAAAACACCACTCTCAGAACATGTTAATTATGCCATTTTCAAACATAATTCCCAGGAAGAAGTTTAGTTGTGCCTGAGGAGCACAACAATTACTTCACCTTTTTCTTATCTATTATCACCTTTCCCCAATCTCTCCACACTTCGGCGTTATCCATAAATAGCTGGAGCTCTTGGGGCAGTGGATTTGAGATTTGTTCTCCCATGTCCTCAGCTGGCTACCTTATGAATAAACCTTTTCTCTGTTAGAAACCTTGACATCTTAGCATCTGGTTTGCTATGTGTCAGGGAAACAAATCTGGTTCAATAACACTGGAAGGGAGCAGAATTGACTCTAAAAGTTTATCTCCAGCTTAGTTTTAATAGTGTACTTGTAGTTGCAGTAGCAGTAGCAGTAGTACTAGTAGTGACAGTATCAGCAGTAATTTTCAGGTCTGGGAGGGGAAAGGAGAGGGAAAAGACTCAGATCACCCACTTCACCCAGATTCCTATTGGATAAGCATACAGAACCTTAGACTTGTTTTTTGTTTTGTTTTGCTTTTTTTGTCTTTTGTCTTTTTAGGGCCTCGCCCACGGTTCCCAGGCTAGAGGTCTAATCGGAACTGTTGCCACTGGCCTACACCAGTGCCAGATCTGAGCCACGTCTGCAACCTACACCACAGCTCACGGCAACACCGGATCCTTAACTCACTGAGCAAGGCCAGGGATCGAACCCATAACCTCATGGTTTCTAGTCAGATTCGTTTCTGCTGCGCCACGAAAGGAGCTCCAAGAACCTTAGACTTGTAATGAAAGTTTTTGTTTAGGGCTAAGAATATAGATAATAGGTATACTGAATATAAATAATGAGTACAGATGTTCACTGAAGTTTTATATACACATGGGAATCCTTGCAAATGTGAGGGATTCTAAAGTTTGTAAAATCTAGACTGAGGTTTATTATTAATGAATGATGATGTGCAGTGAAACAGAAGCCCCATCAAATGTAGACTTGCTTGCCTTTTGACAAGTCTTTATTGTGCTTGTTTTGGTACATATTATAATGAAGACGATGGATGAAGGGAATGGGAGGGAAGAGAAGGGAGAGTATAGGTGTGTGTAGATAAAGCAACATAAGCAATTGGATAAATTAGAGCAAAAGAAATACTTTCCAAATCAAGGGAGGGGAAATCATGATGATTTTATAAGTATGTAAACATATAGAAGCCAAATTTCATGCAAATATTTTAAAGTGTATTGTATTGTTAATCATAGTGAGCTGATAAAATATAACACAACAGATGTGCTTCTGGCAGATGCTAAAAAAAATCTGTTACTTTAGAACCACATCCTCCATAGTTATTGGTTAATTATATCCATGCCTATTGATGGAAATCACAGACTTCAGCTTCCCTGGAGCTTCAATTATGGTAATTAGTTCAATCTATAGACAAGCTGAGTTCACTGCGCGTGTGTGTACCCTCAAAACACATGGGTATACACATGTTATTATATAATTTGAGAGCTTTTCTTTATGTGCTGGATTACAAATTTATCAAATTTGTAGCAAATATGAAAATAAGCAATTACCTTCCCATTAATTTAAAAATATTTTCTTCTGTTGTTTGCCTTTCTGTTTCTTTTTGTCCTTCCAAAATACTTTTAAATTATTCTTAGAATCTTTGTATGTTAAATCTTAGGGAGAAGGATAAGAATCAGGCATAGAGTCTGGATAATATTGCCAATCTGATTTATAAGGATACAACCATGTTCTAACAATTCTTTTGTACAGATCTATGTATATTTTTAAAATTAAAAAGGATCATTGTCTTATCTTGATTCTTGCTTTTTAATCTTATGTGCCAATGCAAGTGTGTATACTCTGAAATTTTTTACTATCCTTTATGCTTCAGTTTTGCATATTGCCTTTTTTATGTATGAAATTAAAAATGTCATTTTATGGTATGGGCAAACAAAATATCCTTGATCTTGAATTGAAGTAAGTTGAGATGAAAATGATTGGATAGGCAACTATATTGGGGGAATGTGCTTGCAGCTTAAAGTGTTTCATAACTGTCTCTGGCATCTGCACCAAAGACAATATCATTTAAAACAGCTTTATGGAAATGCCACTTCCCTCCACTTTCAGCTTCATGTCATTGTGTATTCATAACAGACTTGTTATTAAAAGCAGCCTGAGGCCCTATGAGTACCAATCTTGGCTAGGATAGTTTACTAAGTCATTTCCTTATTAATTCCAAGTTTAGCTAAAACCTAATCTTAAACTTAGGATGACAATATCTCTATCTTCAGCAGAAGACATGTTTGTCTGCTCTGAGAAACAAGTTTTATACTCATCATGATGATGGGTAACATTAAATTATGTCAAGTATATGGATGACTTCATAGCCTTTATGTATATCTATTTTGCCTTTAGATACATAAGAAGGATCTGGAGAGACAGTGGGTTTAAAATGTTATATCTGCATATTAATGCCCTTTTGGCTGCCCCATAGTCAGAATGTGAATAACTTAATGTGTTGATTATAAAATCTTTGCTGAGAAGTATTTAAATACTATAAGATCTCGTAGCATAGACAAACATGAGAGACCCAGAAGATGATGTGGTTTCAATGAACTGGAATAACTGTTATAAGCACTGAGGAGTATAGAAAATGATCCTAAAGGCAGGCAGGGTATATGGGATCCAATACCTTTTAAGAGAGCCCAACATTCTCCAGAAAAGCAGCTATCCTATCCTGTGATCACATTAAATTCCAATATGTGATTTACTCCTTTTAGTTAGGGTAGTGATATGACATGAACTGTGATATATAAAGCAAATCAGGTAGGCCCAGACCCATCCTTTCTTATACTTATTTGCAGATCATTGACACCAATTCCTGCCTCTACTCTAACTGCCCAGTGGGCACCTCTTTAAACCACAGGATTATAAAGAACAGCATTAGGGCATTGTTTCCAAAAGACCATGCCATTGTATCTATGTATTTGATGGCAAGAGAAATGGTCCAAAGCAAGCCTACCCTTTATTATACTGCTACAGAGGTGATAGCTGTACTGAGAGACTTCTTAGAAATGAAGTAAAAGGAAATATAAAACTTCAATGAATACTCGGAGAGATATGAAGAGTGAAAAATTGAAAAATGTGAAGATCTTACAGATATGAGAACATCTGCCTAACATAAGGCTTTGGCTGAAGACTGGAATGTCTAGGGAGGAAATTGTTATAGGCATTTACTGAATGATGCACAAATCTCACCATTTCCCCACTGTATGTCTTTTTTTTACAAAAGGCTCATTAAGGTATACATTTTACAAGAAAAAATGTAAACAACAATTAACATTTATCAAGTGCTTACTATGTCTCTGAAATTGTACCAAGTCCTTTACTTGAATTATTTAGAACTTGTCGCAGTTCATGTGGTAAAGGTGCTGTTATTTTGTTCTTTTTGGTGAAGAGGCAATTAAGAAAGAATAAAAAAGTATTCTATGTAGACATTCTATAAAAAAATTTAGCCCCATTCTTCATGACTCAGAGATCTAAGACAATTATTTTGCTTCTAGTGTTTCCTCTCCTATTGAATACTTTCAACTATAGGGACATCTTTGTTGATATATTTCTGAAACATTTAACTATGAAAAAATTCTATTTAACTATGAAAAAATTTTCTATTTAGCTATGGAAAATTTTTAAAATAATCATCAGTTTCATTCTCTTAACTATGAAAAGATTTCTATTTAACTATAAAATTTTTTAAAATAATCATCAATTATATTCTCTTAGATATGTTAACTATCAACCCCGATTTTAAGGAAGGGAATTTTTTTAGTTGATTGCTTATTTTTGTGTGTTGTTCCTCGCTCCATTTTAAGAGAAAACAGATTTAAACACCAGTAAATTGATTTTAGGTTTAACTCTCATGCTACATGGGTTTGAATTATATTCATTTACCCAAATCTCCCATCTCTTCTTTTCAAGCCTTCCTCAAATTTTAAATTAAAGTGTTAAGAAAAGATAGCCTGAAAGCTATCTAAATGTAAGAGCGAGAGGAGTGATCAAATATATTATTTAGAGATAAAAGTAAGTTAATAGAGATATAAATATATTTAAATATACAAAGTTAAACATTAAGAAAAATAATGCACCAATTAAACTTAACAGAGGGGAAAGAATTGGACAATAGAAGAAAAAGAAATATGCTAACTTTGTATTTGTCTGTAGAGAATTAATAAAGTCTCAGGAAAGAGGAGCTTAGAGTGTTTTTAAAAAGATAATCTCTGTAACAGAAGATGCAAATCTTCTTTATTAGAAATGCTCATGAATCTCTGACATGGACGCACACATGTTCTTGCACATGTACACAAAGCAAAACAAATAGATCATAAGTAAAAGAATTTTGTGGATTTAAAAAGAGAAGGTACAAAAAATATGATAGAACTAAAAGCAAATATTTCTATCATATCAGTAAAGGAGATGAGCTAAAATGCTATATTAAAATAAATAATCTCAGATTTGATCTCAAACCAAATTCCAACTCTAAGTACTACACAAGAGACTCCTCCAAATAAATTGAGTGGCCAAAAGTAAAAGATAGTAACAATTTTTTTCAGACAAAAAAAGAAAGCAGAAGTTATGGTTTGCATTTCTGACAAGGTTGAAGTTAAGCATGTTAAAGGATGCAGCTCACAGTAAAGTCATGCATCAAAAAACAGGCAAAATGTTCAGTCACACAAGTAAATGATTAAGTGCTGAAAATACCAAATAAAATTTGAATGAAAATATCAAATGCTGGTAAGTTATAATTAAAAAATACCACATGTTTACATTCCTGGATAAATGTGGAGCTGGATATATTAAAATCATTGGTACTTTTTTAGTTACAAGTAACAGAAATTCTAGGTAAATTTAGGCTGAGAACAGCATTTGTTAGAAGATACATAACTGTGTATCAGTGAAATAAGAGTGAAACTGTTATGTTGGCACCACAAGCTTAGCCTCATGTCTGCTTTTTTCTTTCTCTCTCTCTACAGAGCAGATCTTTCTACAAAGGGAAAACATCACTAATGGCAACCTGAGAGCCTCCCATTTCTTCTGTTAGAGGGGAACTGAATTGCTCTATTTGGCGCACTTCTAAAAATCCTCAAAATTTCTCAGGAACAGTTCTCAATGGCCCAGTTTTACTCAAGTGCCCATCTCTGGGCCAACCTTGGCATGGGTTTCCTATCTAAAATCATCACCATGAACATCAAAGTGAGGGGTATCAAAAGATGGTTATCTCCATTGTTCAACTGATTCTCATGGTTAGAGCAGGAAAACGACCTCCTAAAGGTGAGCACTATTTGGGATAGACAACAGGTGTATTGGGAATCTTTAAAGTGTTTATCTCTGACAGTATTTATCAAAGCTAAAGGTTGAAAGCAATTTGTTTGATAAAAAATATGTAGTACATCTGTCCTATCTCAGTGACTGAAATAATGCTTACAGAGAGTAGCTCATCATGACGAGAGAAAGCACTATAATATAAAGTTAGTGAAAAAAATTGTCCTTATAACTAAAAATTCCAGGATTTGATAACTGGGAAATATACTCAAAAATAAACTCAAACTGGCTAAAAGACTTAAACATAAGACATGACACCATAAAACTCCTAGAAGAGAATATAGGCAAAACATTCTCTGATATAAACCATATAAATATTTTCTTAGGCTAGTCTCCCAAGGCCATAGAAATAAAAACAAAAATAAACAAATGGGACCTAATCAGATTTACAAGCTTTTGCCTAAAAAAGGAAACCATTAAAAAAAAAAGGAAGAAAGAAAAGACAACCTACAAAATGGGAAAACATAGTTGCAAATGATGCCACCTAGAAGGGCTTAATCTCCAAAATATACAAACAACTCATACAACTCAATAACAACAACAACAACAACAGAAAAAAAAAATTTTAAAGTGGGCAGAAGACATAAATAGACATTTTTCTGAAGAAGACATAACAGATGGCTAGTAGGCACATGAAAAAATTTTCAGCATCGCTAATTATTAGAGAAATACAAATCAAAACTATAAAGAGATACCACCTCACACCAGACAAAAGCTATCATTAATAAGTCTACAAATAAATGCTAAAGAGGGTATAGAGAAAAGGGAACCACACTATTGGTGGGAATGTAAGTTGGTACAACCAGTACAGAAAACGGTAAGGAGATGCCTCAGAAAACTAAATATAGAACTACCATGCAATCCAATAATTCCACTCCTGGGCATGTAGACAAAACTATAATTCAAAAAGATAAATACGCCTGTATGTTCAAAGCAGCACTATTCACACTAGCCAAGACATGGAAACAATCTAAATGTTCATTGACAGATGAATGGATTAAGAAGATGCAGTGGTACATACATACAATGGAATACTATTCAGACATAGAGAATGAAATAATGCCATTTACAGCAACATGGATGCAACTAGAGATTCTCATTCTAAGTGAGGTAAACCAAAAGAGAAAGACAAATACCATATGATATCAATTACATGTGGAATCTAAAATATGGCAAAATTGGAGTTCCCGTCGGGGCTCAGTGGTTAACGAATCCGACTAGGAACCATGAGGATGCGGGTTCAATCCTTGGCCTTGCTCAGTGGGTTAAGGATCCGGCGTTGCCATGAACTGTGTTGTAGGTCGCAGACGTGGCTCGGATCCCAAGTTGCTGTGGCTCTGGCGTAAGCCAGCAGCTACAGCTCTGATTCGACCCCTAGCCTGGGAACCTCCATATGCAGTTGGAGCGGCTCAAGAAATGGCAAAAAGACAAAATAAATAAATAATAAATAAATAAAATATGGCACAGTAGAGAGTATACTTGTAGTTGCTAAGGGGAAGGGGGGAGAGGGTGGGATGGACTGGGAGTCTGGGGTTAGTAGATGGAAGCTATTACATTTAGAATGGATAAACAAGGAGGTCCTACTATATAACACAGGGAACTATATCCAGTCTCTTGGGATAGACCATAAAGGAAGTTAATATAAGAAAAGGAATGTATATATAAGAAAAGGAATGTATATATTATGTTTATATATACATGACTAGGCCACTTTGCTATAGCAAGAAATTGGCCCAACATTGTAAATCAACTATACTTTAATAAAAAAGAAAAAAAAGAAAAAAAATCACTGCTATACTCTATATGACTTTTCCTTTCTTTAACTCAATATTTTCCATGCTAAATATATATACTTTTATGACAGAATAAATCATAAGCTTTTTTTATAAAAAAGAATCCTTTTACCAATCCTTCCTTCCCTCACATATTTGGGAGGGGTCTTGGCAGGGTCATAATTAAAACTTAGGCAAAGATTTTCTCATAAGAGTAGTCTAATTTGGGAGTAATCTTATCACAGCAACTATGGAAGGTATGGAGATTAAGGAGAAGTAAAGAGATCCTCTTTCCCAATTCATATCTTCTATGATATTTTCATTATGATTATGACTGCAAACTAATTTGCTGAAGAATCCAAAAGGTCAGAGGCATAGAGAAGGGCACACAAACCCTGAAACATGTGAGATGGGTGGAGATTCATTAGGTCCTAAATGGGAAAGATCCCAGGTAATCTGAACAGTTTAAATAAAGATATAGGACATACAAATCATGATAAATTTAGAAAATGGGAATTTAAGTGAAGCATAAATAGTGTGTACGTGCCATGAATTTAAACACTTTTTCTAGTGTGAAATCTTCTCGTTAAGTGATCCCCTGGTGTGACTTGTTTCTTTCACCTTTCTTGCTGCTTATGTAATGAAGAGTCTTAGAAAAGTGTGACACCTTTCTAGAATGAATGTCTATGTGCAAAAGCATTTTGTCTGGGTACTTAATGTGTTTATTGCAGATTTATAGCTAATTCTTATAATTTTCCAGCATCATTAGGCATATAACTCTGTAGCTGGCAATCTGCAGTTTACTACCACACTGCTTTTTTTTAACTTTCTGAGGAAGTGTCTCCTTGACGCCAGATAGGGAGACAGGGAATTACACAAGAGATCTCAGTTCCCAGGACAATGTTAATTTGAGGAAGGAAATTTACTAGGCTACTTGTTTCTTCAGTAAAGATGTGAAGCAAGAATTTCTTAAACTATTCTAACTTATTCTACCCAGAACCAAAGCAGCCTCAGTCAGAGGAAAAAAACAGTAATAAAGGAGAACACAATAGAACAATATCTGACCCAGAATGATGGCTAAAAAAATATTTCAGTTATTCTTTTCTATATTTTTCTCTTAATAAAATATGTAATACTAACATAATAAATCCAGTATCTATCCACATACACACATATTTGCCCACACATAATCATGTCTATATGCACTTTATGTGTGTGTGTGTGCATATGTATAAATCCTTAATAATGAAAAATGGCTTTTTAAGTGTGAGGACATATCATTCTATATACAAAGAAAAGTGGAAATGTTTTTCTGTTTTCTTAATCCCAACTGCACGGGCAAACACTAAGAACAAGGAAATTAACCTCCCATTCCTAATGCTTTGTGTTTATGTAACAATAAAAATTAGTCTTCTGTATGCCTCTTTGATGAATGTCTTTGGCTCTATTCAGTAAGCAAGAATCGATACCCATTTCCAGAGGTATTTACTTAAAGATTTGAGTAAAAGCAATTTAAAAAGGCATAGAGGGCACCTTTTCATTCACTTTATTCACCCACTGCCCACACCCTCACTATAAAAATCTGTCTTCATTTTTCTTAAAAAATAATTTGCACATTAACTCTCCTATGAATTCAAGCCTCTGCGTTTCCAGTTACCTCATTCCACTAAGATTTATACAACCACTATACTTAAACTAAATGTTCCACAAGTTTATGAACTAGACACATTCAATTATAGAACGGAGGAACTTAGAATCCAAAGAACTGTAGTTAGTTTAGCCTCAGGGTCATCTAAGTTCCTTTCAGTATTTTATTTTGTGGTCCTCAGTATCATGTGGGGCACACACATACACACATATAATTTTTCAAAACAATGCATTTGTTTCCTTTCAGAAGAGCCTGCAAAGGAGAAACCACTCTCCTTAAACCCTTGCCATTGTGAATTATGCAAAATTATAGAAATGTTAAATGTATGTACATAGATAATAGGTACTGTGACTGCACTGGTGTCAGTCAATCTGAAGGAAATATTCTCATGGCCTTAAGATCTACAGCTCAGAATGAGGCCATCCTGGGAGCACTGGGGATTCCAGGGCTGTGGATGGAGTTAGAAAGCTGAGTCTCCATCTTACTTTTGAGCTTTAATAAATTTCAGTTATTACTAGGTGCTATTTGACATTTAATATTTCATTTAATATTTCCCATAGCCATAAAGATAGACATTATTATCCCAATTTTCATATATAGCAATAAATATAAAAAAATAGATCAAAAGTCACAGAGCCAACTGTGGTCAGAGCCAGAGAGTTTTCATGACCTTTTATTTTGCCTGCTTTGTAGAGAAAAATGTAGACTGGTTGGCATCCTCATGTAAATGTTTCATGTTATCTCTTGCCTTCCATTTGAATATTCCCTTTATACATTTTAGGAATATATTTAAATTATCAATTAGTCAATTTATTAATCAAAATCAATGAAGCTGAGAGAAATTAGACATCATTCTTGATCTCAAAATATTTAGAATTAAGATGTGTAAATAAAACCTAATGTTACAGAAATAATTCAAAGCATTTAAAAATATCAAAAGACATTGTGCTTATCATTAGTTACCAAAATCAATTATACAGGCAACTACTGTTATGGGACTTTAGTGTCAAAACCAAAAGACAGTTAGCATTTAATTTTCCCTCTGTTATTATGCAAAATCAACTCATTCAATAAATACTTTTGAGCACTGCTATTCCTCCACACCCTCTCCAGCATTTATTGTTTGTAAACAATTTGATGATGCCATTCTGACTGGTGTGAATTGATACCTCACTGTCGTTTTCATTGGCATTTATGTGATAATTAGTGATACTGAGTATCTTTTCATTTGTTTTTGGCCATCAAAGGGTCTTCTTTGGAGAAATGTCTATCTAGATCTTCTGCATATATATATATATATATATATATATATAAATGAAGCTATATGAAGTTTGTATATTTTGAAGATTAATCCTTTGTTAGTCACCTAATTTGCAAAGATTTTATCCATTCTGGGTTTAAGAGAATATTTTAAAAGGAAATAGTTTTTGAAAAAGTGTTATCACGGTAGTGATGTGAATGTGGTATATGGATCATGATCAACCCTGCTGGTAGAGATGCAGTTTTTTAGATCAATATCTCAAGGACTAGGAAAGCTTTTAAAGCTTTTTAAATTTTAAATGAACAAAAACCCATTAACCTAATAATTTTATTGTTATGAGGATTTAATCTAAGTAACATAGATACGCACAACAATTTGGGTATTTACCTTTCTATGCCATTGTTTTACTAGCAAAAAAAAAAAAGTGAGGGAAGGGGGAGACTTTAATGTCTAAGAATAGAGACTTGCTTGAGTAAAAGATTTATCCAAAAAGATGAATGAACCTATGAACTTTAAAATTAAGTTGGAAAAGAATAGTTTATGTTTTTAAAAATATTATTAAAGGAAAATTAAAGACTTTCATAAAATATTTACTTTGGACAGTTATTATTAGTGAATATATAGTTTAGACCCAGAACTCTCCTATGATTTTTTTATCCTCACAAGAGTTTACATTTCTAGTAGAAGACAGACAATAAATGGTAGACATAAAAATGAATGGAGATTAGATAAGCGATAGGTAAATGATAGATTATAGGTAGGTGGATGGATGGATGGATAGATAGATATAGATAGATAGATAGATAGATAGATAGATAGATAGATAGATAGATAGATAGACAGACAGATAAAGCTAACTGGCGATAGTGTATATAGAACCAGAATAAGATAGAGTAACATTAGAGGCTGCAAGCTAAACTTTTTGTAGCTTCCTTCCTACCTTCTTTCCTTCCTTCTCTCTTTCTCTTCGTTTCTCTTCTCTCCTTTTCTTTTTTCTTTCCATGTGCTTACGTGCTCCAGGAATGCAAGAGTGTGCAAGGCCTTCTAGGCCTAGGTAACTTTGGATTTTACTCTGGAGTCAATGGGAGGATTTTAAGAAGAAAAGTGAAATTATTCAATTTGCTTTTTAAAAGATCCAATTTTTGGTTTAAAAGAATTTTAAATCACTGAACTAGCTGCAAAGTAAAGATTAAATAAATGCCATTAGTGAGGGAAGAAGCCAGAAGACCAGGAGAAACAGAGATGTTTTATCTATTTTTTCCTTCCACAGATGTTTACTGAGTACCTAATTTTCATCAGACACTGGGATTATAGCAGTAAACAAAAGATTCAAATTTAGAGCTTACATCCAAATAGAAAGAGACAAGCAGGAAAAAAGTAGAGTATAATATATAGTATGTTAGGTGGCAATAAATCCCGAAAAATACGCTGAAGGGGAAGTACAGATGTCTAGTGGTTAGGATGTAATTTTAAATTGTGTGTCAGGGCCAGCCTCATTGCTAATTTTAACCTCTCATTGTTGGCATTTAAATGAAGGCCTGAGGGAAATGAGGTGGTAAAGTATGCAGACATCTGGGGAGGAGCATGCCAGATAGACGGATGCAGCCGTTGCTAATACTACTGATGATAAAGTGACTTTGTTTTACAGATCAACAAAAAAGCCAGTGACCACGGAGCAGAAGGAGAGAACAAAAGAATAGAGGAGAACAGGCAGGAAAAGTGAGGGAGAGGACGTGAACTGAGGTTCTAGTAGTCTTAATAGAGTCCTTATAACTTCTTTGGCTTTTATTCTGAAGGAGAATGGGAATATTAGAGGAATCTGAGCATGAGTGACATGGTCTGCTTTACACTTTAAAGGGAGCATGCTTGTTACCTTATTGAGAATAGGTCAGAGGGAGCAATAGCAGAAACCGGGAGGCTGGTTCAGAAGCTGCTACAATTATCTAGATAAGAAAATGTTATGCGTGGAACTGAGCTAACAACAATTGTGAGGTCCTGGGTATATTTTAATGATCAGGCAAGTTAGATATTTGATAGTTTTTGTGTGGAGTGTGAGAGAGAGAAGTCAACTATGACTCAGGTTTTTTGTTTAATTAATTACAAAAAAGGACTCAAGTGTTAAGTCTGTTTACTGGAAAAAATGAGGAGCTATTTACTGATGCTGGGAAGACTGAAGAGAGAACAGGTTTAAAAGAAACAGTGGGAAACATCACAAATTTGATTTTAAATATTTTAACAAATGTAAATTGGCCCTCAGAGTGGGAACTTAGAGTTTGGGGGTTCAGATTAATGGTCCGAGCTGAAGATTAAAATTTGGTTGTTGTAAAGTATACCTAACATTTAGAGAATCGGTGTAGGGGAATTCCCTTTGTGGCTCAGCAGTAATGAACTCAACCAGGATGTGAGTTTAATCCCTGGCCTTGCTCAGTGGGTTAAAGATCTGCCGTTGCTGTGACCTGGGGTGTAGGCTGCAGACGCGGCTTGGATCTGGCATTGCTGTAACTGTTGCATAGGCTGGCAGCTGCAGCTTAATTCAACTCCTAGCCTAGAAACTTCCATATGGATGGGTGCAGCCCTAAAAAGACAAAAAAAAAAAAAAAAAGATATAGGTAAAGAAAAGGAATAGGTCTGAGGAGCATCCAAGGCTAAGAGGTCAGGCAGAAGAGCAGGCTGAGAAGAAGTGGCCAATGAGAGAGAATGAAATTTAAGAGAATGTTATCTCATAGAAGCCAAGGGAAGAAATTTTCAGGGACAGCTAATAAGTGATCTACTGAGTCCAGTGTTGAATTAGTCACACAACATGAGCGCAAAGAACAGACCATAAGATATAGCATTGGAAGACATTGGTGGCCTTGAAAAGAGCAGTGTAAGTGGAGTGGTGGAATCAGAAGCCATTAAGATGGGTTCAAGAGGGAATAAGGACATTTTGGAAAGTAACAGGCTTATACTCTTCAAAAATGTTAAGATTATGAAAGACAGGCTGGGACTAAAGTAGATTAAAGGGATAAAATAAGTAAATACAAATAGTGGTAGTGGGCCAGAAAAACATACTTTTTTTTCTTCTGCTATAAAGGACACTAGTAGGGCAATTGGTCAGATTCAAATGTTTTCTAAATCATTAATAATTTCATCAATATTATCTTCATGATTTTAATAATTGCACTGTGATATGGAAAAAATCTTTGTTTTGAAACACATGTTACAGTATTTATAGTTAAAAAGGCATCATATCAGCAACTTTCTCTTTTTTTTGTTTTGTCTTTTATTTCAAAAACTTAACTTTTAAATGATTCAGAGAGAGAAATCAATTATGGTAAAATAATATTTAAGGACTCTGAGTAATGAGTATGCGAGAATTGTTTGTCCTATTTTTTGAAACTTTTCTCTAAGTTTGAAATTATTTCAAAATAAAAATAAAATAAACAGTTAAAATATTAAAGAGTAAGAGAGAGGAAGGGAGAGGGAAAGGGGGAGATAGAGGGAGAATCAGCAGACTAACTTGGTGCACCTCCTTTTCTCTTTCATAATTTTCTAACTAGCCTATTCTCCATTAAGCCAAGGCTTCTGTTACAGGTTTCTGTCTCTCTCTCCCTCACTCTCTCTCTCCCTCTTTTTGCAGCAAAGTCAAGGGATCTTTTTTTCCCTTTAAAAAAAATTCCATTTCTTCTGACTTGAAACTAATGAAAAAGGGTATATAGGAAAAAAAATCCAAAATCTCCTTGATTTTCAAGCAAGCTTGATTCTTAAATAATGTGTTTTAATTCTAGACCTTTTAAATTGCTTTTTTAAATCTTTGAGTTTACAATAAATTTATTGAATTTTTCTCTTCTTCAATCTAAGAGGATTGCATATTCTTTATATAATTAAGTCCTTCATTGCTTTGTATTTGTTTTTTAATAAACCCCCATCATTCTGTTTAGTGAAGCCTTTCTTAGTGTTTCTGAAATCTAAAGCTGCAGTCATAGCCCATGAAATGAACAAATCCAGAGCCAGCTTCATTATACTCTCTGGGGAGATGATTCCCAAGTCTGTAGACAAGCCACTTGAATCTAAGAGCTTATAATTCCCACCATTGTCCTCCTGAGTCCTGAAAATATAGGTATGGTGCTGAGGGAAGACAGAGATTTGTAATGAGAAAAAAAAGATGAGAAAAAAGGAAGTTTCTAAAAGAGACTGGGTATTCTTCTAAAAGATTAGGATTAGTCTATTAATTAATAATGAGACGATGACTGTTTCCAAGCTGGAGATTGTTATCAAATCTGAGCCACAGGAAGATAATTCTGATAACAGTATGAAAAATGGATTTGGAGGAGGAATTTTAGGAGAGGAACACCCACCAGAATTTTAACACAGATAATAACCAAGTGTCATTCATATGAGAGGAAATGGGGTCTTGTGTAGAGACAAAAGTAAGTTTCTTTTTATGAGACTAGATAACAAATGATTATTCTTCACAATAGAATGAAAACTAAGCTCCATTTTATTAATTTGCTAATGTGTTTCCCTTGCTGTATATATTAGTCTCGCTACCATATTCATTCATGATGGTGTGTGCACATGGGCAGGCAGATGCCCATTTCTGCCTCATTTAGAAGTAATGTCATCTTGTCTCCCCTATCATTGGTTAGCCTCCCCCAGGACTTAGTCCTATAGCATGAAAACCCTGAACGCTTCACTCTCAATCTTCTGAAACCTGTCAAAGATAATTACTTCTCTACATAACTCCCCTAGCTTTCCAGAGAGCAAGAATCTGGAATAAGTGTTAAAAAGATTCTCCTATCTCCTGGTTTACAGGTAGGAAGAGCACAATAAAAACTGGATCAAAATCTCAGCTATGCCATGTATTCAGTGAAGTTAAGCCACCTCCATTGGCTTGAGTCTCCTTTCTGTAAAATGTGGAGGTAAGGATACCAGAGAAGTTTGTTGAGAATATAAAATGAGATGATTTGTAAAATGGTAATAATCATAAATAGCACATAAGAACTCAATAAATGTTAGCCAGAAGTAGTAAGAGCAGTAGTTGTATTTATATTAACACCATACCTTTTAATAATTTTGAATTCTTAATTATCATGTATATATATTATATATTATATACATGTAATAAAGTTCTGAGATCTCATGCTTAGAAAATTGAAAATTTGCTTTAAAACTAATGTTTGGAAGTTCTCTGGTGGCTCAGCAGGTTAAGAATCTGGGGTTGTCACTGCAGGGGCTCGAGTTGGTACTTTGG
Source organism: Phacochoerus africanus (assembly GCF_016906955.1). NCBI lineage: Eukaryota > Metazoa > Chordata > Mammalia > Artiodactyla > Suidae > Phacochoerus > Phacochoerus africanus. The sequence goes on from NC_062544.1 coordinate 233,773,707, forward strand.
CATGGGTTTGATCCCTGGCCCAGGATCTTCCACATACCTTGGGCATGGCCAAAAAAAAACCCAACCAACCAACCAAACAAACAAACAAAAATAATGGTTAAATAATTTTGTAGAGACTAGGTTTTTCTTCAGGAAGAATATGGGTGGTTTAACCAATTAGCAAAAGAGCAAATTTTGACTCAGTCGGATAAAACAGAAGAAAAAAATTAAAGTGTGAGATGCTTAAAATTTACAGTTGGGTAGGATTTCAACTCTTTGCTATTAATATAGGTAACCATGTACCCATACCAACCTCACTTTGTATTTGTGGACTTTGAGGTAATCAACTAACTCATTAGCATAGAGACCCATTGACTGGCAATGACTCAGTCCAAGTCTGACTCAAAAAGAGACTTTCACAAAGATACTTTAAGATCCTTAAATGCAAAAAATGCCCAAAATCTCTCCTAGCAGTGCTATTCTCCTCCCACTCTAGCACCATGACTTTCAACCACAGCCTGTCTTATTTAAGTGAACCATGAACCCACTTCATCTTTGCGATCTTTAACATCTGAACTTTAGCATGGGTGAATATATGTTTTACATCTTGGCATTCCATTTCAAATCTCAATTCTCCTAAATTCATATTTATTTTAAAATAATTTCATGCCTTGTATACAAAAGGTATCAGAGACTTGTGTGCATGTATATAAATGTGTGTGTTTTAAGTAGCCATTCTAACTCAACTAGCCAGGAAGAAAAGAAGCAAAGGATATTTAAATGTGTGGCCCTTCAGAAGCAGTCTGAAGCCTTGTCCAAGTGAATGGATAAGAAAGCACAATTTGGCAGTTATTACCCCTATCTGAGTTCACTGTTATTTTAGACCTCTTCAAAATTATTAAAATTTTAAGTCAACGAATGGGCACAGCCATGTCCACAGAGTTTGAAAAAAATGATAATTCTTTTTTTTTAAAAAAAGTTGTTGGATGTTCTAGAGAGATCCAACTTTGGCCTTAGTCTTAACAAAGCCAGACTTGCCAGCAACATATTCCAGTGAAGAGAGTTAGGTATAGAAATAAGCAAAGATTCACAAGCCTAGAAGGGCATATGCTCTGAAGAAAAATTAGTCCATATTACCTGTGTAAAATAGTTTTCCTTCTTTTGCAAATAATTTGTACTAGGTCATGTATCCTGTAAGCAAGTCATGAAAGAAAAGAATCAAGTCGTGGATACCCTAAATGCCAGCAGATTGGATTATCCTTATTCTAGGAGGATCCATGGTTCTAATCCTAAAGGTAGGGAATGGATGGAGTATAGTGAGTATTCTTTTGGTGGTAGTGGATTAGAATTCTAGAACTTCAGCAAAATCAGCCTATGAATAATTGTTTAAAAAAATCAACATTCAAAGTTGTTAAGACCACAAAACAGTAAAATATATATATGACAGTCAAAGAAGTATGGTATGTATTTCGTGGTTCAGTTGTGAATGGTTTAATATATATTACATGAACACTAAACTTTTTTCCAAGATTTTCATACATTTGTATTCAAAGGATAGAAATATTAGAGATGTGCATTTATGTGATGGTGGGAGCAAAGACTGGTGGTTGGGAAAATGAAGGTAAAAGATAGCCATTTTGTAACGGGAAGTAAGTAGATATGTTAGTTTTTTGTTGCTAATTTACACAGACTTACCATTTCTGTGTAAAGTACCCAATTTCTAATTTCCCTCCAAGTTACCGGAAACCTTATTTACTGTCATACGGTTTTTGAAAGTCAGAAATCCTTGGCTGGGTCCTCTGCTCAGGGTCTCCCAAAGCTGAAATCAAGTTGTTGGCTGTGCTGCATTCTCACCTGGAGGCTCAACAATCAGAGGGTCCACCCCCGGTTCCCTCAGTTTGTTAACAGAACTCGTTTTGTTGTAGCTGCAGAATCCTTGGCAGCTTAGTTCTTCAAGTCATCAACACACAAGCACACACATACAAATGGGGGTGGAGGAGGAATGCTTCCAGTCACATACCAGACTGTCTTTGAAAAGGCTTTTTTGATTAGGTCAGACCCACACAGGATAATTTCCTTTTTGAATAACTTAAAACCAACTAAACAGGAGGCTTAATTTAAAAAAAAAAAATCCTGAACTCTTGCCATATAATGTAATATAATAACTGAAGGGATAGTCTTGAAACTTTGTCGTATTTTATTGGTTAGTATCAAGTTGTATATCCCTCCTAAACTCAAACTCAAGAGGGTGGAGGTGGAGGGAGTCTTACAAAAGTATGGATCCCAGGAGATAGGAATCACGGGTGCCATATTCTAATGAATCTTACTTTTCATTGTAGATAATCTCTAAAACTATAAAGTCAAGAAATAGCAGTGTGAGTGTCTGAGCGTGTGTTAAACATGGAGACAAAATCTAAAGAATCAGCTTAAATGCATGAAAGTTGTTGCTACTATATAGTAGTACCCATGACAGGGGTAATTTATTTTGTAATTATTTAGCTCTTCAAACTAATTGGATTTTATCAAATAATTATAATATCATTTTATTCATACAGAATATGCTTACATTTTTCTCCATTTATAAAAAGGAATGGAAGCAGAAAATTGGGGCTGGAAGGCAATTCCTGAGAAAAGATCTGGGAGTTTTTATTGACTGTAAGCTCAAAGTAAATCAATAATGAGATATTGTTGCTATAAAAAAATCAAATGCAATCTCAGACTTCCATTCATACAAATATGATGAACAAACAGGGGCAAAAATGTTCTACACTATTCTGCATTGAAAATTCCATGTTTGAAGTTGTGTTCATTTCTAGGCCCCTAATTTGGTTTTATTTTTCTATTGTTATAACATCAATGGTTTATTTTTATTATAGAATCAATATATGGTTTCTATGGAAAATTTTAGGAAGTAGAAAACAAAGGGAAAATCTGCAATATAAAAACTTGAAAATGTGCATTATAAATATTTTTGTGCTGATTTTTTCAGCTTTTTTTCTATATACAGACATATTGTATATTCTAATATACTATACATATCCATACATACTTTTGAATGCTGCTTTTTTAACTTAATAGTATGTTGTAGAATACTTATATTTTCAGACAAAATGAGGAAATGGCCTAATAAACTCTCATTTCTGAAACAACTGAAAACAAGATAATATACATGAAATGACAGTTCTCGTTATATGGGCTTCAGACAAATAGGAAGAGTGGTCTACAAGAGAAAGGAAGCAAATGATACAAGCACTATGATTGCTGGCCTTTACTGAGTGGATAAAATTTCAGAGCCACAGGGCAGGGAAGAGGAACCCAGGTAGAACTTGGCAAGATCTGAGTTGAAATGATGGTGCTGTGTAGCCAGGTCAGCTAGGTTTTGCAGGGCAGTGTTCTAGAGAAGAGTCCTGGAGAAAAGATAGCTATGCCGAAAGAGAACTCCATGATAGTTAGAGGGAGGTCCCTCTAGAGTATTCAGCTAAGTACTGATTAGTTTATGTGTGTGTGTCAAACCTAGAACAATTTATGCCAATAAGCTCTACAACTCAAGTGAAGTGGACAAATTTCTGGAAGGACACCATCAAAGTTCATTATATAAAAATGTGAATAGCTCTTAGATACAATAAGTTTTTTGTTAAAAAACTTGTGGGCCACATATGGTTCTAGGTCCACATGGCTTTGCTCATGAAAGTTTCCAAACAATTAAGGAAAAATAATACAAAGTCTACAAATAATCTTCTATTACATGAAAAAAAATTGGGAAAAATCAATACATCTCAACTCATTTAAAAATATCGCCATGAATACAGTTGCAAAGAAGATTTACAAGCTTTTAGCAAATCATATCAAAAAAAATTTAAAGGATAACATACCTTAATCAAAAGAATTAACTCAGGAATGCAAGTGTGATTTAACATTCAAAAATAATTCAATGTGATTCATCCCATTAACAAATTAAAAAAAACCTTATGATCATCTTAAAAAATATAGGGGGGAAATCTATTAAGCAACTTTGGGAAAAAAGGAACTAAGTTTGAAGACTTAAATTGTTTCACTTTAAGACTTGGCGTGAATCTGTAGTAGTCAAGTCCGAACCATAATGAAGTGAGCAAGCAAGGAACCTATAGCAAAAAATTAAAAAAAGCATTCACTCTCAACATCATACAAGTCCAGAGATGACATTTGCTCAAACTGAGAGTGAGTGCCCCCGTAAATGTTATGCCTTAAATTTAGGCACCTTGCATCACCTCAGTCCTGGCCCTGATCAAGACAGTGTGGCATTGACATCAGGATCGACAGATAGATAAAGGCAGTGTGCTTATTGCATGAGATACACAGTATGGTAGTAAAACAGAAGACAGAGTCCAGAAATAACTCTATATATATGTGGTCACTGATTTTTCAGCAGAGATTAAAAAGGCAATTTAATGTACAATGGATATTTCTTCAGTGACAATTTATAAATGGCCAATAAGCACATGAAGAGACAGTCAACAATTATTAGCCATCAGGGAAATGCAAATCACAGTAAGATATTACCTTACACCCACTAAGGTACACTGCCGGTAGGGATGTAATAGGTGCACACAGTGTGGAAAACAGACAGTTCTTCAGTAAATTAAATATTCAGATATTCAGAGTTGATGGTTCTATAGAGACAGAAAGTAGAAAGTGGTTGCCTCTGCTTAGAGCCAGGGGAATTTTGTAGGATATCTGGAAAGACTGCTAATGGGTACATTGTTTCTTTGTGAGGGGGTGTAATAAATTTTATTATAGTTGCGTTAGTTTGCTAGGGTTGTTGGGTGGTTTAAACAAGAACTTTATTGTCTTACAATTCAGAGATCAAGGTGTTGGCAGAGTTGGTTTCTTCTGAGGACTGTGAAGGAAGGATCTGTTACAGGCTCTATTCTTGGTTTGTAGACGGTCATCTTCTCTTTTGACCTCTTTATATCATCTTCCCTCTATACATATCTGTGTGTCCAAAATTCCCATTTTCGTAAGGACATAAGTCATGTTGCCCACCATAATTATCTCAGTTCAAACTGACTGTCTATAAAAACCCTATATCTAAATAAAGTTGCTTTCTGAGACACTGGGGATTAGGACTTCAACATATGAATTTGTGGGGGACACAATTCAACCCATAGCAGTAGTGATGGTTGCATAACATTGAATGTCCTAAAAACCATTAATTTTACACTTCAAAGTGGTGGATTGTATGGTATATGAATTATACCCCAATAAATTTGTTCTATAAAAGATTAAAATGAAAAATGAATAAAAATATAGAATAAATCTTTTAAAAACTACCAGAGACAATCGGTTAAAAATATATGCAAAATTTTAACAGATATTTCACCAGAGAAGACCTAATCATTGGAATTAAGCACATGAAAAGGCCTTAACATCATTAATCATTAGGGAAATTTAAATCCAGTTGATTATGTGATACCGCTATATACCAAGTAAAACTGCTAGATTTAAAAGGCTGACTGTATCAAGTAGTAGCAAAGATGAAGAGCAACTAGAAGTCTCATGTACTGCTTATCACAAGAAAAAGCTTTACAGCCACTTTGGAAAAAAAATTGTCAGTTTCATATAAAGTGGAACATCCTTTTCCTCTCTGAGATACTATCCAGAGTTGTATAATAAAGAAATTACTTGGCCTTTGTCCTTGATTTCATGGACAGATCCTCTAAATATTGGATTTCCCTAGTAATAAGAGTATTTTGTTATTCATTATGGGCCCCTCCAGTCACACCTTCTGAGATTATGCTCATGAAGTGACTCATTGTAGGCCCCTAGATGATTTCGGGATGAAGGCTAACCTGGCCAGAAAGACCAACAATGTGATTAGAGCATTGAGGTTTTAGAGCCATGTGATATTAGCCCACACTCCCAACCACCAGAGTATTGAGGGAGGCTGAAAATTGAGTTTCATCATGTAGCCAATGATTCAATCAATCATGCCCACATAATTAAACCCCAGCAAAAACTCTGGATAACTGAAGCTCAGGTGAGTTTTTCTGGTTAGTGAAATATATCAGTGTCGTGGAAGGGTGATGCAGTTTGAAGACATGAAAGCTTTCTTTGAAACTCTCCCACATCTCTGCCTGTATGTATCTTCTTTGGGCTCATTTTGGCTTATATCATTTTGCTGTAATAAAACTGTAATGGTGTGTATAGCACTTTCCCAAATTCTGTGAGTTGTTCTATAGAATCACCCTGTAGGGGCATTGGGAACCCTGAACCTGTGGTCTGTTGGTCAAAGGTGTGTGTGTGGCCTGGGAACCCTCAATTTGCTGCTGATGTGAGGGAAGGCAGTCTTGTAGTAGACTGTAACTTTAACCTGTGAAGTTTGATCTGACCCTGCGTAGTTAGTGTCAAAATAACATTGTACTCAAGAAAACTGAAACCATATCCATATCCATGTAAGACTTGACATGAATGTTCATATCAGCTGTACATAAAATGGCCTAAAACTGGAAACAATCCAAACATCCATCTACAATGAAAGAATAAGCAGAAAGAATAAGGACTACATCAACTCAAAGCAATATTACCAGTTAGCCAAAAAAGCAATTAATTTTTGATACATAGAACAAATTAACAAATCTCAAAGGCATTATACTAAGTAAAACAAGCCAGACACAAAAGATTAACATTGTATGATTCCATTTACATGAAATCTATGCAGAGGAAACAGATCATTAATTTCCAGGAACTAGAAATGGATTTATATTTGTTTGTAAGGAGGATTGAGAAAATTTTTGGAGTGATGGAAGTACTTTATATCATGAATGCAGTGGTAGTTACAATACTTTTACAGTATCTTGGCCCCAGTTTTACACAATATATACTAATCAATCATAGTCAAATTTTAGATATCTTACTGGTAATATTCAAGTTCCTTATTTCTTTGAAGGTTATGTGAATGTGTAAATTGTTAAAATTTATCAAACTAGGTACTCTTATGATTTTTCCAATTTTTAACATATATATATAGATAGATATATAGTATTTCATTAAAGTCATTTATGTTTTGAAAATGCTATTGTTTATCCATTAATAGAGTTTTAAAGTTTTTTTCTTTATAGCTCATATACATTTCTTCTGAAGTTCATTCCAAACAATTTATTTTGTATTTTTTGCTGATATTTTAATGGGATTTTTTCATTTTACTTTTTTAATTTATATTTGGTATATGAAAATCTACTGGATTAAAAAAAATAATTTGGTAAAATAACTATCTTCCTAAGTTGTTTATTTTTAATCTTTTCCACTAGATTTTATTTTATGATTTCCATGTAGTAGACTATCAAATTAATGGCGAGTAATAATTTCATTGGCTTTTTTTCTTATGTTTCTTGCTTTCCTTATCTTGTCAGTTTCACTATCTCAAAGTTTTAGGAATATGATAAATGATTGTGGTGATATCATAAGCTCTACTCATTTTTCCTACTTTAATGAGAATTCTTCCAGTATTCAACACTGAAATACTATGCTGGCTAGCTTAAAATGTATATTTCTCTTCTTAAAGGGTACTCTTTCTTTTTTCCCTGTTTTACCAAGATTATAAAACCAGAAATACATATTGAATTTTGTCCAGTGCTTTATGGAGTTTATTGCAAAATCTTTTGTAAATTTCTGTTATAACTGTTTTAATTGATCGTTTATTTAACCATGGCTATCTTCCTGAATAAATCCCATTTGGTATTATTCTATCATATTTCTGTAAGATTTGTAAATTTGAAAAAATATTTTTTAGTTCTTACACATCTTTATTCTATAATCTGTTTTTTCTATGATTTCTTAACAAGTTCAGAATGCAGGATAATTCCTTAATCATGAATGTAAGTGAGAAATTTATTCTCAGAGTTCTATAAATACAGGCAATATTGGATCTTTGAGATTTGAAAGATGCTCATGAAAGGTTTGGAACTCAAACTCAATTGGTAAAATTAGAGATTTAGAAATTGTGTTCTCTTGAGGTACCAGCTCCATCAAACTGATTCTGGGAGGTTAAAACCCAATGTGTTAAATTAGCTGAGTATTCCCCTTCCTTGGACAAGTTGAAAGAGGTTGAATGATAGAGCTTTTATATAATCTTTTTTCATTTATATCATTTAGTGCTATTCAGATATCTTATTCATTAACAATTTTTTTTGGTCATATGTCCTCAAAGAACTCTTTCTCTTGGAGTTCTTGTTGTGCCTTAGTGGTAATGAACCCGACTAGTATCCATGAGAATGTGGGTTTGATCCCTGGCCTTTCTCAGTGGGTTGAGGATCTGGCATTGCCATAGGCTAAGGTATAGGTCACAGATGCAGTATGGGTCCCATGCTGCTGTAGCTGGGGCATAGGCTGACAGCTCCAGCTCCAATTTGACTGCTAGCCTGGGAACTTCCACATGCTGAGGGTGCAGCCCTAAAACAACAACAACACACACACACACACACACACACACACACACAACCCTTTCTCTCAAAGTCAGGGGCACAACAGGACCTGGGTCATCACCACAAACATAGCCAATGAAGAGAAACCAAAGAACTCAGGGTAGCAAATGCCAAATGCTCCACCAGCAAGGAAGATAAAACACTAAGTCATGGAATTGAGCAATAGGTAGCCAAGTAAAGAGCTCACTTGAGTGCTGAGGTTAAAGATATGCTGGGGAAGATAGGAAATGGAAGAGTTGAAAAGGAGCTATCACACCAGTCCAACAGAAAAAAAAAAAGTCAATGCAGAGATCAACAAAATTCCATTCAGACCCTGTCTTACAAATATAATCCTGTTAATTGAGGTTATTGTACATTTGCCTCATGATAGCTCTAATTCTGGGCCCTGGTACAAAATGCTGCATATAGTATCAATGTAAAATAATAGCCACAAGATGCAAATTCTGAAGAGAATTCAAGAGCAGCAGTTATTGCTCATGAACACACTTAGAAACCAAAGACTGGATTCAGAGAATCCAGAGAATGCCTTCCTTTACTTTCTCTTTGCATTGATTTTCTGTCTCTTCAGTTCCATCTTGAATGGAAAACCCTTCTGTTTTTCTTACTTGGGCTCCCTCCCACTTCCCTTTCTATCTACTTTCTGTGGAGCCTCCAGGCTTCATCCTGGTTCAGCCGCTTTTAGCCCATGCTGTGGAATTTCTTCAACCTCTTTGCTTGAGCCTTAGAAAATCAGACTCACTCTATTCATTCTTCAGTGTTGAACACACATAAGATAAATGAATTATTTCTAAGACAGATGGCCTCTGTTAAAAGATAAACCGAGGCAAATGAAAAATTTTAAGAGTTTATTTGAGCATATATCCCTTGAAATCAGGCAGTACCAAACACAAAGTGGTTAGGAGACAGGAAAAAGACATACAGAAAAAGTGCAAAGCAAAGAAAGGAAATTATTTGATTGGCTATAGCTTAAAGCCAGTTGGATGTTTTGCGATTGGTTCTCTCTACTGTTTTTGATTTTCTTTTTTTTGGCTTTTTGGGGTCGCACCCGTGGCATATGGAGGTTCTCAGGATAGGGGTCTAATTAGAGCTACAGCTGTTGGCCTACACCACAGCCACAGCAAAGCCAGATTCAAGCCACGTCTGTGACCTACACCACAGCTCAGGGCAATATTGGATCCTTTAACCCACTGAATGAGGCCAGGGATCGAACCCGAAACCTCATGGTTCCTAGTCGGATTTGTTTCCGCTGCACCATGACGTAACTCCATTTTTGATTTTCTAACCTCAAGGCATTTACAGGCTTAGATTTTGGTTTGCTTACATAGGCCATCTTGGCATCGGTGCCACATCAGTCTAATTGCCTCCTTGCTTCATTAAGCTAACACCTCTCGAAATTCCCTGGTGGCCTAGTGGTTAAAGACTTGGTGTTGTCACTTCTGTTGGTTCAAGTCTAGTTTCTGGCCTGGAAACTTCTGCATGCAGCAGGCACTGCCACCCCCCACCCCCCGCCAAAAAAGTTAACACTTCTCATAGCATAAATTTATTGTGTTATTATACAGAAAAAAAGAGACCTCCTCTTCACCAGGGATGAACATGGACATATAGGAAGCTTACCTCTCTGTGCAACAATAGCATTTTAATTATTCACCCTACTTTAAATTCTTGGGACTTCCTTTTCTGAAGGCTTGCTATTTTGAGTTTTTTTACACGTAGTGACTGTGATGAAAATACATTAAATTGAATGTTAAAACAAAGGATATTTTTTAAAAAGACATTGGTACACGCACATCTATCTACTTACTCACCTTAAAGTTCTTATATCAACTACAACTTTAAGTGCAAAGAAAAAAGTATAGTCACTATTTTCACTCATCCCCAAGACCTAATTGCTAAAAATAAGCATAAAATGAAGGAGAAGGTATATTGGCTATAGCAATGGCTTATTTACTCATCTTTATATTTTACAATAATTGGGAAATCTATGGCTTAGTCTTTTGCAGGTTTAAGAATATCATTAATGAGGGCGTTCCCGTCATGGCACAGCAGAAACCAATCTGACTAGGAACTATGAGGTTGTGGGTTTGATCCTGGCCTCGCTCAGTGGGTTAAGGATCAAGCATTGCCATGAGCTGTGGTGGAGTTCACAGACGCAGCTTGGATCTGGCATTGTGGTGGCTGTGGTGTAGGCTGGCAGCTAAAACTCTGATTAGACCCCTAGCCCGGGAACCTCCATATGCCACAGGTGCAGCCCTAAAAAGACAAAAAGACAAAAAAAAAGTATTAATGAAAAATATTGCTGCTCTGAGTACATATTAAATTCAAAAGCATTTTTTATCTTCTTATTAAATCTCCTCAGCAGCATTCTCAACTAAATTACTGATTTTGTTTAGAGTTTAATATTATTTTATTTGTTCTATGAAGGTCCTCTCTTAGACAAGCAATAAATTGGAAACTAAATATTTTGTACATAGAAATAGTTTGAGAACAATACTGCATATTACTAAGAAACTCTCTTTATTGGTATCATTACTTTGGTAGTGGGGGAGATATAAAACACACTACTGCTATAATTTCTTTTTGAGTCCCAGGCATGACATGCTTCTTACACAGAGACACTTCCCTGTCTGTCAATGCTTATAATCATTAAGAAGATAAAATCCACTAACAATGAGTAAATTTTAAGGTTAAAAATTTGTCAAGAAGTTTGATGACCTCTCACTTGAAAATTTTTTTTGTAAGTACCTCATGCTTAATACTATATATTAACATGAAGGTAGAGGGGAATCAAATTCAAATTCATTTTATGGCAGGACTACTAGTACAATAAAATTTAATCGCTACATTTAAAGGTTTTGTTATGAGTCATTCTTGAAAAAAATATTTCAATTTATTTTTCAAACTTACATCTAAAAGACAGAGGGAAAACCCACTCTGTCCCCCAAAATCAAAGAAAATAGTTTAATAGGCAGAGTACTTGTTCTTTGACCAAAAAACCCCTCAGATTTCTACCAGGGTCAAGATAGAAAAGATCAATTCAGCCTTTTAAAGAAGCAATGACTCAGAAAACCAATCACATCAGAACAGGGCCTGCTGTTTAAACTGCTTAGATTTTACAAGGTGCTATTAAGTATACTTAAAGTTGATTGGCCTATAAATTGAAAAAAAAATTCCTTTTGGTATCTCAACAAAGGGAGATATTTCTGTGAGTTCTGGAAAGCTCTCTCCTGGACAGAGTAATGAGGAAATTGTACTTCAGTTCTATTTCTTCATGTCCTTTCCCACCTCCAGTTTTGGTTCTTTCTTAAGTTTTCTTCTTCACCTAGGGAAAGATAATTGAATTTATCACTACTCATTCTAATCCTTAAAAGACCTATATAGCAGTGCTAAATAAATCTTTTCTATATACAGGTAGTTCCATTTTGCTGAAGAGAATATGAAATATTTCTTCCACTTGGTTTAATGTTCTATTCTCCAGGATAAATGCAGAAATGAAAGACATAATCAGGCATTACCCCTGAGTCTTTGAGGTATAAATATAGTGAAAATGTATATGTATCCTAAATACTAGCTCAAAACACAGAATTTTAGTTAGAGAAACAGTACAGTTGACCCTTGAACAATGGAGGGGCTAGGGGCTGCAATCCCACTCAGTCAAAAATGCACATATAACTTTATAGTCCAAGTCTCCCTACCCTCCATTCTCAATTTTCATAGGTAAAGATATTCAATATTGCTCTTTTTCTTTCCTCCACACAGCTTTAAAATATATATCAAAATGATACTATTCAGAGTGTCATATATCCTATAGGAAGTTGTAAATTTGTCATTACAAGTAGCGCACTATACTCAAAGCAAACAATTGTTAACCATTTATACATATAAAGCATGTCTATTTTGCTTTGCTTTATTTTTCAAAATATATGATTACGCAAGAATTTTGAAAAAAAAACCTATTTACCTTCCACAACCAGATATTTATAACAAGAGTTATTCTAGGAGATTGAATAAGGTATTTGGATTGTGACTTATATTTCTGTTTGTTTGTTTGTTTGCTTGTTTGAAAAGAAAAACTACTTTATAGCCTTTATTTCTAGACTCAAAGTTAGAAATATCCTTCAAATGTCAACTAAAACAGTTGTTATTTTCGCAGTGGTGACGAGATGGTCTTCAGAACTGAAGATCTATATCAGTAGCAGTAGCCTGTTTCCCCAAAAATTCTTTTAGTAAAAGACTGCAAAGTGTATTAGTAGAAAGGAAAATACCTAATTTCTGCTTTCTGGTATAATCTTAATCTTCATATATTGAGCACAAGGATGACTCTTAGAATCACCACAAGAGAGTTCCCATCATATCTCTCATGGGGATGTAAATGTCAGTTGTACTCACCTATGAATTATATATATATATGTAAAACATAATTATATATATAGTACGTATAATATACATAGGTATGCTTCATTAACAAACTCTGAAATTCTTATTAATGTGGTGCTATAGAAAAAATGATTAAACTGGGGAAAGTATTAGCAAATTGGAAATTCCCAGTGTATTGGATTCTGTTTAAATTTTTCACCAGAGGTTTATCCGAAATTCATGTTATTATTATTTGGTTTTACATTCTTGTTTCTATCCATCCCCTATTGACCAATTGACATTTCTCAGTCATTGAAAGTCCTTGCTCCTGCTCACACTCAAAGCATGAGAAAAAAAAACAGTGATTCACCACTCTTTTTGCCTTTTTATCTAGCAGAAGTATTCATTTTTGCTTTGTTTCATTTTTTCAAGAAATCTAGTTCCTGATTGATAACTAACTAGATGTCATGTGACCTTCAGTCACTGTATAACAGGCATTGATAATGGTTTATAATATTCAGTGGGATAAAGAATTGAACGCTCAATCAAAACTGCATGAGGTACCACCTCACACCAATCAGAATGGCCATCATTAAGAAGTCTACAAATAAATGCTAGACAAGGTGTGGAGAAAAGGGAACCCTTCTACATTATTGATGGGAATGAAAATTGGTACAACCACTATGGAAAACAATATGGATATTCCTCAGAAAGCTAAATATAGAACTACCATATGTTCTAACAATCCCACTCCTGGGCATATATCTGGACAAAACTATAATTCAAAAAGATACATCACCTGCATGTTAATAGCAGCACCATTCACAATAGCCAAAACAATGAAGCAACCTAAATGTCTATCAACAGATGAATGGATTAAGATGTGGTACATATATACAAAGGAATACAGCTCAGCCATAAAAAAGAACAAAATAATGCCATTTTCAGCAACATGGACACAAATAGAGATTCTCATACCAAGTGAAGTAAGTCATAAAGAGAAAGACAAATACCATATGACATCACTTATATGTGGAATCTAAAATATGGCACAAGGAAACTATGTACAAAACAGAACAGATTTATTGACATAGAGAACAGACTCGTGGTTGCCAAGGAGAAGAGGAGAGAGAGTGGCATGGACTGGGAGTTTGAGGTTAGTGGATGTAAACTCTTATATTTAGAATGGATAAGCAATGAGGTCTTATTGTGTAGCACAAGGAACTATGTCCAGTCTCTTTGGATAGACAATAATGGAAAATAATAGAAGAAAGGGAATGTATATATATTTACAACTGATTAGCACAATATTTAAATCAACTGTAGATCTATAAAATTAATAAGAACTTTAAAAGTAAAAAGAATTGAATGCTTATAATTGAATTCTAATGGCATGAACTCAGGAATATTATTAGCATTGTTACATATGCCATATCCCCAGTTTCTTTGTTCCATGTGCAAACCTTTACTACCTTTAATGATCTCTAAAATCTGTCCTAATACAGTACATTCATTATATATATATATTTCAATACATTTGGTTTGTTTTATGACCAATGGAAATGCTGCATTTTACAAATCTGATAAATTCAAAGTTGTGTTTTTTTTATCAACTATAAATAGTGAAACAACTACCCTCACAATTTTAATTCCTTATTGTTACAAGTTACATGTTCTACATTCTATAGACACTAACGCTTGATGGGAAATATTAGAGTCTCCATCATAATAAATTCTTAACTTTTAATAGATATGAGTAGTAACAAACTATTTAGTGGAAACACAGCCAATCTTTGCTATTTTTCTGCACTGTTTGCATCTTCCTAAAGCACCCAAGAAAGTGAGATAACCTATCTGAACTTAGTCCCTCTTAAATAATGCATGAAGAAAAATTCTACACCAGTCTCAAAAGAATGAAACCAAGGTCGAGAGAATATATATAAATGTGTCTCTAATACCTAAAAATAACTGAATAAATTTTTCTTTTACTTTTCTTCTCCTTTAGATCAGATTTATTTGAAAGAGAATGAATTGACCAAACTATGAATTATATATTGAAAAACAATTATGTAACATATTCCTCTTTATGATATTAACTACTATTAATTCATCATGTCTCACCTCTAGTGTATATGTATAATCATTGCACTGACGTTCCCACCAGATGGCAATGTTAAGATTTAGGCTGTCATTTGATCCATTATGGACAGGAATATAGAAATGATTTCTGAAAAAACTTGAAGCATTTCTTAATAAAATTCATTTCAATCTTCCTTCCTCTGTTAAATTCGCACGTTTATATCATTTTTAAAATTTAGGTTTGGCATTACCTTCAAAGTAAGTCATACTAAGGAAATCACTTAATTTCATTGTTTCTTGTAGAAAAGCCTCTTTTGGACTAACTGTTAAAAGCATTATGAAGTGCTGCATATAAAGTAAGATTTACCTACTGTCTTATAATACCTAATAAAATTGAAACACAGACACAAATTAGAGATTGCTTATTAAGAATACCCAAACCAGGGAAATATGGAAAAATTCTCTGAGATAGTTATACTCACAAGTCTTGAATATCCCTGAGAAAAAGTAATGTGAGAAAAAAGTGGTTTACTTATATTGTACAAAACAAATTAAAGAAAAACCTAAAAGGAAGAGCAGAGAAAATCAGCTGTTCAAGTCTGTGCACTACCATGCTACAAAAAGTCTATTTCTCTGGCCAGCAGGAAAGTTCCCCAAATCAAAACAATGTAGTTTTTGTTTCTTTGTTGTTTGGGGATTTTTTTTATTGCTTGTATTTAATGAGCATCTTGATCCTTAGATACAATTAAGATTTATACCTGTCCTTTCCCAGATGCAGGTGTACAGACTCTCATTCACAAACTATACTGGACTAGTCTGTGACAAAGTTATTTAGAAATCTAAAGTAAATATTCATGGTAATTTGGTAAGGTAACTTTTGTTAAATCTGAGAGCAAAAATAGATATTTTTATTTATCTTTTTTAGTAATTCATGTCTTTGCTAAATTTTTTAAAGTATTTTACAAAATTATTTCTCCACAATAGATGGTGGTAGGGTGGGGTGGTGGGAACTACCTTTCACTACAGATGGTTTGAAAAACACTGGATTATACCTTATACTTACATAGATATCTTTAGGGTAATTCTAGATCTTTCTTCTTTATACAGTTATGACTATGATGCAGAGATTCTTTCTTTTGGATACCACAACATTTCCTTCACATTGGTCTAATAACATTGGACAGGTGTAAGCAGAAAGATTATGTTTTTTTACACTGAAGTCATACAGCTGACAATGAGGTTTTACATTAGCCTATGCCATTTTCATTCCTGGTCACTGAAAATCAAGCTTCCTTGATCTTCAGAGTAGACTTAAGTCACAATGAATTATGTGATAACCCTGAGATGTAGCCATTTAGAAGCATTTATTGAGCATATACTCAATATTCTATAGTGTCTCAATCTTCAAAAGACTTGAAACCCCTGTTTGGATTCAAAGACACATCCACTAGAAACAATGGTTAAACAATTCAGATGCCTCAGTTAAATGCCAATGTTTTTTGTTTTTTGTTTTTTTGCTTCCAACTAGATGGTGGAAGAGTTCAAGGGAAGAGAAAATACTTTCTTCATCTACAAAGCCAGGTAATGCCACTACTTCACATAAATGTGAGTTTGTGTATATGACCTCGTCCAGTGTTAGCACATGATAGGTGCTCACCACTTTTTCATTTCATTGTTTTTTAAAAGGAATCTAAATAGGGCACTTTTTATAGGGTAAATAGAATTGAGTTCATAGAGGCAAAAAAAGGAGGGGGGATTCTGTATGAAAGATTTTGCATTTGTAAAGATATTTTTTTTTATTGATACTGTTAAAATCCATGCAGGAAAACAGAGATGGGACATGAGGAGAAAGTTCCACAGATGATATTTTATTCACTGTCATCTATAACCTCTGGTCTCTAATACTAAATTTACAGTCACCTCTGTGATCAAACTGCTGTGTATACCAATACAGAGTTCAGTTTTTCCCTCTCTCTGTAACAAAAAAGTTTAGCTTGAGACATTAAAATAAGATTGGGCAAAGATTCTCATTCTCCTTGAATAAGAAAGGGTTATGTGTTTTTTTCAAAAATAAAACTACTGATGTAAGTGATGACACAAGTAACCTAATCACTTGTTTCCTTCCAGTTAGTTTAACCAAAGTGGAAACTATGAAATAGAGCACAAATAGTAATCATTATTTCCTGTCTTTCAGTCTTTCCCCGGCCTTCTGCCTGTAAGTCAGCAAAGTTCTAAGGCTTACTAAACTTTCATCTTTTTCCTCACTTTGTAACTTGAGCTTGATTGCTCCCTCTCTGCTGTGGAAGAAAACCATATTCTGTAACCTTGAAAAAAAGTTCTAAAAGTCTCATTTTATTTTAAAACAATTTGAATATGAGAAAAAAAAATCACAAGGTCTAATTCGTTTCCATTACTCCTTCCTTTTCATTTTTTTTCTCTGATAGAGAACCTACCTTTGTACCTGATCTTAGTGCTTTTAGGTAAACCAGTCAGGCCTTGGCTCCATAGAAGACAATTTCCTTTAAAAGCTGACAAGAGTTTCCCCTACAAATTGATGCTTGTAATTGGATATGTCTGCTTGACTAATAGTGATTCCAGATGGCTGCTTCTAGAGGAAGCAAGAATTTCTGACTCCAAAATGGTGAGGTAAAAGAGACCTCCCCACAGCTGCTCTGAAGTGGAAGAACTGTAGGCTTTGAACTTTCTAATTAATCAGGAATTATGAAAAGATGGCTGGTTAGGCATATTCCTTTGTGAGAGAATTGTATTTGGGGCTCTTGCTGCAGCAGAGACCTCCATGAGGAAAATACTAACTGTATTTTTCCCTCAGCACCACATATGACTGTAAACTGTCAATCTTTGTGCATCTATAGCTGAATAAATAACATTCATGAAGTTCAAATCCTGAAATCAGCACATGGAACTCTGCAGAACATTAAACAAAGTTACCAAATACATAAACACATTAAGAGCAAAGGAAGTGTGAGGTGGAGGTCAAATCTCTGGCGTCAATTTGATATCAATTATTGTTACCTCATACACCATGACCTGGAAAGCATTCTGCCACAAAGAATCTTATTTAAGATTTGTAAAAAGGCTGTGAGATTGGAAAAGCAGGTATTTTACCCATATTTTACAGATGAAGAAACTGAGGCTCTGAGCGGCTAGTGGTTGAGCCAAGGCATGGGTGTAAATCTGCACATCTCTTCTGAAGCTCTTTTCTGCCTCAGAACATCAGGCTACTTCACTGCAGCAGAACCAGAGGAGGAATGAACAATGCAAAAAAAAAGTCCTGGTTAAAAACAGTGGTGACAAAACAATAATAAAGCTACACATACTTTTCTTTTTGCATTAAATTTGGTGGTCTAAAACTTCCAATTCTCCTGGAGACCTATTTTTTAAAAACCCACTATCTGTCTTTTGTTGTTTATAACCATAATAATTTGGTTCTGAAAAAAAACTTCTAGACAAGATTTTAAGTGCAAGTGGTTTATTTGAGAAGGAAGTACAGTAAAAA
Organism: Phacochoerus africanus; assembly: GCF_016906955.1. NCBI lineage: Eukaryota > Metazoa > Chordata > Mammalia > Artiodactyla > Suidae > Phacochoerus > Phacochoerus africanus. The sequence continues at coordinate 233,792,094 of NC_062544.1, forward strand.
GGGACAGAAGTGAGGCAGATAAAGGAAGAGAACCAATAAAGAGTGCATTAATGAATAGGATTACCCAGGAGCCATATGTAGATCCCCATGGGGGAATCCTCTGAGGAAATATATAAAACAAAACAGAGTTTTCTCACTAAGGGAAAGGAAACTGGAATATTACACGCCATCCCTGTATCTTGTTGGCTGAAGTTTGCTCATGAGGCATTAATGGGTCTGGGTCCACACCATTTCATATGGACTAAGTAGGCTCAGGAGAGAAACACACACACAAAAAGCCATAGTGGATAGAGAAGCTCCAGAGAAATGAGGAAATATGGACAGGGTACCATTAGCATCTGCTAAAATGACCTGGAAAGAAATTGACACTAAAAAGTCTTTCAATGACTGCACAGCAGGCTGAGTACAGTAGTGACAGCAAACTGAACACAGTAATGAGGCAAAAAAATGATGATTTTTCCCCTTGGCTAAATATTGGTCATTGAGATACATACACATATTTGTGTGTATTGTGTGTGTGTGTATTTTGCTTGTATGTTCATACACACACACATCTGGAAGTGATTGCCCCATGAGAATGAGTTGTTTTAATTTTTCTTTCTTCTCTATTCATGTCCCGCATCTTCTATATTTCTTACAATGATAGTGTGCTATTTTTATACTTCTTCAATCAAAATTAGTAATATATTTTATGTATATAAACATCATATAACATTTAGATCATCTTATCATCTCTGAACATTTTACTTTCCAGGAAATTACTAAAACCTTCCTTAAACTTATGTATATTTTTATCCTGTGTCTCTTATTTGAGTAACATCATTCGACAAGATCTACTGCTGTGATTTGGCAAATTAGTCCATATTCCTTATGTTTGCCCTGCCTTATTCTTAACCTTTACTTTTCCATGCCCTCCCTAATTTCATTAACTATTGTTCCTATAGAAGCTTGTTTTCTTTGTTATTGGACTTTTAAAAAAAATCTTTAAATCATTTTTTCAGATTTCTAATCACAAGTAGAACTACAAGTATGGGCTCACTAAAGCTTTATAAAATATTTATGTTTTATTTATATGTTCATTTGTTTACTTTCCCCCCAATATATAAATGAACTAACCACAATATGTTATTATCTCCCATAAACCGCTAACAGTCTTAGCTTATTAATTCCATACATAAATAAAACAGTCAAAGACAGTGTAGTATGATGTCAAGTGCAGTGAACTCAGGAACTTAGTTTTCAGTGAAATCTGCATATAAATGGGATCAGTAGATATAAAATAGCTTACTTCTTAGGTTAATGCTATACAGTACACTCAATCCAGTGTTTTCCTAAGTGCTTTTAATGTCAAGGCCATGTAAGAGACAAAGCAGAATTTTTTATAAATTACTTAGTTTACATAGCATGGTCCAATCAACTTGTAAAACGTTTCACACTCATGAAATATATAAATGCTATCATATTAAACAGGCCATAGCATGACGCTAACCACACTTTCAGAGTCATTTGGTAAAACAATTGACGACCACAGTTTACACATAGGTCTCCATGTCTTATAACATGTAACACAGTTACCATGGTAGCCACTAAACGGAGTTGAGAGGAGTGCCTGATTACAGGCAGTTATTTTTAGGCACTGGCGCAAGTCCTATCAAGATGATGATTAATTGAAAAAACATTTCTGTTAAATTTTGTATATTACACGCACATGTGCACACACACACACTCTCACACAGAGGGGCTATGGATATCATAGAAATTGAAAAATACACGAGGAGAGGGTACACAGATGCCACAGGGCAGTAAAAGCCTGATTAAACAGAAGCCACAAGATAGAAGGAAGATAGATACAAACACAGATGGAAGCAGAGACAGAAAAGCTTAGTGTCCAGAATGGCAGGATTCTATAGAGACTGCTGGGCCATTAGAGCTGCTGTAAGTGTCCAGAGTAAGATTCCACTATTCTCTGACCGGATAACGTAAGTGCTGAGATAAGAAGTGTCCCTGAGTAATTGATAAACCAACATGTATCATCACAGATCACCTTAAGATGCAGCTGTTCCTTGAAATCCAAGAGCATTTAACTATTAAACCATGAGTTATACAACTAATGAGGATAATAGAATCAGAAAATAAGTCCCAGAAGTTCCCTAATGGAGGTGAAGAAACACATGAATATATCCAATTTCCTTTTATTTGAAATAAAATGCATCTCTGTGCTAAAATTCAACAAAAGCCCATTTTTAACAATGATGTTTAAATATGAGACTGCACTTATAGACTCAAATTGGAAATACAGGGGGCCCCATACAGTGGATTTGACCCTCAATTAAATTTTATTTGACATAGGAACAAACAAGTACAGAAAATACGCTTCTATTTGCAGAATTGTGTTTAAAAATGTGAATTATATTATAGAAGTTCACAAGATCAAATTGTCCATAAATACAAAGTCATGTTCCTCAATTTTTGTTTTATTCTGGTTTTTAATAAAAAGCCTCAGTACACAGATGTTTCTGTGCTACTTTTCGTGCACATGTTTTGATTTCTGTCTGCACGCCTTTTGAGATTCTGTCCCATTCTATATTTATAATTCTCTTATTCTCATTATTGCCAAATTGACTTTTTTTTATTCTATACATGCATTTCATTTATTTATTTATTTTGCTTTTAAGATTTTTTTATTATTTTTTTCATTTTTTTAAATTTTTTTTTTATTTTCCCACTGTACAGCAAGGGGGTCAGGTTATCCTTACATGTATACATTACAATTACATTTTTCCCCCAGCCTTTCTTCTGTTGCAACATGAGTATCTAGACAAAGTTCTCAATGCTATTCAGCAGGATCTCCTTGTAAATCTATTCTAAGTTGTGTCTGATAAGCCCAAGCTCCCGATCCCTCCCACTCCCTCCCCCTCCCATCAGGCAGCCACAAGTCTCTTCTCCAAGTCCATGATTTTCTTTTCTAAGGAGATGTTCATTTGTGCTGGATATTAGATTCCAGTTATAAGTGATATCATATGGTATTTGTCTTTGTCTTTCTGGCTCATTTCACTCAGTATGAGATTCTCTAGTTCCATCCATGTTGCTGCAAATGGCATTATGCCATTCTTTTTTATGGCTGAGTAGTATTCCATTGTGTATATATACCACTTCTTCCTAATCCTTTCATCTGTCGTTGGACATTTGGGTTGTTTCCATGTCTTGGCTATTGTGAATAGTGCTGCAATGAACATGCGGGTGCACGTGTCTCTTTTAAGTAGAGTTTTGTCCGGATAGATGCCCAAGAGTGGGATTGCAGGGTCATATGGAAGTTCTATGTATAGATTTCTAAGGTATCTCCAAACTGTTCTGCATAGTGGCTGTACCAGTTTACATTCCCACCAACAGTGCAGGAGGGTTCCCTTTTCTCCACAGCCCCTCCAGCACTTGTTATTTGTGGATTTATTAATGATGGCCATTCTGACTGGTGTGAGGTGATATCTCATGGTAGTTTTGATTTGCATTTCTCTTATAATCAGCGATGTTGAGCATTTTTTCATGTGTTTGTTGGCCATCTGTATATCTTCTTTGGAGAAATGTCTATTCAGGTCTTTTGCCCATTTTTCCATTGATTGATTGGCTTTTTTGCTGCTGGGTTGTATAAGTTGTTTATATATTCTAGAGATTAAGCCCTTGTCAGTTGCATCATTTGAAACTATTTTCTCCCATTCTGTCAGTTGTCTTTTTGTTTTCTTTTGGGTTTCCTTTGCTGTGCAAAAGCTTTTCAGTTTGATGAGGTCCCATGGGTTTATTGTTGCTCTAATTTCGATTGCGTTGGGAGCCTGACCTGAGAACATATTCATGATGTTGATGTCAGAGAATGTTTTGCCTATGTTTTCTTCTAGGAGTTTGATGGTGTCCTGTCATATATTTAAGTCTTTCAGCCATTTTGAGTTTATTTTTGTGCATGGTGTGAGGGTGTGTTCTAGTTTCACTGCTTTGCATGAAGCAGCCCAGGTTTCCCAGCAATGCTTGCTGAATAGACTTTATTTTCCCGTTTTATGTTCTTGCCTCCCTTGTCAAAGATTAATTGACCATAGGTGTCAGGGTTGATTTCTGGATTCTCTATTCTGTTCCATTGGTCTGTCTGTCTGTTTTGATACCAGTACCACACTGTTTTGATGACTGTGGCTTTGTAATATTTCTTGAAGTCTGGGAGAGTGATGCCTCCTGCTTGGTTTTTGTTTCTCAGGATTGCTTTGGCGATTCTGGGTCTTTTGTTGTTCCATGTAAATGTTTGGATCGTTTGTTCTAGTTGTGTGAAAAATGTCCTGGGTAATTTGATAGGGATTGCATTGAATCTGTAGATTGCTTTGGGTAGGATGGCCATTTTTACAATATTGATTTTCCCAATCCAGGAACATGGAATATCTTTCCATTTCTTTCCATCTTCTTTGATTTCTTTGATTAAAGTTTTATAGTTCTCGGCATATAGGTCCTTTACCTCCTTGGTCAGGTGTATTCCGAGGTATTTGATTTTGTGAGGTGCAATTTTAAAAGGTATTATATTTTTGTATTCCTTTTCTAATATTTCATTGCTGATATACAGAAATGCAACTTATTTCTGAATGTTAATCTTATATGCTGCTACTTTGCTGAATTTGTCGATCAGTTCAATTAGTTTTTGGGTTGAGTCCTTAGGGTTTTCTATGTATAGTATCATGTCATCTGCATACAGTGACAGTTTGATCTCTTCTCTTCCTATATGGATGCCTTTTAGTTCTTTTGTTTGTCTAATTGCTGTGGCTAGGACTTCCAAAACTATGTTGAAGAGCAGTGGTGAGAGTGGGCATCCCTGTCTTGTTCCAGATTGGAGTGAGAAGGCTTTCAGTTTTTCTGCATTGAGTATTATATTTGCTGTGGGTTTCTCATAAATGGCTTTGATTCTATTCAGGAATGTTCCCTCTATACCCACTTTGGCGAGGGTCTTGATCATGAATGGATGTTGGACTTTGTCAAATGCTTTTTCTGCGTCTATTGAGATGATCATATGATTTTTGACTTTTTTTTTGTTAATGTGGTGTATGATGCTGATTGATTTGCGTATGTTGAACCATCCTTGTGAACCTGGGATGAACCCCACCTGGTCATGGTGTATAATTTTTTTGATATGTTGTTGGATTTGGTTGGCTAAGATTTTGTTGAGAAGTTTTGCATCTATATTCATCAATGATATTGGGCGATCGTTTTCTTTTTTGGTAGTATCTCTGTCTGGTTTTGGAATGAGGGTGATGGTGGCATCATAGAATGTCTTTGGGAGTATTCCTTCTTCTTCAACCTTTTGAAAGAGTTTAAGGAGGATGGGCACCAATTCCTCTTTATATGTTTGATAAAATTCACCTGTGAAGCCATCTGGTCCTGGACTTTTATTTGTAGGGAGTGATTTTATGACCTCTTCCATTTCATTTCTAGTGATCAGTCTGTTCAGTTGGTCTGTTTCTACTTGATTCAGTTTTGGCAGGCTGTAAGATTCTAGAAAATTGTCCATTTCTTCCAGATTGTCAAACTTGTTGCCCTGTAGTTGTTCATAGTATTCTCTTATGGTTTTTTGTATTTCTGCTGTATCCGTTGTGATTTCTCCTTTTTCATTTCTAATTTTGGTTATTTGGGTTCTTTCTCTCCTCTTTTGAGTGAGTCTGGCCAGGGGTTTGTCCATTTTGTTCACCTTTTCAAAGAACCAGCTCTTGGTTTTATTAATTTTCTCTATTGTTTTTTGAGTCTCTATTTGATTGATTTCTTCGTTGATCTTTATAATTTCCTTCCTTCTGCTGACTTTAGGACTTTTTTGTTCTTCTTTTTCTAATTCACTTAGGTGGAGGGTTAAGTTGTCCATTTGGGATCTTTCTTCTTTTTTGAGAAAGGCCTGTATTGCTATAAATTTCCCTCTGAGCACTGCTTTCGCAGCATCCCATAGATTTTGAGTGGTTGTGTCTTCATTATCATTTGTTTCAAGGTAGTTTTTAATTTCCTTCTTGATTTCCTCATTGACCCATTGGTTTTTTAGGAGCATGTTGTTTAGTCTCCATGCAGTAGGTTTTTTCTCTTTCCCTTTCCCATGGTTGATTTCTAATTTCATGGCATTGTGGTCAGAGAAGATACTTGAGATAATTTGTATGCTCCTAAATTTATTGAGATTTGCTTTGTGTCCCAAGATGTGGTCGATTCTTGAGAATGTTCCATGAGCATTTGAGAAGAATGTGTATTCTGCTTTTTTTGGATGTAGGGTCCTGAAGATATCAATTAAGCCTAACTTTTCTATTGTTTCCTTTAGGATCTCTGTTGCTTTATTGGTTTTCTGTCTAGAGGATCTGTCCATTGATGTGAGGGGGGTATTAAGGTCTCCTACTATGATTGTCTTCTCATTAATATCTCCCTTTATGTCTGTTAATATTTGTTGTATGTATCTGGGTGCTCCTGTATTTGGGGCATATATGTTGACGATAGTAACATCCTCTCCTTGGATGGATCCCTTAATCATTAAGTAGTGTCCTTCTTTGTCTTTCTTTATGTCTTTTGTTTTAAAGTCTATTTTGTCTGATATGAGTGTTGCGACTCCTGCTTTTCTGTCATGTCTATTGGCGTGAAATATTTTTCCCCACACTTTCACTTTCAATCTATATGTATCTTTTGTCCTAAGGTGAGTTTCTTGTAGGCAGCATATTGAAGGTTTTTGCCTTTTTATCCACTCAGCCACTCTGTGTCTTTTGATTGAGGCGTTCAGTCCATTGACATTTAAGGTGATAATTGATAGATGATTATTTATTGCCATTTGAACCTCGTGTTCCAGTTGATTCTATGGTTCTCCATTCTTCCTTTCTTTTTTTTTTTTTTGGTTGGATGGTCTCCTGTTATTATCTGCTTGAGTGTATTTTTTTTTTTTTTGCAAATTCAATATTAGGTATTGGCTTGTGGTTGCCCTGTTTTTTAAGTATGCTAACCCCTTCCCATAATTGTGTGTTTTAGCCTGATGGTCCTGTAAGTTCAACCACTTCATTACTATATTAAAATTAAGAAGAGAAACATACAAACAAACAAAAAGGGTTATTTACTTCCTAACATCCCTTGCCCACATTTTATGGTTTTGATGACTCTTTTTTTATTTTTTTCTTTTTAATTTTATTTTGTTTGAGGCCTGTTCATGATTAAATCTGTATGCTGGCTTATTTGAGTGACTGCTCTCTGATTGTGGTTCCCTCAGTCCTAGTTCTTCCTCTTCTTCTTTTTTTTTTTCTTTTCTTTTTTCTTCCCTTTCCTTCCTTTCTTTTTGGTTTAGAGAAGCCCTTTCAATATTTCCTTGAACCTGGGTTTTGTGTTGCAGTATTCTTTAAGTTTTTGTTTGTTGGAAAAAGTTTTTATATCCCCTTCTATTTTAAATGATATTCTTGCTGGATAGAGTATTCTAGGTTGCATATTTTTTCCTTTGAGCACTTTAAATATCTCTTGCCATTCCCTCCTGGCCTGTAGTGTTTCTGTAGAGAAATCAGCTGATAATCTTATGGGGGTTCCCTTGTAGGTAATATTCTGTTTTTCTCTTGCTGCCTTTAGGATCCTCTCTTTATCACTAACTTTTGCCATTTTTATTATGATGTGTCTTGCTGTGGGTCTATTTGGGTTCAGTTTGTTTGGGGCCCTCTGTGCTTCCTGTATCTTGAACCCAACATCCTTTAGATTTGGGAAGTTTCCAGCGATAATTTCTTCAAATATATTTTCCATCCCCCTATCTTTTTCTACTCCTTCTGGAATTCCTATGATGCGTAGATTGGCCCGTTTTATATTATCCCATAGGTCTCTTATATTGCTTTCCAGTTTTTTGATTCGGTTTTCTGTCTGTTGACCGGATTGAGTGATTTCCATTATTCTATCTTCCATATCACTGATTCGTTCTTCTGCATTATTCATTCTGGTTTTTACTGCCCTTAGTTCAGTTTGTATCTCTGCAAATGAATGTTCTAGTTTTTCTTGGCTCCTCCTTATATGTTCTAGTTCCTTTCTGAGGGTATCTGCATTACTGTTCATATCTTCTCTTACTTCCTTCAGTATTTTCACTATTTCTCTTTTGAACTCCAGGTCTGTCAGACTGCCGAGATCTGTTTCATTGTTGACTGTTTTAGGTGAGTTCTCCTGTTGGTTTGACTGGGGATGGTTTCTCAGCTTCTTCATCTTGCTTGTTTTCTTTCTCTTGAGGGAGTTGTACTCTCCATGATCGGGCAGTGTTTGCCTTGTCACTGCCGTGGAATATTTTCTGAGGGCTGGCGTTGTTGGTCAATCTTTTTTGAGGCAGTGTGGCTTTTCTGGAGTGTTGATGGGGCTAACAGTGTTTCTTTGAAGCAAAGGAGGACTTCCTGAGGATAGACAGGACTGGGAGGTCCACACCACTATGGTAGCAGATTTCACTTGGTCATGCAGAGCTTGCTCTGGTGTTTTTAGGCTGTGGGGTTCTTGCAGGGGGTTGGCGGTGTTGGGCAGCTGTTCCTCAGGAGTGCAGCACCCCCTGGGGGCTGGAGCAGCTATCTGGGTCACTGAGAACCTAAGAGGCTCTTCCCTAGGGCAGCCCAACTCAGAAGGCTGGCCTGAGAATGTAGGCAGATCTTTTCACAGTCTGGCCAAGCTTGTTGCAGCTTTTCTGGGCTGCAGGGGCTCTTCTAGGGGGCTGGTGGTGCTGAGCAGCTATTCCACGGGAGTGAGGCACCCCCTAGGGGCTTGGGCGGGTAGCAGGGCCGTTGGAAACTGAAGAGGCTCCTCCCCGGGGCAGCCCGACTCAGAAAGACCATCTGAGATCTTTTCCCGGCTCAGCCAGGCTTGTTGCAGCTTTTCTGGGCTGCAGGGGGTCCTGCCTGGAGCTGGCAGTCCTATGCAGCTGATCCACTAGGGCACCCCCTGGGGGCTAGGGCAGGTAGCAGGGCCATTGGAAATCCAAGAGGCTCCTCCCTGGGGCAGCCCGACTCAGAAAAACCGTCCGGGAATTAGGCAGATCTATTCACTGCCTGGCTAGGCTTGTTCTAGCTTTTCTGGGCTGCAGGCCTTTTCTCGGGGGCTGGTGGTGTCTGGTGGTACTCTGCGGAAGTGTAGCCCCTCCAAAGGGCAAGCAGGCCTGTGCAGGGACAGCCCCTGCAGTGGTAGGCTTCAGGCAATTGTTGAGGCCAGCCCTCCTGGATGGCAGGCAGCCCCAGGTTCGGCGAGAGCATAGGGGGTGGCGGGGGTGGGGGGAGGGGATGCACTGGGAAGCACAGCTTTCAGCTAGCTAGTGGGCCTGTAAGATTGCTGTGGCGTGGGGGTATTCTATGGGGACCCACCCCTTCTTCTGTCCCCACCCCAGCACGGGCACAGACCAGGGTCTTTTCCCAGGTTACCTCTGATGTGGCTTTCCACTTCCCCGCCCCTAGAGTATTGCTCCCTTCCTCTGCAACAGCTTTGTTTTCTAGTCTCCCAGGCAGTCTCTGCCCCGTCAAAAGGTTTCTAGACCTCCCAAGCAGTTTCCGCTCCGCTCCGCCCCGCCCCCCAAGCCCGGGGACTAACCTCTGGAGCGGAGGACTCGGTGCCCAGCCCCCACCCAGGCGTCCCCCGGCCCTTTCTCGGGGACTAACCTCTGGAGCCGAGGACTCGGTGCCCAGCCCCCACCCAGGCGTCTCAATTTTTGGTGACTGTGCCCGTAGTTCAGATGGTCCGTTTGGTTCTTGATCGGCTTTTCCGTACTCCAACTTACTGCTACACTCTTCTCTGCATCTGGAGATTCCTCTGGTTCGTTTGATCTTTCCCCCGTGTAGGTGACTTTCCAGGGTGCGGGATCCCTTTCTCCTCCGCAGTTCCCTTTCGGGAGCGCCCATCCTGCTCGGATTCACCTTCTCTCACTCTCCTCTTTTCTCCCGTTCTGCCCCGTACTGTCACGAACTTCTTGCCGTTATTGGAGTTTAGGTTCTTCTGCCAGCGATTGGTTGCTGTTCTGTGCGAGTCATTTATTCCGTAGATGTGCTTTTTTTTGTTGTGTTTGTGGGAGAGGGCGAGCGTGTCCCCCTACTCCTCCGCCATCTTGTCCTCTCTCTCCAAATTGACTTTTAACTATTTTTCTCAATCTCCAGATTAATGTACTTAAAATTTTTTTCTCCTCTTTCTTTTTTTAATCTTTATCTCTTCGATGGCCTTTTTTTTTTTTTTAACAGAGAACACACAGAGAGGGATGCTAAATAGAATGTTATATGTCATTCTTAAAAATTCACATAGTAAAAAGTAATAGCATTGATATTTTATTATATTGAAGGGGAAACTTAGAACTCACTTCCGCATGTACAGAATGATCCACATATATATTCAACTTGAGGTCTTAAAGCAAAGGTAGCAGAAGACTTTATATAACAGTGATTGCTTTGCTTTTGAAATATAATAAGCAGCAAAGAGGATGTAATGATGGTCTTTTTTACTTTTGGAACACCTTTAATACTGTATAAATAATTTTATGTTTCCTTTTTCACCTCACAAATATTATTAATACAGGATATCACTGTCTTAAAATTAGGAAATGAGTGCTGTGAAGTCACTGACAAAATGAATGAATGAGCTAGGAATAACATAACACCTTGTATTTCTTTCCTTCCTCTCTCCCTTCCTTCCTTTATGCCTACTAATACAATTTTTTTCTTAATTTCCAGGAGTAGCACTGGTTTTGCTGCAAGAAAATTGAATCCAGAATGAGAGATGATTGATCTAATTTAGTCCTTTATTATGCTTTATCAAAAAGTAGCACTTTTCTTTGTGTAACAGAAATTAACTGATTACAATGATAACAATACTTTGTATGCATTTATTTGAAAAATGTCTCTTGATTGACTTCTATGAAGTGTTGGTTTTAGTTCTGACTCAAAATCATACATGAAAGATGCTATTATCTAACCCACATTCTAGTACAATCATCTTTGAGGCTAATACTAAGAAAAAAAAGAAACTAATTTTTATGGAATTCCTAATACATGCCAGATATTTTTTCAAAGTGATTTACTAATTAATCTACTCATTCATACTGTGATAAATGTACTCTTTTTCTCACTTTTCAATTTCACAAGTTAGAGATTAAGTTGTTCTCACCAGTCTGGGGGAATCTTCCAAGTTAATGTCTGCAGGAGTATGGACTACAGTACTGTGTCTTCCTACAAAACATAGAATGTATGAATGAATTTTAATTGGTAAGTGTTCCATGCCTACTCTGCCAACTTTCAATTGTAGAAAGGCAGTTTAGAACTGGGACTTTGACAATTGCATTATTTGGGACACAGAGGAAGCATGGATTGGAATGTTTTTCATGTTTACCAAAACCATCTGAAGAAGGTTTAAAAGTTATCTCAAAAAGAAGGTTTGTTTTTGTTTTTAGTACATTAAAGCAATTTATCAAACTTCTATTATTTTTTCTACTTTATAATTTATAAATGTTCTTAAATCACTGGCTAGGTATCATAAGCTAATATGAACATCTTTCCTTTACATTTTTAAATTTAGGCCAATCTACTTGACAATGGCCTTTACCATTCACTCAAGTCAGAGCTCATGAATTGATAATATTTGTAGCATTTGCTATCAAATGTAAAAAAAAAAAAAATGACTGACTGGTCATAAACTTTATTGTAAATCAAAGTTAATATTTTTATGTCCTTGAATAAATATGTCACACAAGTTTTTGTAAGAACTTTGTATAGTTGACTCAAATTCTTATAATTTTTTTTCTTTAACCAGATTAATTTGTGTAAATAAGCACTATGCTTCCAAAGTTTTTTTTTTTATTTTTTGATGCCAGTTATGATTTTACACAACTATTTATAGAACAATTTGGAATAATCAAATCAAAACCAGAGATGAAGCTTCAGATGTATTTCATTTCCCTCTGATTCCCAATTGAAACATGATGTTTTAAGGAAGCAGCCAAGAGAGGCACATGTTCTTTTGAGTTGCTGACTTGAAAACTGATCTTAAGAATAGACTAAGAATTTAGTAAACTGGTAAAGAAAAAAGGACATGTGTAAGAGATGAGATTCTCATTTTCTTGCCTTCTTATATGGCTGTTTTTTAGTATCTCTTAGACATGGACGATCTTGATGAATGATTCATCAGTATCATCTGAATCTATAGTCAGGTATACACATTCATTTAATCTGTCAGTTTGAAATATTCAGAGAACGAAGTATTTAAAATAAGCAGTGTACCATTGTTAAAGGTTGATTCTTTTAACAACATGTAAATTGTTATTAAGCACCTTTTTTTCTGGTACTGTCAAAGAGACACAGGGGATGTGATTGTGTCTGGAAAGTCCAAGATCATAGTGCTCAAGAATTCAGTGTCTGGTGAAGAGCTTCTTCGGAGCTGGAGACTTCTGACATCTCTCCATGCCCTCTCTGTGGAAGGTTCAAGCTAGCTCTCTGGAGCCCTTGTAAAAGGGCGTTCATTTCGTTCATGAAAACCCTACCCTGCATGACCTAATCACCCCCCAAAGGCTCAAGTTCCTAACACTGTCACATTGGGCATTACAATTTCAACATATAAATTGGAAGTCGGGGAGAGGGTGGACACACATTCAAACCACAGCAAATGGTGGGTCAAAACAGAGAGGAAGAATGAATGCAGTGTGAGGTAAGACTAGAGAAGTAGGCCAGCACTATGCAGTGCCTGGTAGACTGTGAGGACAAGTTTTGTCTTTATCCTAAGAGCAATGTAAAGCTTTGTTTTTTTCAGAAATGTGACATGATTAAACATGCTTAAAAAAAAAAAAATAAGACCACTGTGGTAAAAATCTCAAGTTAAATGAAGAGTATCTAGAGTAGTAAAATGTATACCAGTTAAAATGTGATCATAATTGAGCAAGGAATTTTTTTATGGTAGCTTAAATGACCAGTGGTTGTGGAAATGGGAAGACTTTTAAGAAGGTTTTTTTTAATGTAACTTGGTGGTGGGTTGAATAAGAAATCTGAGGGAGAGGGACCTGTCAGGGCTGTCAGACTGACTCCTGGTGTTCTGGCTTCTTTAACAGGGTGGTTGGTGAAGCCAGTCACTGAGATAAGGAACACTAGAAGCTAAGGGACGAATGGAAATTGGTAAGTTCCGCTGAGTTTGCAATGACTTAAAGAGACACTGCAGAGATCTCAATAGGCATTAGATATATGAATCTAGAGTTTAGAGAAGCAGTTGTTTTTTTTGTCTTTTTTTTATTAGAAATGAAAAAGTGTAAGTTATCTGGATAAAGATGTTCGTTGAAACCATAGTTGTGAGAGAAACTCCTCACAGGGCGAGAAGATGAGCAAGGCAAGGCTTAGAAGATAAATATATCTTTAAAACATGTCATAGATTGTGAGAGTGAGAACTTGGGAAAGTCACTTCTTTCTTTCTTAATTCTATTATTTTCTGAACTTTTTTTTCCTTACCTGAAAATGAGTTTATCTTCCCAGGGGTTTTGTTAGATTAATTAAGTCACCATGTGAAGTAGCTTCCATGTGTGTTACAAATAGAAGTTTAATAAGTGATAGAAATGGGATGTTGATGATGGCAATTGGTGGTGATTTTATTTCCACTGACCAGAGAGTTATGCATTGAAGTAACAAGAACTTTGGTTAAAGTGTTAGTTCTTTGAGTTAAAATATTTCTGAAACTTTTTAGACATTTCATTTTTTTTTAAACAAAAGAAACTGAAAATCACTTAACCTTTCATTGATAACCCGAGATCACCATTTGAACATCATTTTTTTTCAGTGGGCTCTCATATTTTCAAAGCTGAACGATTTAAGCCCTATTACTAATTAGAGCCAAATTTCTATGCTGATTGACGTGTTTTAGATGCTAGTTATAGTGTTCTGTCATGACCCCTCCTAAGATTTTGTTTTTAATCTGCTTCAAATCAGATAACCAAGTTTATTAATATTGTGGCTAAAATTAATGTAGATAAAGTACTACTTAATGGATTCTGGAAAAAGTGCTTGAAGTTTATGACATTTATTGGGATATATGAGGAATCGTAATTGCTTCCTTCCTGATTATTTTCTATCTTTCAGATGGTTGAGATTGCCAGATGGTGTATCCATGAGTAGGCCTGTATGCTAATTCACATACATACATTGAATAATTTTTCTTAATCACAAACTCTCATATGAAATTACATCTAAAAAAATTTATTTATGTTATATATTTAAATTCACTTTTTTAATACATTTTTCACATATTTCAGAGAAACTCTTCATATATTATCTCAGTTTCAAACTTAAGAAACATGAAACATCTTATAGAGAAATATACCCACAGTGAGTCTATGCCTACTTTTCTCAACAAAGTAAAACAAAAATGCAAGCAGAGGTGGAACATGTGGAATATGTTTTTATGATAAAACCCCATTTATAATATGTTAAGTTTATGGGTAGGGATGGAACGTAGGTATGTGTGTTTTAATCATACAGAAAGAGAAAAGATTTCACCAAAATATCAATTGTAGCTATCCTAGGGTGGTATTTAAGATATTCTATTAGTTACAATATTTTTATAGTTATTCAAATTATTTAACATGGACGTGTTGTTTATATCATTGGCAAACTGGATGACAAAGCAAAACAAAATTTTAGAAAGAACTGGACACTTCTGAAGTTTTTGGTAAGAGTTGTTATTTAGAAATGAATAATAAAATACTCATTGTTTCTTACGATTTAAAGAATGTCACTCATATTTTATGTATTATCTTTTATTGTGTACTTTTTCAAGGTAAAATGTATGTAGGGTTACAAATGAAATAGTTGTGGAAGGAAAAAAATCAGCATTCCATTGCTTCACTGTCATGGCAAAAGGCAACTGCTTTCTACTCCTTTCCTTGTTTTTACTGTTAGTTACCTTCAATTATTTAAATAATGTGATTTTGCTATACTGACTTATTTATCATGTAGACATATTCCCATGATAAATTGAAATTGATTTATTCAAATTATCCCCATCCTCTTTTTCATCTAATATTATTATAATAATATTTTTATTTCCCCTGTTTGTTTTTTTTATAAATTTAAGTAACATGTTTAAACCTCTATTCCTTGTTATATAAACCAGGTTTCTCACATTATAGAATGAAACTATTAATAATCTTACCTATGCTCTGTTCTTTTTTTCCTGTATCTACTCCACATCCCGGTGTCTTAACTGTACAATGTCAAGTTTGAAAAGATTTACATTCTATTGTAGATCACATCTGTTCTTTTTTTATAAAATCTTTGTCTACAGGCTGATTCAAATACAGAAATCAGTGAAAAATGTTGAGGTTGTTATAGCTATGTATTAACTATCTATTTCTTCATAACAAATTATCACACATTTAGTGGCTTAAAATAACTCACATTATCATCTCACAGTTTCTGTGGATTAGGAGTTTGGGCATAGATGAGCTGAGTTCTCTGCTTCAGTGTCTCCTATGGCTGCAGTTAAGACATTGGGCAAGATTGTGAAAGAATCAGCTCCCAAGTTCTTATGGCTGTTAGTAGAATTCTGTTCCTTATGGGTTTTAAGACTGAGAGTCTCAGTTTCTTGCTAGGGTTTGGCCCTGAGTGCCTCAGTATAGGAGCCTCTCCATAGAACATCTCACATCATGGCAGCCTACATCATCAAAGACAGTTTAGGAGCTAGATATGCACTACAATGTTAGGTGATGTAATAGTAGAAATGACTTCTTATTTCTTTTCGATCTGTTTACTAGTTAGAAGCAAGTCACAGTTCTTGATTCAAGAACATGAGTCCAGGAGGCAATTATGTGCACTATCTTTATCATAGACTTGTTCTTCCCCCCAAAAAATGTGATATCCAATCAAATTTTGTATTGAGTTTTATTTTCCAGAGATCTTTTTTGGGACCTCCACCTCCTGCTCTTATTTGGACTAGGCCATCTCTAGGTTTGCTACAACATCCTAGGGCTTGTAGTTACAATTATTCTGTTAGTGCCATCTTTAATTTTCCTGAGGCACCTCTTCAGTCTAGATGTGTTCAGTTTATAAGTATGTATTAGGTGGCCTCCATGTAGCACACACCATCCTAGGCTCTTGGTATCCCCAAGTGGAAAATAAAAGTAAAGATACCTATACTTGTGGAATTTATACTCTAGTAGAGAGAGACAAACAATATACAAAGTAAATAAGAAGCCTTTATAGTTTGTCTAATGTCTATAGGTATTTAGAAGGAAAAATAAAGAAATAGAAAAGGGAAAAAAGGATAAGGATTGCCTTTACATGAAAAAGTGTTAGAAATGTAGCAAGTTAAATTTTAAACTAGGTGAGCTAAGGAAAGAAAGAAGAAAGAAAGAAAGAAAGAAGAAGAGAGAAAGAACGAGAAGAGAAGAGAAAAGATAAAGAAAGAAAAGAAAGAAAGAAAGAAAGAAAGAAAGAAAGAAAGAAAGAAAGAAAGAAAGAAAGAAAGAAAGAAAGAAAAAGAAAAAGGATACAAATGAACCTATTTGCAGAACAGAAACAAACTCAACAGACTGAAAAATTTATGGTTACCAAAGGGGACAGGTGGGGGGGGGGGGGGGTTGTTGAGAGGGATGGACTAAGGGTTTGGGATTGGCATATGCACACTAAAGTATATGGAACTATTGCCTAAAGGGGGCCTGGCTGTATAGCTCAGAGAATGCTACTAGTGTTCTGTGATAATCTATGTGAGAAAAGAATCAGAGAGAATGGATAGGTGTATATGTATGACTGGGTCACTTTGTTGTACAGCAGAAATTGTCACAGCCTTGTAAATTAACTACACTTCAATAAAATTTTAAAAATAAATAAATAAACTGGGTGGGCAGGGAAGATCTCTCTGAGAATAGGATTTGAGCAAAGATCTGAAGGAGGTGAGGGAATGATCCATATGGGTATCTAAGAAAGTTCTTTAAGCAAAGTGAATCACAGTATAAACTGATACCTTACATTGAGGTTTTTTGTGCCACATCACCCTGCCATCTCAGTCAAAATGATGGGATCAAGAGTTATTGCCCAAACCAAGTGTCCAATGAATGTCTTTGCAGGAAAACTGCAGAATGAAGATGTTCTGTACTAGGATGGGACCAATCAGATCTTCTAAGGGAGAGTCTGACCGTAGCACACACAGAGAAGACTGAAGAGAGTAGGGTAGTTGAGAGGGAGCAAGCAGAGGCCAGGAGGCAACAGCACTGATGATAAATCAGAAGCAGAGCAGTGGAAACGTGAAAAGGTCAAAAAAAGCAGCACAGGAGGAAAGCAGAAACAAAACAAGCCTGAAACCAGAAAATGCTGAACTCCCACATTGCTGATAGTAGAGCCACTAGGGGTAGCGTGAACAGTGTCTGTATCTCGCCAACTTCTGACAGATTTATTTCCTCTATTTCTTGTGGTTTTAACCATAAAAATCTATTCTCCAAAGTAACTGAAGTTGTCTATGCCTTACGAATGAAAAGAACCACTAATAACAAAGCAATTCTTTCTACTTTTCTTAATAAGTTGATATCCAGGTATTACTTTTTCTTCAATTTAAAATAAAAACAAAACACTCCAGACAGGTTTGTAATATATATATTTTCAGCAACATAAAAGTTAGTCTACGCTATAACCATCCACTTGCTCTTGCTTTTTTCCCGGAGCGGATACTTAAGAGATGCTTTACCTCCACCCCACCTTAGAATTTCTGGAGTCCCTATATCAAAGCAAGTTTTAGTATTTTTCAGACTGATTTTCAGGCTCTTGTCTACCCCTTTGCCTATGCTTGTGATTGAGATTGCAGGTGTATGGTCTCCGTATTTCTCCTGAATTATTAGCAAATGCATTTCCCACTCTCTTCCACGTAATTATTGTCCTGAATCTCAGTCCAACTGAGCAACTGTGAGAGATGAGTGTGCACCCCCACCTTGGGCAATTGTCACTATAACCTCTTTCTATTTCTCCAGTTAGAACTTTAAGGCACACTGACTGTGAATTTTCTTCTCCAGGAGACCAATGTATTTATAATATCATGCAGCACAAATTAGACCAGTGAGTGCACGACTGTTGAACTTTGAATAGTCTGTTACTTAAAGACAGGAGCAATTACCAACTGCTGGCTGCAAAGCATTGTTTTACATGTGTACATTTGAAAAGCTCTTTATTCCAGTGGGATAAGTAAAACAAAACATCATTTCTTTTCCTGTTTTGTTGTTGTTGTTGTCATTGTTGTTGTTGTTGTTGTTTTTCCTGGTAAATTTCTACCTTTCCTGTTGAGGAATAAGTGCCCTTAATAAAATATGCTTAAGTATGGTAATTCAGCATAAACATGCACTTAGTTACTGGAGTTGATTTTTAGCAGTCCACATTTTTCCTCATGAAAAGAGCTGATTAAAATTATGATAACAATGTAACGTGTACCACAATTATTTTGCTAAATTCAGCCTCTGAAGTGAAAAACAAGTCTATGAAATTTTAAATTCATACTTAAACAACTTTTAATTCATTTTAGAGGATTCTCATATCAATGGTTTCTTTCTTCAAAAAACTAGATGATTATAAAGCATGTTTGTTTTGCACTCATAAATTCCTGGATCTGTTCGTATTGTGTTGTTAAATTTCTGCTGCTGCTACTTTAGTCCACAATGTGGAAAAAGATGGGCTGAATTTTTGGTAATGACAAAATGACTTTACTAATCCAAAATCTTGACTTCTCCAGGGTATTGGCTTAAATTGTCATTTCCATGGTTGTAAAATTTCAATTGTTTTAGGCAATGTTGTTGAAATTATTATCAACGCACTAGAAGAGAATGATCATTTCACAAGGGAGAAATTCTGTCAGGACCAAAGCCAAATTCCCAAGGGGTACAAAGCCTATTTTCATGTAAATAAAAATGTATTTGAAGAGGAGAATAGACAGAGGAATAAGAGAATAGGAGATAGATGGTTTAAGTGAAGCTGAGGGCTTCAGAGTGATAGAGAGATTAATATGTAAAAATATCTCTGCTAGTTGAATCAATTGGTTAGATCCCCTGGTAGTTCATCACACATTTCTGGTTTGATATTTGTATGGGTCACTAAGTTCTGTGCAATGAGTAAAAACCATTTCATAGACACTCCTCTAACTTCAGTACCCTATCTTGTGAGCATGAGGTGACAGGATAAAAATGTTTGATAGTCCCACACAATTTCTCCTTTTTTAAAACTTCTAAATAATTTTTATTATACTTTATTTACAATGTTCTGTCAATTTCTACCGTACAGCAAAGTGACCCAGTTATACATATATATACATTCTTTTTCTTGCATTATCCTCCATCATTTTCCATCACAAGTGATTAGATATAGTTCCCTGTGCTATACTGTAGGATCTCATTGCTTAACCACTCCAAATGCAATAGTTTGCCTCTACTAACCCCAGACCCCCAATTCATCCCATTCCCTCTCCCCTTTGGCAACCACAAGTCTGTTCTCCATGTTCATGAGTTTATTTCTTTTCTGTAGACAGGTTCATTTGTGCTGTGTATTAGATTCCATATATAAGCAATATCATATGGTATTTGTCTTTCTTTTTCTGACTTACTTCACTCAGTATGAGAGTCTTTAGTTCCATGCATGTTGCTGCATATATTATTTTATTCTTTTTTATTGCTGAGTAGTATTCCATTGTGTATATGTACCACATCTTCATAATCCATTTATCCGTCAATGGACATCGAGATTGTTTCCATGTCTTGGCTATTGTGAGTAGTGCTGTAATGAACATAGGTGCATATATTTTTTTAATGAAAGTTTTTTTCTGGATATATGCCCAGGAATGGGATTGCTGGGTTATATGGTAGTTCTATATTCAGTTTTTTGAAGTACTTCCACAAACTAGCACCAATATAACAAATTAGAATAATAGTTTGTTAAGAATGATCACCTGAAAGACTATTATCCCTTCTTCACTAATTACATTATGTTTTTTTTTCCAGTTTTACTAATAATTGATGTATAACATCATCTTAGCTTAATGTGTACAATGTAATGATCAATATACGTACATATTGGGAAATGACTACCACAGTAAGTTTGGATAATATCATCACTAGACAAAATTACAAAACTTTTTGTGTGATGAGAACTTTTCAGATGTAGTCTCTTAGCAGCTTTCAAATATACAACACAGTATTGTTAACTGGAGTGGCCACGCTGTACATTACATCCCCAGAACTTGTTCTTCTAACTGAAAATTTATACTTTTTGACCACCTTACACTCATTTTCCCCATCCCCTAGAGCCGACCTGACAACCAATAATCTGTCCTCTGTTTCTGTAAGTTTCATTTTTTTAAGGTTCTGTGTATGAGTCATACAGAAACTGTTTTTTTCTTTTTGACATTTCACTTAGCATAATGCCCTCAACATTCATTGATGTTAAAAAAAAAAAAAAAAAGAGTTCCCATTGTGGCTCAGCTGGTTAAGAACCCTCACGAGGATGCTTGTTCAATCCCTAGCCTCACTCAGTGGGGTTAAGGATCCAGTTTTGCCACAAGCTGCTGTGCAGGTTGTAGATGTGGCTCAGATCCAGTGTTGCTGTGGCTCTGGTGTAGGCCTAGCTGCAGTTCCAATTAGGCTTCCACATGCCACAAGTGTGACCATTAAAAAAAAAAAAATAGTGATTTTGTTTCCCTGGAATATATACCCAAAAGTAGAATTGCTGATTCATATCATAGTTCCATTTTTAATATTTTGAAGAACTTCCATCCTGTTTGTCCTACTCTCTGCACCAATTTACAATCACATAAACAGTTCACAAGTGTTTCTTTTTTTCTACATGTTTGCCAACACTTGTTATCTCTTATCTTTTTGATGACAGCCATTCAACAGGTGTAAAATGGTATCTCATTTTGGTTTTGGTTTGCACTTCCCTGATGATTAGTGCAGTAGAACACCTTTTCTAATATTTGTTAGCTATTTGTACATCTTTGGAAAAATGTCTATTCAGTTCTTCTGCCCATTTTTAAACCAGATTTTCTTTGCTATTGAGTTATATGAGTTCTATACATACTTTAGATATTAACTGCTTATCGGATATATAATTTTCAAGTATGTTTTACCATTCTGTAATTGCCTTTTCCTTTTGTTAATAGTTTCCTTTGCTTGGCAGAAGCTTTTTGAATTAATATAGTCCCACTTGTTTATTTTGCTTTTGAAGTCAAATGCAAAAAAAAAAAATCGTTTCCAAAGAGTTTACCCTCTATGTTTTATTCTAGGAGCTTGATGGTTTCAGGTCTTACATTTCAGGTCTTCAGTCCATTTTGAGTTGATTTTTGCATATGGTGTAAGATGTATCTTTTGAATGATACTTTCAGGTTTTCCCACCACTATTTACTGAAGTGACTATCCTTTCCCCATTGTATATTCTTAGCTCCTTTGTCATAAATTAGTTGAACACACATGCATGAGTTTATTTTGGGGATATCTCTTCTATTTCCTTGATCTCTTTGTCTTGTTTCTATGTCAGATACTTACTGTTTTGATTACTATAGCTTTGTACTGTAGTTTGAAATCAGGAAGTGTGATGGCTCAAGCTTTATTCTCTTTCTCATAATTATATCATTGCATTGGGTAATTAATAAATAGAATTAGTGAGAATAAATTTTGCTTCATGACTTTCCCTTTAACATAAATGAGCATGCCACATGAGATAATCAATTTTCTCTTTAAGAAGTAATTAACTGGTTGAAGGAGAGGCCCTTGGATTTGTCAGAATTTCCAGTGTGGCAGATTCAATGGTAAAATAAATTAATACCAAGGATGTTTTGAGCACATGACTGCTGTAGGCCTTTATCATGATTACTCCAACTTTTAATATTTTATTTTTAATTTTTTAATGTTATAATTTATGTAGAATCATAATGCATTTTAGAAGATGTAAAGTTATATTTTTCTCATTTTCAAATTGCCTTATAAAATTGATTTTATCACATTAATCTTATTTAATTAAAATAACCCTTGGAGTTAAGTCCTTATTTTAGATTTTTTTTTTTTAATCAGAAAGAAAACAAAAAACTTGTTAAAGGGTACTCAGGAGGTTAGTGATGGATCCAAGATTCACAACCTGCTTTGCTTGGAAAGAGATCCAAGTATTGTTTGTTACATTACAATATGTTAAAAGAAAAGTGTGATGTTTGTATGTTTGGGAATCATTTATCGTAGTGAGACTTTGGTTGGAAAGAATTTGTTTAAAATTTTAATATTGAGAGGCATAAAAAATTTTTTAGTTATGTCAATGAACAAAAACAGTAGATGGAAAATTAAAGCTAGGAAAGGAATGTATAGACAACCAAGAGACTAAGAATTTCAGGATGTGGCAAATCAGGGTCTTTTGTGGCCATCTCTTAAAGACTTGGTCTTCATCCTGCAGCAATTGCTCCTTGCCCTTAGTTCTTACATTGTAATACTGAAAGAGTTTTTTTATAGGTGTTTATCTTTGATTCTGCTCTATTTGTGTATTACTTACACTTACGCGTAGAGGAGGAAAAACTTTTTCTCTTCTCTCTTAAGTTCTGAGGCTAGAGCTTGCAAATCAAACTGACAAAGGACAGTTTAACGGGAAAAAAGCAACAAATTTTATTTTTAATGTTATGTGTACAGGAAAAAATGAAAGCCTCCCAAAGAAGTTTTATTTGGGGACTTGCATACCACTTCATTTAGCAAAGGGCTATAAACTGTGGAAAAGTAACCAGACAGGGGAGAAAAGTTTGGGGGCTTCTAGGAGTGGTAAATTTTAGGAAAGTAAATACATGGGGGAAACTAATGGTAGATTAGGGTCATTCAGTTAAGTGTGTTTATTCAGACTCATTTGGTTCCATCTCCATTTCTGATGATGTACTTTTTTTTTTTCTTTAGTGTAGTTTGTTTGTTTGTTTGTTTTGGGGGGGTGAATGATACCTTCACATCTGTACAAGGGGAATTTATTCTCTGCTTTTGGGCAGTGAGGGAGGACAGAGAGCTCTTCCCGTGTCTGTTCTCAATTGCCTTAGCACAGAATAATCCTTGTGACAGAGTTGCTTATTTTTGGAGAGCATATACTGATCCCCTTCATATACTAACTTCCACATGAAGTGCAGAAAGAGTTATATTTTCTGATAGATCTGCTGTCCCCAAATATGTCCCTCAGATGATATGCTTTTTCCAGCTTGAATTTGCAGTTTTCACTTCCAGAAATTTTATTATGTTGTTAGTTGAGGAATCCTTTTTAATCCTGGATTGAAGGGAAAGATTTGGATGATAATAAATATATGTTCTAAAAGTAAAAGGATTATAATATAGGACTATAATACAAAGCCTAAAATATTTATATGTGTCCCTTTTTGGTAAAGTTTTCCAACCAGTTGTCTAGAGGTTAGACTCACTCAAAAGATGTTTTCTGTTTGTACTTCAGAATATTTAAAAACTATATAACCATAAAAATGTATATTCATCTCTCTCTTTCCTGAACTTAAGTAGCAACTTACAACTTGGCTTGCTTTTTTGGCATTGGTATATTTGTGTGTAGTAGTATGTGTATGTGTGTGTGTGCATGTGCCTGTAGAATTGAACCTCGTCTTAGCTCTTCAACAGATTTCAGGCTTAAAAAAGGCAGTGAATCATTTCATAAACTTACTTTGTTTACCATGAATGATGATATTTTGATATTAGCCAGAATGTTGGTTAATTAAAACTAGATAAATAAAAGATTAAAGGAAATGGAAATTTAAATCAATCAAATCTTGTGCAAAACTACATATTTAATGAAAATACATATTTTACTTGAAAATGAAAATTCTTATCTTCGGTTCCCTGGCGACTCAAGAATTCTCAGTGAGATGAAAAGAACTCTTAAGTGGACAGAACTAGAAGTGCAATAAAAAGCCCCTGTTGAGACCTGACTCAGTCCCCTCTCACATCCTATGTGACTAAGGCAAAATGGTACATCCTTCTAAGTCTCTTTCCCCAGGTGGCTTGGAGCATATAATATCTAAGGTTCCATCAAGTGCCGATAATCTGCAACTAGTAAGTGACTATTAAGCTATCTCACAAGCAAGTTATGTTTCTGGTCATAGATATAATTATTTAAAGTGATGCAAGTTAGATACTTTTTTCTGCAAAATATCAAGCTTGCTGACTATTAACTTCATGTTATGAGCTAGATATTATAATCAACGTTTCCTGGTATTCTCACTTAATTCCCAATTTGAGGTAACAACTTTTGCTGATTTTTTTTCAGATGAGAAAACTCAGCTCAAAATAGGTTAAAATCATTTGACCGTGGAACTAGGAGATACCAAAACTAGGATTTAAACACAATTTTATTTCAAAAGCTAAATTTATTGACTACTGAGGTCTATAGTTTCACATCTTAATGTTTCCCCCCCGGAAATCTTTCTATTATGTAAATTTGAGGTGTCCTTTGAATGGCAAAGACCTTAAGTTTGTCTGCCAACATTTTATATCTCAGTTAACCCTTTGACCTAAATTAGTGATGGTAGGCAGGCAGAGGGAGTATCAGAGGGAGCAGCTGTCCTGACAAACATAGATGGGCACCCAGCAAAGAGGAACTGTACCTTGGTTATCACATTGGCTAAGACAGGCCATAATCGCTGTCTTTGCTCAAGCTGCTATAATAGGATACCATAGACCAGGTGGCTTTATTTCTCACAATTCTGAAGGCTAAATCCAAGATCAAGGAGCTAGCAGATTTGGTATTTCATGATTCATTCTGTTTGCAAATGGCCATCTTCTCATTATATCCTCCATGCACTTGAGAGAGAGGGAGAGAAGAGAGATTTCATGTCTCATATTCTTTTTACAGTGACACTAATCCCATAACAAGGCCCCCGCCCACAACACTTAATCTGACTCTCATTATAACCCAAATGCCTAACCTCCAAATAATGTCCTTTTAGGGATTAAGACAACAACACGTGAATTTTAAAAGGACACAAACATTCAGTCCAAAGTATTACCATTTATAATTTTACTAGAACATCTTTACTAAAAGTTCATTACCCATGCCCTTTGGAATGAACACTCTACCTTAAAGTTCAAGAAATCTTAGAGTTGAACTAGAAAATGTGATCTGAAATCCCATGGAAACATGTAGTATACTATCTATCCCTAGGTCTTATCCTCAATGACTGTCTTGATTAATGCAAATGGCTTTTAGTCTTTTTTCTTCTTTTTAGGTGAAATCAAACTACCAAGTTTATATATATGTATTTGATGACCTCCTACTTTATATAGCTTTCTCCAAAATATATGAAAGAATAGATATATATTTAGGCATGTCTATATGTATATATGTATATACCTTTGTATTTTATTAAAATTTAAGACACTTTCCACTTTATCTCAATTAATTTATGATACTGAAATCATTCTGTTTTAATTTCCAAAAAAGTTACATGAACAATGATTTCAGTGAGTGTAGGGAGAGGGTAGAAATGAGGGGGTGGATGGAAGCCAGACCCAATGTGCTTTACTTTTGGTAAACAAACAAAGCATCTTGTAGCGAGGCCTCTATTCCACAGAAATGCATATATGGATTTATTCTTATGCAAATATGGTTATCAGTTTCCATACATTTGGTAAAAAATAAGTCAATGAAAAAATATTCCTTTCTAAAATTTGCTATCATCACACAAATCAAGAAAAGCTTGTTTTGTAGACCCTTTGGGTTAATGAAACACAGCCAGTTACAGTGATCTTGCTGTATTTCTCCTCTCCACTGAGCACAGTTGATGTCTCATGCAAGGCAGAGTTTGCCAAGACAACTAAATCTAGTGTAGAGAACTTTAATGTGGTTAGAAATACCCAGAACCAAACAAGGGTCTGTGTTGGGCTCTAAGACTAGCTAAATTTCCTTTCTCAGATGTCTTTTCTTTCTTCCTGGAGTCATTAAGTGTTTGCTTACTTAGTCCTCAGGTCCTCAGGAACTTTCAGAGAAGATAAGTAAGCAGTTCCGCCAGTTGGGTAACATGCCTCAGTGCTAATCTTCAGCCCTTCTTGAATTCAGTGTGTCCTGCAGCAAGGCTTTTCGCTTGCCTGACTGTTTCCTCCTGTGAAACTTGTGGTTTCTCTGATTCTGTGCCAGCTTACAAGTTGACTGATAGTTGGTGAAATCAATTATCCTTGTGGGTAGGGGACTCAGCAAATGCCTAGTTGCCCTAAATTGTTGAATAATATAAAGCTGCTACGTCAAGAATTAAGGAAAACAGTCAAAACTGCCTTACACATTTTTTGCATTTTTCAGTGATTTAATCAATTCATGGAACCAGAAGTCAGACAAATTAAAGAAGCAGCTTTATTATTTTCCAGTCACTATGCTAAAGTGAATTACATATATTAGTTTATCTGAACTTCGCACCAATGTATGAAGTAGGTATTGCTTTTATCTTCAGTTTAAAAATAAGGTAATTAACTGGCCCATGGACACCAGTTGATGAATGGTAGCAGAAGAAGCAGAGCCCAGGGCTTCCTGGTTTTAAAACAATTACATCATATTGCTTATAATGTAATCATTCCATTTGACTTCCTATAATGACAGAATTTTATGCCAAGATCATTTAGAAGTTCAGAATAAGCTCTGAAGCAAGAATGCTGCTTGCTAGCTGTGTACCTCTGAACAAGTTACATTATCTTACCTGTAAAATGGGATCAGTTACCTCTCCCTTTCCATAGGGTTGTAGTGAGATAATCCACATGGAGCATGTAAACTGGTGTTCAGTACTTAGTGAGCATTCAAAACATTTTAGGTTCTATTATCACTTAATGACAGTATCATTTCTAGTAACGACAACATTACCACTTTCAGCTGGAAAGCATGTGTATAAATAAACATTAATTCACGGGTCCTGCTTGACCTTTTGTTCCCACTTGCTGATATAATCAAAATAAGGCAGTAATAAGGCAGTATAGCCTCTTATACAGATAGTTTTCTGGCTTGGTTATAAGATTTAAACATCACTTGCTATTTCTATCCCAAGCTGTTTTGAATGAGCTAATAGTTTATTTGTGTGCATTTTAGGAGAAATTATAAGTAGAGTGAAGTAATGGCTCCATTGTGCACATTAAGGATTTGAATTCTGCACGGTCAGTGAGTAGGAAAAACCTGGAGTTATTTCAAACCGTCCTTGTAATTGTATCTCTCTGCCTTCTGTATAAGCAGATAAGAACTACCAAAACCTCTACTTAATCAAAGAATAGACACAAGAAACCATGTGTATTCACATTTGTTTCCAAATAGCCTATAGAAGCAATAAGCGGTTATGCGACCTTAGAGAAAATATTGGAAATTCCCTAGGTTGATGTGTTGGATGCAGACTCTCCTAAATTCAGGTCCCCTGGAGCTCCAGATTCAGATAGCCTTGAGTTTGAATTCCAGTGTTGACATTTAACTAGATGTGTGACCCTGGATGCATCTCTCTAAGTTTCCATTTCTTCATTGGATATGTATAAATGTAGCTGTACCTACCTCATGAGTATTCATGGCCTTTAAGAAAATCCATGTAATTAAATGAATTACATACTGTGGCATTTTAGGTTCTCAATAAGTTTTAGCATTCACAATGCCATGAGTATTATTTCTTATTCCCACTCAGAATTGAATATGACTATAACTTTAGCTTGTCTTTAGATTATGCATGGTTTTTAAAAAGTTAAAAATGAAAAAAACCATGTTCTATGAAAGTTAAAATACTCAAGGAGAGTAAGAAGGTATGTCTAAATCCCAGGTGAAAAAAGCTTATTTTTTTGCTAAGGGTTTTTTGTTTGTTTGTTTCGCTTTTAGGGCCACACCGTGGCAATGGAGGTTCCCAGGTGAGGGGTCAAATCAGAGCTACAGCTGCTGGCCACAGCCACAGCCACAGCAATGCAGGATCCGATCTGCATCTGTGTCCTATACCACAGCTGAGGGCAACGCCAGATCCTTAACCCACTGAGCGAGGCAGGCCAGGGATCGAAGCTACAACCTCATGGTAACTAGTCAGATTTGTTTCTGCTGTGCCACAACAGGAACTTTCTGTACTAAGGTTTTTAATCATACAAAGTTATCCACTAATTAATGAAATGCCTGTGTGGGCATGACATCATCATGCTGGGTGGTAGAGTACAAATAATTAATGATGGTATAGTGCATAAGAAGCATTTTTAAATGTAGTTTTGAATGAATTGCTCTCAGTCTTTGAATCTTATTATAGGAATGGATTTGAGGCTTAGTTTTAATGGATAAAATCACAAGCTAGAAGACAATTGAATTCTTCTGATATCCAACTCCAAGTCCAGACCTTAGTCCATATGTAAGAATGTCAGATATTTATTTGCTTCCTCTTTAAGTTGATAAATTTACACATTGAATTTAAAAAACCACATGGAAGAGTCCTTCAAATCCAGCTCTTCTTGAATTTTCTCATAAACATTCTGAGAAAGACTAACTTTTAGCTTTATAGAAGAAATTCTAGTTTTTCTCTCACAATAACCTGAGAACATAAAAAATGCTGATTACCAAGCCCCATCCCCAAATAATCAAACCGTGATCTCTGGCAGTGGGGCCCTTGGCAGTCACTGGCATTTTTTTAAAGGGAAAAAAATCCATCTTCCATGTTATCATCTCGACTTCATAGACTTATCTTATGGACCATATCATTTTGAGGCTGAAAGTATTGTTTTATTTATTGAATTATTAACGTTGCATCTTCAAAAAGCTGAAGACATTTGACTATATTATAAAGAAATGTAGGTGTGATTTATTTATAGATTTCAAGGAAATTCAAACATGACACCTAAAAAGAAGTCTTCACAAACTCTCAAATTTTGTCTATACCACCCTTCAAACTTTTCTCCCAAACATAAAAGTCTATTTTTTTCTTGTCTCTCAAACTTTGGATAAATAGTAATTTTACCTCATCCTTCCATTTGCAACCCCAATATTACCCATTTCTATACTTTTGTTTCCTTATGCAAAGTAGAATAAATTATAATAGTTGCAGGGTTGTATAAACACAGTTAGATACTTCTGGATTCATCTAAACAAATATATATCATTTTCGTTTTGTACAGTAGCTTGTGATTCCTTGAGATTTCCCACAGGTGTTGTTCCAGCTAAATTATTACTTATTCTTATTTCTGTATTTATCTACCATGGTTCATTGTTAAGCGAACCAGGTTAATTCACTGATACCTCCAGACACATGGGAAAGAAACACCAACTATGAGTCTTAAACTCAGAGGAGGCAGGTGCATACAGGCATTAAGACTTGGAGAAGATAAAGCTTCTTCTTACTATTCAAGATACAAGGAGAGATGGTTAAATCTCTCAGCCTCCACTACACCCAGTGGCAAGTGGCTGCTCATTGAGTATAGTTCATAAAGACGAAATTCATTTGGCTTTATGTAATGAAAAAGAAGCAAAACCTACAGGAGTAAAAGTGCTAGAGAATTGTATTAAAGTTTTGTTGTTTTCCATAAAAACAATACATTAGAGAGGAGCAATACATTAGGGAAACATACATAAATTTGAGGTAACTTCCCCTCATCCAATACAGATACATCCTAATTTAAGGAAATATGTGATTTGTTTTCTAATTAATATTCCATGTTTTAGGAATACTAAGAAATACTAATATTCCTTAGTATTTTCAAAGTTTCATAGCTGTGAGAACCCTGAATAGGTTGCCTTATCTCTGTCACCTGCAATCTGTATTGATTAATAATGCAATTTATTCATTTTTTTCAATTAAGTTGTCTTTGGGGAAACATTTAAGAAGTAGTGCCCTCATCTGAGAAGTATAAGGTTTAAAGATATACCTATTTTTGCTAAGAAAGCTAAGAATATATAAGCATTTGATAAATACAAATTCAGTTACAGAAGGGAACTACTTACATAGACCTGTAAGGTACCGCAATCTCAGAGTGCACAAAATTGGGTTCAGCATCTTTCTTTACTCTAATCCCAGTTTGGTCCATTTTGAATAAATTCAGAGCATGGAGAGTAAGAAACCCAAGTCATTTAAATCAGTCCTTTTCTTTGCCTCCTATCTTTCTATACCTGATTCATCATCACTGTCTGTTCATAGATAATCTAGAATATCTGTTCTCTGTCTGTGCCTCCACCCTCACTATACAGACCCAGACTGGCTAGCTGCAGACACCTCTTAAGTGGTCTTCTGACATCTATTCTTCTCCCCTCTAATGTATTTCCTGGCTGCATCAAAAGAAACCTATGCAGTCATTTCAGCACAAATCTGATTTTGTCTCTCCTTCCTGAATCCCCTCTCCTCCCAGCCTTGTAATCCCTGCATCTCCCACTCACCCTGTTGTAATTGGCCTCACTTGCCCTCCCCATCTTCTTACCTTGCTTACCCTTGCTTACTGAGCTCCAGCCCAATGTGCCCCTTGGTTTGCTTCCTCAACACCACCCCCAACCGCAGTAGGATTCAAAGGATAGAACACTTCTTTCTTCCCCTCCGTACTAATTTACTTCTATTCATCCTTCATCTTTCAGATTAACTATCACTCCCCTAGGGAAGCTTTTCCCAATCTCTCTGCATAGGTTAATTTCCCTGCTACTCCATCTCAGAGCACCATATATCTTTGCACTTCCCACAATTGTAATTTTACAACTGCTACTGATTATTTGAGTAATATCCTTCCCACTAGACTATGTTTTCTCACAAGTACATCTTTGGTGCCTTGTACAAGACCAGATTCTATAAAGCACACAATAAAGTAAATATGAATGGAATAATAAATCAAAAGGCTCAATTCCCACATATATGAAACATTGAAAAAAAAATACCGTAACTAGGGCACACCTAGGCCTTCCGTATTGCAGTAAATGCTAATGAAAAATGTCATACTGACAGGAGCCACTACATAGATTACAGTAATCTATCACTCCCTCCTTAATAGGAAACTGTGGTTCTTATGAAGGAAAAAAATGCAATTATGAAAGGTGGCATGATGCCAAATGGGTTACAATCCAAAAGGCTTTGGGGGCAATACAATACCTAAATTATAGGGTCAGCCAAACTAATTTATAAACATATATTTGAAACAAAATGCTTAATATCTGACCCTAAATACATATAAAATTCATTAGGAATCTCCCATATCAAAGGTCAATTTTGTACTTTCCCAATTAAGTTTGTCTTTTACTGATACCAAAATACTACTGGATCATTAACTTTGAAAATATTTTTAGAAATTAAAATTTATTTTAAAATTTCTATTTTCTAGAGATTGGTGGGGGTTGGGGGCTCGTTCTCCACTTCATTAGCTACTTTTGGGGTGTTTAGCACTCAAAACTAGGCCTAAATTCCTAGGAATCATGGAAACAGCACAGATCCTGTGTTTTTATTTTAATTTCAAATCCTGGTGACTGTACTTATTTTATATACATAATTTGGGAAAAGGCTTTTTTAGCTCTTTGCACTTCACATACCTCACCAATAAAATGGATTAAGACTAAATTTAATACTGTGCAAAAAGTACCTACCATGGTATGATGGGTACACTGAGTTCCCAAATAATGATAATTCTTGTCCTCTTATTTTTCTCTCTCACCTTCCCATCATTTTGATGATTTGAGTCCTTTGAAAAGTGTGGAAATCTGCATGCCAATTTGTGTATTTTCAGTTTCAAATCTCATCTCATATCATCTCATCTCTTTGGGAGATGGATATAAAAGATCTCTCAATTGAGGATTGGAATGACTTTTTTATTCCAAGTACATTTATTTTTAGAAAGAAGGCAATCAAGAGCACACATGAAAACTGAAAGACATGAAAACCATTTTAAAAAGAAGAGGAAGAAGCACATGTAACCGGTGTCATTTTCAGATTGAGGTCCTCTGACATGTGGCTTGCCTGAAGGAAATAATAAGTGATACCAAAGAATTTAACATAACCCCTTCTACATCTAAAGTCTTCTCTCAAGGACCACCTTGGTGTGGAAATCTGAGTCACATACCCTACTTCTCTGGAAAGAGTGATTTTGAAACCAACAGCTAACTTCCTCCAGTCAGTTAAGGGAGTTGCCCCTTTGGCCAAGAAATGTACAATAGAAAGAGCAAATTTTTCTTTTTCTTTTTAGTAGCATGGTATTTTTCAAACACAGTTAAAAATCACTTAAATCTTTCTTGCTCAATAACTTCCCTCTTGCAACTTAAAGAATTTGAGAATTTAAGTCTATAAACAAGGCTTTGGGCAGATGTTTTATCTCAGCCTTCCAAATCAAGGTTTTGTATTTAGTCTTAAATAAGATTTTAACATTGAAGTATCCACCATGTTGGTCCCTTTGTAACAACAACAACACAACAACAAAACTTAGATAACTTGCAAGTGGAAGTACAGCTTTGAAAACAGATCCAAAATAGTGATTGAATGAAACCTCAGTTAGAATATAATTGAATCACTGTCATTTGGCAAAGGCACCCAGCTACCTCTTAGCCTGAGGTGATGAATAGGGTTTCTCAAAATGAAATTCTCTGGCTTAGATCCCATTACAAATAAAGATACAACTCTGTATATCATGACTTCATTTCATGGAATTGATACTTACACCAGAAAGTGGTTTCATTACTACCATGTATTACTCTAATATTACCCAATAACATTGCTTAGGAGTTAAGAATATGGACTTTGAATTCAGTTTGCCTGAGTTGAAATACTGGCTCCATCAGTTACCAGCTGTGTGATCTTGGTCAGGTTATATAATCTCTCTCTGCTTCAGTTTTCTCATCTGTAAAATGGAGATAATAGTGATGAGATTATGAGAGTGATGACTTATGAGATTGATGTAAGTTTAAATAATAAAGCATATGTTATATATATTAGTAAAAAAATTCCAGCTACCATTTCGTCATAAAGTCTTGAAACATAAATAATTGTTTACCATCAGCAAACAACATATTAAATGATCAATTAATGAATTAATGATGCACTCTACCACCTAGGAGAAGGGCACTTAGAAGGGTTCCCACAGGATGGTGTGCCACCCCATTATGCTAGATAGAGTGGCGAGGGATGAATGGGTGACCGTTTCCAAATCTACACTGGCCAGTGTGGCCACCAGGCCATGAGGAATGCTTTACATACACGCTGGATTTTAACTCCCTTGTGTCCCTTTTCTGGGGCATGCTAAATGTACAGATTTGTTCAGAATAAATCTGAGATACAAATCATCATGGCAGTGCTTCACATTTCCCCACACTCTTATCTTGAGATTGGAAATGCTGTGTAAAAGCTCTAGCTTTGTTGCAATTTTAACATAGTATGCAGATCTATGCATTGCTAATGAGGGACAACCTATGGAATATGCCATACAAAATCATTGACTAAATCATAAATAAATGTTATTATGTAGTTTTTCTCCAAGTTAATTTCTGGCTACGCAGCACAATGTCCACAGTGTGCTTGTTAGTACTAGTGGTAGTTTATTAAGTTTTTGCCCATCATCACCAGTACTCAAGGGAATTTTCCCTTGCCCACACATTAGAAAAAGGAGGGTGTTGTGGAGAGGAGCCTTCTCCTAGGTGTGTTTATCTAGAGTAATAGGTAGAGCAGAAAGTAAACTATTTGAAAAACGTGAGCATTGAAAGCCCTTCCTTTCTAAGGAGTTTAATTACAGGGAACTTAAAGTCTCCTGTTACAATGTAAAGGTGTTCATTTCCAAAGCAAGACCAGTTGAGAGCATAAATGTCCCTTTACAATCTTATCCAAAGATAAATTTTAGCCTTACTTATTATAAAATCGGTTATGGATATTTTAAATAGTTAAATGTTACTTTTTTCCCATTTTTGTTTATTATTTTAATGGAAGATAGTTTTGGACAAGACATGTATATCCCACCTGTGGCTATCATAGTCTCAAAGACCCTGAGATCCTTTCATTTGTGAAATTTATCCCCTTAATGCTAATATCTCTTCCATTTCTGAAGCTGCAGAATTGGCATTTTTTGTTTGTTTGTTTTCAGTATCTGCTATTAAGGTATCTTCCAGCCCAGGCTTCTCTATAGTCTTTCAATATAACCTCCTAATAAGAGGCATCTCTTTCTCAATCTCAGTCTCTGTCTCTCCCTCATCTCTTTGTCCCTCTCATTTACTGCATGTGAGTTCCTGGAGTACTACATAGCAGCTTATATGATTCAACTGGTCCAAAAAATCTCTAAGGCAGAAAAAAAGGATGGAAAGAACTCCAACTAATCCCACTGGATGCCTACTGAACTCTCTCTAAGCACATGCACAGATGCTGTTGAGTATAATCTTCACAATAGGTCTGTGATGAAAGATAAAATTGCCTGCCTATCATAAACTTTCATACTAGAAGTTCCCATGATGGTATAGTGGTAACAAACCTGACTAGAATCCATGAGGATGCAAGTTTGATCCCTGGGCTCACTGAGTGGGTTAAGGACCCAGCATTGCCATGAGTCATGGTGTAGGTCGCAGATGGGGCTCTGATCCACATTGCTGTGGCTATGGTGTAGACCAGCAGCTGCAGCTCCAGTTTGACCCCTAGCCTGGGAACTTCCATATGCTGCATGTGTGGCCTAAAAAGACAAATAAGTAAATAAATTTTCATACTTAAGCCCAGGGTAGCAAACTGGGTTGAAGAGATATGGTCCTCAACTCTTACAGACAGACCAACTGAGATGCATAGAATGAAGGTCACTGGCACAAGTCACAAGAGAAAATCAGTAAAACAAACCTGAATTCTAGTTTAGTGCCTGCTCCCTCCCCCTGTACTCCTATTGACTGGAAGGTTGTTCGTATACTGTTTGTACATTTTTAAAGAAATATCATGAGAGTCAAATGGTGCAGTGTGAATTTATTGAATATTTGAAGTTTTAGAAGCTTAAAAATGAGTGTGATATATATTGTTTTCTTAATCTAACAATAGGAACAACAACAATAATAATAGATTTCCCGGGGGGGGGGGAGGGGGTTGACTAACACAGGAGGCTGGATAATAGAGCCCTGGGTATTTAAGCTGCTTCTTTTACAGCAAAAAATGATTTGTCCAATCATTATCTCTAAAGTTTTGAGATTATCAGCTATTCCATTCTTGACAATTTTCAGCCTCAAGTCGAACTGGATAAGGTTGTCAGATTGTAAGATTTGAATCACAGGCTGCTGTGATGAGGAGAGTACAAGGCCCATAAAATAAATGATCTTTCTAGGGGATTCACATTTATGATTGATTATTGATCTCTTGAAGGGCTTTCTAAAGTAGAAAAGATTCTGCATTAAACTTTATTCTAGAACATGGTCTAAACATCTTTACATACAACCTTAACATTGAAATATTACTTTAAGGACTTGATTATGAAAAGGACTCTAATGCCTGGTGACTTTTTCTCATTTTAGGTGACTTCCCTGCTGCATTTGACACTGTTGACAACCTATTCTTCAAATTCTCTCATTTCCAGGCTTCTAACACTATTTTTCTAGTACATCTACTTGACAAGTTCTTCTTAATTGGGTCTTCTTTCTTCTACCTTCTAACTCTGGGTGTATCAAAGTCCCAGTCTTTATTCTTCTATTCATTTTACTTTATTTTCACATTCTCAGAAAATTAATCTCATTCTGTAGCAGTTTTCTCATAATTTTTCTCTAAATTACCCCAGAAGGAACAGTGAATTAATGCAAATTCCTTCTATGTTGTGTCTTACCCTTAAAAGTGTTATTTTTTTCTATTTTCATAACATTTTCCTGACTATTTTTTCATAACATTTCATATCAAGTTGCATAACAAATTTTTGGAATTGTGAAATGTTTTAAACATTTTCCCCATGTCTTGGAATATGCTCCCCAAAGCTGTCTCCTTATATCCTATGGCTTTATGCATTCCCTGGCCTCTTGCTATATACCCGAAGGACAGAAGGACAATTTAAGAAGCTTTGTCTTAAACTATCTTTATCTCCAGCCCTGACCTGCATCCCAAATACAGGTAAAACTCTGTCTAGTCAGGATTTTATTTAACCATTCTGGCAAAAACCTGAACGATAACATGTTTAAAGACAAACATCACGCTAAACTCACTCCCCCTTCTCCCTGGAAATAGTATAATGGTGCTCTTAGTGACACAAAACTGAGATTCCAGTGTTATTCTCAATTCCTCTTTTAATTTGATGTATAAAAATTAAATGTTATTTATTATGCCCCACTTCTGTAGTCCCTTATACTCTACCATCTTCTATAATACATACAAGGATATTTAACCTTTCTGGGAGCCATGGACTGTTTCGATAATCAGAAGCCCCTGTACCCATCTGCAGAGGATCTATATCTATATAAATAGATAGATAGATAGATAGATAGATAGATAGATAGATAGATAGATAGAAAGAAAGAAATGGGTTCAAACTCCCTACCCCAATAAAATGGCTTACTAGCTAGTATGCTTTTCTCCAAGACTTCTAGCAAATTGCTGTCAGATTTACCTTCCTCAGCCCCTGTATTTGTCAAGTCATTAGACAACTCATTTTTGTAGCACTAAACTATGTAGAGTACAAAATGGAAAAGTTGGATGATGTTTTAATGTTTTTAAGAGTTTATATGACTCAGCCACTTTATACATATTATTATAGCTAGGACATAATAAACTTATTATATTATTACCTTCTTTCTATAAGGAGGAAATAAAGACATACATATTTAAGAGAGCCAGGATTCAAATCACGTCTTATGATTGTTCTCTTGCTCCAAGTTTCTTCATTATGCCATTTTGTCTAAAATCCAAACATCTTACTTAGCCTTGCGTAAATGGATTCTCCCCCCCCCCCCATTTTTACAACTTTGTCTTCCATGACTCTCTTTTTATAGTCACTGCTCCAGCTGGAGTTATCTTTTTATTCTCCCCAAATCTTGTCATGCACATGTGTTTTCATTTGTTGCCTTCTTACCTAAGAAAAAGAAAGAATAAAAGGGTTTTGCTTGTCCTAACCAAGTCCTTGCCATCTTCCAAGGTCCACTTTAATTCATGATTTCCTTCTCTGTAAACTTCCCCTGTTAAAATTCAGTTGCCACTTTTACAGATTCACTCATTCATTTCCTCTTAGTATTTTTTTCTGCAATCATGTGTACTCTTATTAGCTTAGTGTTGTATCTTCCCATCCCATTAAACTATAAGCACCTGGGAGCCATGCAAAGAGCAGGGGCTCCCTATATTTGCTAAATGAATGATTGTGCATGTATGCATGAGTGACCCATTTTCCTGGCGTAGAACCCAGCCACAATTATTTAATCTTTATTTTATCTAAGTTGATCCCTTTGTGAACTCTTTATGAAGTGGAAAACAAAGTGTTGATTTTTCCTTTAAAATGTTATTATTAAACTGTTTACTTTAACCACACTGGAGACATACACTGAACCCTAAAGGGAGTTCATTTAAAACAGTGCTAAAGGAAAGTTCACTCAACTCTGTGGTTCTCAAATAGGCCATTAGGCTCTCCTTATGTCAATACTTATGTTCCTTGATCAGAATAAGAGACTCTTCTGGTCTGTCGTAAGAAACAATGGAAAAAGAATCTGTTCACTCTGGAAAATCTGTTTAGCACTTGTTTACTGTTAAGTGGTTTGGACCTTGACATGGAATGTTGAGAGCAGTGCCCAACATGCTCATGGGATCATCAAATGCATGATCCTAAATAGAATATGCCCATTAGCTGAGCTCTGTGTAGCTGTAAGTCAGGGAATGTGTATAAGTGTACTTTTTAAGAAACAGGACAAAAAAATTTTCCAAAAAAACACACAGTAAATCAAAGATGGCCTAATATGGAAAGATTACATCTTTGCCTCTAGTTTAAATATAGTATAATTTGTTCTGTCCCTATATACAAAACAGCAAAGCACCCTAAAGAGATCTAAAAAATAAATGTTTATGTTCCTTTATTCAGTCCTGTATTTATACCATCTTTTTTCAGCAGGAGGAATAAATAAACAGTTCTTTTGTTCTTTTAATAAATATTTATTGAGTTACTACTCTAGGCTATCATCTTTGTGTTTTTTGTTTTGTTTTGTTTTGTTTTTACCAGTTCTGTGCTATCCTTGAACAAAAAGAAAAAAAAAATTAAGCCTCCCTTCTTAAGTCACTCACATCTAGAAATCACTGACAGCTATAGGCCTAAATCCTTCCAACAGTACAGTATGCTTTTATTTCAGGCCCTCACCGTCTGTACATTTTTTTTTTTTTAATTTTTAACTGAGATATAACCTATATACAAAAAATGAACTACTCTATTTTCTTAAAGGAAACACAGGCATGGAATCACCAACCAGTTCAGGAAACATTGAATAACACCAACACCCCTGAAACACTCTTTATAACCCTACCTAGACCTCTCATCCTCTTCTGAAAAAAATTCAACGCTAGCCTCATTTGCTTATTTTTAAAAATTTCTTTAGGTCTGGTCCTTGTGGTTACTGGAAATTTTACATCTTGTCATTTCTATCCTTAAGACTATTAAACACAGTTATTTTGGGATCTCCATTTGATAACTACAATATATAGTTCTCTCATGGGTTTATATCTATGGTCAGCTTGCTTTTTTTTTATTTTGGTCATTTGATCCTAAGTTCTGATATAGTTGATAGTATTTTGAGTGTCGAATGTTATATACAAAAAGTTGAAATGATATCTTGATGCTTTGGAATTCTTCCAGATTCAATTTTATTTTGCTTCTAGAGTTTAATTTGAGACTGAGTTTTTATTTTCCTGAGGCTAGTTTAATTCTGATTTATTGAAATATATAGTTCTTCTTCTGGATAAGAAAAAATACTGTTTCTTTATAAACTGCCAGGCATACTTTCGTCATAGGGTAATGAAAGTTATATGGACTCAGTTTTCTGCTTCGTGACAATTACCAGGAAACATAGCTTTAAATATTGTGTTCTACTGTAATTACTCCACCTCTCCTACCCTCGATGATTTTTTAACTCTTGCTTTTTTATACAAGTGTGTGGTTTTATTATGTTGTTATTTCTTATGTAAACTTCCTCAAGGTATTTTTAGAAATGGATGGGGTAGTGTTTGCTTGTGGCTCAGCGGGTTAAGGATCTGGCGTTATCACTGCTATAGCTCTGGGTACAGCTGTGGTACAGATTTGATCCCTGCTGGGGAATTTCTGCATGCTGCAAGTGTGGCCAAACCCCCTCTCCAAAAAATACTAAACATAAAATATAGGGTTTGAAAAGTGTTTTGGTGTATTTCAAGCTTGTACCACTAGGTATTTTAAATTTTATTGTAGCTGTGCTTCACTTGTTTGTTTTGATTTACTTGGTGCAATATTTCTTCTTAGTAATTTTATAATAACATTTGCATTGTTTTTATTTCATTTTTTAAAATTTTACTGAAGAATAATTGATTTACAATGTTGTATTAAAACATTTGCATTATTGGAAGAACTGCCCTTCTCCCACTCCTGTGGTTTTGGTAGGTGGATTAGTTTCCTGGAGCTGCCATAACAAAGTACCACAAACAGAGAGGCTGAAGAAAAGATTTTTTCTTCTGTCACAGTTCAGGAGGCCGGCAGTCAAAAATTCAGGAGCTGGCAGTGTTGGTTCATTCCTGGGGGCTCAAAGAAGAATGTATTCCATGCCTTTTTCCAAAAGTTCAGTAGTTGCTGGTGATCCTTGGCTTATAGATACGTCACAGTCTCTGTCTCTATCATCCATGATGTCCTCCCTGTGTGTCTTCACATTGTCTTTCCCTTGCATGCCTCTCTCTGTCTCTTCTCTTCTCAAAAGGATGGACACTAGTCATATTAAGGGCCTACTCTACCTCAGTGTGATCTAATATTAATTACTTACATCTAGAAATTATCTTATTTCCAAATAGGGTCATATTCTGAGGTTCCAGGAAGACATGAATTCTTGGGAGCCACTGTTCAACCAAGTGCAGTGGGAAGATCACTCACAGTATTCCACCTCTTTGGTACAGAACTAGCCGATCAGATTCCTTGAGGATTTTAAATATGAAAACTACTAGAGAGGATTTCTCTCTCTCTCTTCTTAGATCACCACAGGGAGACAAAGGTCAGCCTGAAAACTTCTCCAGCAATCTTTTTAAGAGACCAAGGCTAATAAAAAAACAGAAAAATATACCTGAAAGATGCAAGGAAAGAAAAGGATGGGGATAGGGAGTGAGAAAGATCTATAATTCCTGAAACTCAGAGCAGAAACAACTAAATTCCTTTATTTGCTTATATATGAGGATGTTTTCTGCTACTGGAAATTGCTGTTTACTTATTTATTTTAATGGAAAGAATTAAAATTTTTTTTTTTATTTTTGCCTTTTGTCTTTTTAGGGTCACACCCACAGCATATGGAGGTTCCCAGGCCAGGGGTCTAATTGGAGCTATAGCTGCCAGCCTACACCAGAGCCACAGCAACACCAGATCCGAGCTGCATCTGCAACCTACACCACAACTCATGGCAATGCCGGATCCTTAACCCACTGAGCAAGGCCAGGGATCGAACCCACAACCTCACGATTCCTAGTCAGATTCGTTTCCGCTGTGCCATGATGGAAACTCCAGAAAGAATTTTTAGTAGAACCAAATACACTCTACTGTGTGGCAATTTGGAATCTTACAGAGAGGGAAAGTGAGAGATGGGGAAATGTATGAATAGAAAAATATATTCAGTATACCTATTGTTTTATAACACGAATTTTATAAAGTTAAGATGGACAGTTTTAATCATTGGAGTTGTTTCCAATTTTTTTTATTCCTCAAACAGCCTAAATATGCACCAATGATAGAATGATGAATAAATTAATGTAGTTTGTATTCTGAAAATTATTATGCAATCAGAATTATGGGTCAGGTCTATATGTACTTATATGGAGAGAGTTCTATTTTTATGTCGAAAAAGTCACAGAAGAGTTTGTGTATTTTGCTGTCATTTATGAGAATTGTGCATGCATACCTACACACTTAGAAATGTATACTGGAAAGATATTTGTAAAACTGTTAATATTTACACTGGGAAATGTGGGGATGGAGAATTGGGGGCAGAGATAAAAAAGGATTTCTAATTTTATCATTCTATGTATTTATTCTCTATTCATATTTCTACACATATTCATTTACTACTTCCTTCATTAAAATCAAAAGAAGTCAAGGACCCAATTTGATATGCTGCATTTTCCTTCATTTCCCTGTGCTCCTATAGTTGGTAGAGACCTTGCCCTTTGAAAATCATGTATGTGACATTCCTGTTGTGGCTTAGTGGTAACAAACCCAACTAGTACCAATGAGGATGTGAGTTCAATCCCTGGCCTTGCTCAGTGGGTTAAGGATTCAGCATTGCCTTGAGCTGTGGAGTAGGTCACAGACACAGCTCAGATCTGGCATTGCTGTGGCTGTGGCATAGGCCGGCAGCTGTAGTTCCCATTTGACCCCAACCTGGCAACTTCCATATACCACGCATGTGGCCCTGAAAAAGAAAAAAAAAAATCAAAGCATATATGTGTGTCATGCACATAAGTACCGACAGGGAACAAGATGGTATCAGCAGTGAATAAAGATGATGCTGAGCTGAGACTGAAGTGGACAGGAGAATGTGCTTTCTCTCTAAAGTGGGTAGGTGTTCCTCAGCCTTGGGCTATTGCTGCCATGGGGTGATTGTGTCTGAGTATTGAGAATCTTTTTATAGAGTTCTGGGTGCACATTTATCTGTCAGTGGGTTAAATTTCTAGAAGTTGCATTGCTGGGTCAGAATATTTGCACATTTTAGATTCTGATTGATACAGCTAAACAGGAATCAATCATGATTACTCTTTTAACATTACTAAATGCTAAAGGCTTTCCTCTGATACTTGGGTGAAGTGTGGATCTGGTTAGATCTCGGTGAGGGCTCCCTGAATATAATGTGTCATTTTTATTTAATAAGAGAATTGTCTCTGGTTATGTTCTTCCTGAGTGCAAACTTAAACTGTTTAGTGTCAAATAATAAAGAGGAATGGCATCGACTGCTCCCTTCACGTCCCCTGCACACATCAAAAGTGGTCAAGCTACTTCTGAAAAGTAGATCAGACAGCTTTTACTTATGATGAAGACAGCAATAGAGACAGAGCTAATCGTCACAGCAGCAAGTCAGACACCTTGAGGAGAGCCAAGTGGAACCAAAGCTAGGCCCTGTGCCAAAAATCCGAAGAGGCAGGAAGTGCCTTGGGATGGGTTCCAGCTGCAGCGGAAATGTGAGAAGCCTCAAATGGTTAAAAGGAAATAGTCTGCCAAGAAGAGACTTGTGTATTGCAGGATGTGTCGCTACAAAAAATTTCTCTAGCTCTTTGTTGTTAAGTTATTTAATACTGTGCATATCAATTTTCCTTTTACTGAATTTTACTGCATGAGATGGAGGAAAGTGTATGGTGAACAGGTATTGATTTCACCTATTCTGCTGATGCTGCACCATCTCATCTTGCCTGTAACATCCCCATGAAAACACCATTGAAGGGTCAATGAGCTGTAAAATGGTTACTTTTATCCTCCAAAATAATATTTCAATAATGTCTATACTTAGAAATTCATACAGTATTTCAAGGACATAGATTTATTATGAAATATAAATGCACTTAGGAAAGGCATATACTTTTATTAAAGAAAAGC
This sequence comes from Phacochoerus africanus, assembly GCF_016906955.1. Lineage (NCBI taxonomy): Eukaryota > Metazoa > Chordata > Mammalia > Artiodactyla > Suidae > Phacochoerus > Phacochoerus africanus. The sequence continues at coordinate 233,834,707 of NC_062544.1, forward strand.
TTCATCCAAAGGGCAAATATAAACAGAGATTAATGGATTCATCAGTTTAAAATCTATGAACTGAGGGAAGGGGAAAATAACATTACTCCCGTTAAAGATTCTATATTTGATAAAATGAGCATCAGTATGTAGTGACCTTAGCTGAAAATAATCAGTGATGAAATCTAGGATAGTCATAACAATAGCTTTTATTTGTGAAGTATCTGCAGTTTGAAAAGCACTTTCACATACCCTCACTTGCAATTTATGCCGATTAGCCACCTTGTGAGTTTTCCAAAAAAGGTGTTAAATTTGATTCATCAATGTTACTTCAAGTCCTTTGTAAAAAGGTGAGAGTATAAAATTCAATAAGCAATTTTGAGATTAGAAAACTGAGAGGTTAAGTATATTAGCCAAGGTCATACTAGTTCGTAGTAGAGCAAGGCTTATACTTCTGCAGAGCTCAAGGGCCAGAACTATAGAAGTCCTATTTGCTTTTATCTTCTCTCTTCAGAGAGTGTGTTCTTTCTTACCAGCCTTTTCTCCTCCTCTCTGTCAATAATGGACATTATGAGTGCAGAGCCACTCTCTAAAATAAGAAACTTTTCCTCATATTGAACTGCTTACTATACTTGGTGTCATTTGGTGTTAGCTGTGCTGTTCGGCTCCATTGAAGGAAAATTATATTCACGTTGAAAAAATATACATGATGGAGCAGTCAAGCCCAAATACAGATGAAGAGAGAAAATAAAAGGACAGCTATCAGATTTTAATGAGCTGACACTTGTAAGACCAGGACAGTTTGGGTTGTTTATCCAGCTTGGGTTGGAAATCTGGCTTTTCCATTTCTTGCTGTATGAAATATGATCAAAATACCTCTGAGTGACTTTGAACCTTCATATCTTCAGTGCTAAAGTGGGAGTGGTAACTATGTCATGGGATGTTTTTGAAGAGCTAAAATAATGTGTGTAAAGTGCTTGTGCATTATGGGTGCCTCATAAATTGTAGCTATAACTAATATAGAATGAAATCAACTTGCTGAATTGACTTAGATACCATGTGATTTCCAGAGTACCTTCTAATTCATAAATGATTTACCAGAACTTTGGGGGAAATAAGTCAGTATTAAGACTTGGCAAGTATTCACTGAAATCAAATCATAATATATTAATCTCACCTCCTTTATAAACAGTGATGCTAGATGAGGGGTCTGTGCTTTGGTTTTCCATAAACTGACTGTATGCACAGGTCTTAAATATACAATTTAAGGACTCTTGATTGTTATTCATTTTATTGTTCAGTAGATAAAGTACCCTTGGGAAGGAAGACAAGTAGGAGGATTGGTATATATGTTAGGATGTATCCATCTGCAAGTAAGATAATATCAACTAACAGGGACTTAAACAATATAAGAATTTAACCATTTCATGTAAAAGATGTTTATACCTGTCTGAGACCATATGAACTAAGAGATCAAAGTCACCATAATACACATTATGATATATTAGTAATTAGGTAGTAAAAACACAGTAACATCATGTACACTCTGGTAGGATACACTACAAAGGGCTCTTCACTTCTTTGTTTTTCTGGCCAAAAATGTATGGTCTAATCATGAGAAAACATCAGATAAACCCAAACTGTGGCACACTCTACTAAATAGTTGACTGGTAGTCTTCCAAAATGCAGAGGTTATAAGAAACAAGGAAAGACTGAGAAATTGTCACAGATTAAAAGAGACTAAGAGACCTAATAACTAAATTTACTGTAGTGACTTGCATCAGATTCTGGATTAGAGAAAAAGACAATCAATTACAGAAAAACTGGAGAAACCCAAATATAATTTAGTGTATTAGATCTTACACTGTATTTTACCAATATTCTTAGTTTTAGCACCTTTGTTATGTGTATGCAAGATGTTAATATTGGGAGGAGCTGGGTGAAGGGTATATGAGAATTCCCTACTATTCTTGTTACTTTTCTGAGTTATTTCAAAAAAAAAAAAAAGTGCTAGCGTTGATAGTTCCAAATGCAATGTGGTAACAAGGAACATCATCGAGGACTTAGGATTTGTTTCTACTTTTCTGTCTATAATCTTCCGCATTCCCTTCTTTTTTCTAGGCTAGTCTGAATGCTGGATATTTTCCACTGCACCTCAGATCAGCATATTTCCTTTCTGTTCTTCCTGGGCAAGATGGTTTCCATGGATTTTACAGACTGGATTTCCCTGCCCTATGGCTCCTGGTTGAGTAATGCCAGCAGGAGATCTAAGTGCAAGAAGAGTGGGAGGTTAGAGTTTTTATTCTCCTGGATCTTTCCATTTTAGGCTAAGGCTTGTAAGAACCTGAGTTCCTCCACCTGTTTTCCTAGTAAGAGCTCCTCTCCTCTAAGAGAGCATCTCTCCTCCAGGGCTATAGTTGCAACCCTCCACTCTTTTGATAAACACTTCCTCCCTTGCATCTTCAAACTCACCAGTGGTAATGGCTCCCAGCAATTGCAAGCCAGAGATGCTATTTCTTATAGTTCTTTTTAATCCTGCCCATATTTTATGAAACTTTCTTATTTTATAATGATTTTTAATTTTTCCATTATAACTGGTTTACAGTGTTCTGTCAATTTTCCACTGTACAGCAAGGTGACCCAGTCACACATACATGTATACATTCTTTTGCTCACATTACAATTACCAGTATGTTTGCATGTGCCATCTTCTACTTGCCTAAACTCTGACTGATACATCATCTCATAGTCACAAAATAGTGCATGCAGCCCCAAGCATCTATATTCTTTCCTGTAATTAGAGGAGTGAGAGCAGGTAGTGTCTGTTGGGCACCAAAAAAAAAAAAAAAAGGTCTGTTAGAAATGGTTTCAATTCTCCCTCTCTCTCTCTCTCTTTCATACACACAAACACACACACACACACACACACACACACACACACACACATACAGACAGTGTGATCTCCACAATAGCCAGAGAGATTTTTTCAAATTCAAATGTAATTCCAATCAGGAACCACAGCTAAAAGCTCTCCCAATTCAGTCAGAGGAAAAGCCAGTGTTCATGATGGCCTATAATGTCCTATGAGATCTACCTCCACCCACCTCTTTCCTAATTTCTCTGTTACTTAGGCACCATCAATCACACAGCCACATGTTCCCTGCTGCTGCTGAAGCATACCAAGTGTGCTGCTCTCTCAGGCTCATTGCTTTTCTTTTCTCTACCTGGAATTTTCTTCCACCAGGTACCTTCCTAACATGTTCCCTCACTACTTTCAGCTTAAATGTCAGCCTTCCTTGATCACCCTAAAAATAATACCTTCATCATACCATCAGCACTCCTTATTCCATTTTTTCCATAGAACTTACTACTTATGAATATATGTTTTTTCCTATACATTTACTTGCATATGCATATGTACATGTATATATAAGCACATACATTCTGTTTCTCTCATGCGAATATGTCCTCCTTAATGCCATAGATTTTATTCTGTATTATATGCCCGGTGCTTAGAATGGTTCCTGGTACATAGGAGGTACTCCATAAGTTTTTCTGAAATAAATGAATATATGAAAATGAATTGACTATAAATCTGGACAAATGCTCTTTAAAGGTTATTTCCCCCTGGGATTTAGGGAGATGTCTTCATATGAAGGAAGCAGAGTATTTAAACTGCCTACTGAAAAATTTCCCCAGAAAAGGGAAAAGCATCAAGAATTCCTTCAACATTCCTTTCATGAGCCAGCCTGAATGGAGACTTCCATAGGCAGCTAGGGACAAGTTTTATGGATATAGTAAATATATTTTTATTGCTAATAAGCCAGAATGTAAGCAGGAATGCTTAATGATACTCTATATACACCAGGAGTGAACTTTCCCCATACTTCATGCCTTGCTGACATGTCAACTACAGCAGTTTGCACTTGACTGAGGACCTATTAAAACAATTACCAGGTCATAAACAAGGGTTTTTAAGATGAGTTTGAAACCCTCCTGGTGAGAAAATTTGTTTTGATAGGCATATTGGCCCAGAGGGTGACCTGGGTTTGGATAATTTCCAAATATAAGGCCCTGTTCCCTGGCTTCTTAACTCTTATTCCCCTGATTCCTGAGGACACTTCCAAAGCCAGGTAGGATTGTTTCAAATTTCATTAAAATACCATACAGTTACGCCTGAGCAAGTGGAAGACAGTGCCCCTAGTTCTGAGTATCCACATTCTGACCATTTGGAGAAGTCGCAGGAAAATAACAAACTGAAAGTACAGTCTGTTTCTTGTACTCTTGAGGACCTAAAGATAAGATTCGATTAGAACTTCTGCCCATCCTTTAAAACCTTTTTATAGAAATTACCACTACCTGAATCTTGCGCAGTTTTCAAGTTGGTGCAATTTACCTTTCCTTAACTAACTTTGTTCTGACTTCTCGCACAGCTTGGGCCCTTCTCTCCTTTTAGGCCCAGTACCCAACTGTTCGTTGTCCTCAGGTGGTCTGGGGCTGTCCTAAGGCTCCACAGAGCCGGCACACTCTCCCCCCACAATGCCCATGAGGGCAAAGATTCTATCCCTTTTCTTCTAACTTGGCATTGAGAACATATATTCATACTCTGGTTGTAATCATTTACACAGAATATACGTTATTTATAGATCTAATAGATCTAACCAATGAAATAAGTATTGGTCTTTTAAAGAGAAGCCTAATGCAAATGAGCTAAATATTGTGTAAGTTGTTGCTCTGAGGAAAAGGATACCATTTGAGTTTTTTGTTTTTGTTTTTCCCCTAAGGAAGAAATGAAAGAACACAATGATACAGAAGTCAGCTAGGAAGGTCCTGATTCTCTAAATTTATGACTAAATCAGAAAGTTAGCAATAGCCATTATTATCAGATGTGCTGCTTTCTATCTCCCCTCCCCCAAAGGTGGGATGCTTTGTAAATAGGCCTGACATGTGGAGACATAAAGATGAATGGGCCTGCCAAAGAGATTGACTATGATGTAGCTGAGATCTGACAGCTAGACCAGGTGGCCGCTCTGAGTAGGTGTTCTGACCCTTTAACAGTTTCCACAGGACCTTCTGTGACAACTTCATTACTCATTTAAGACACTGAAGAGGAATGTCTTCTTACTCATCTATGGAAATGTTAAACAATTAGCCAATGTGATTTCGAAATAAAGAGATTATTTTTTAGCAGAGGAAGGATAGATAAAAATATCCTCTCTTATAGCAGAAACCAAGCCTATCTCAGAAAGGAGACAGAAATTTTGTAGAACTTAATAAGCAATAGTCAAAGTCTGTTGCCGATATGGAGTCTCAGACCTCATTTGGGGATTTTTCATAGACTCTTTCAGAGCATGTAACATGTATAAATCTGATTAGGAAAAGTCTCCCTCTTTGTTTGCATTAGTTTTACTGCTAGCATATCCCCTCCCACACAAAAGATAATTGAGTAGAAATCAGATGTTGATATTCTACTCATAGAGTCTGGCTGTAATCAATTGCAACTCTTATGGGAAGTAATATTGCTATCAGTTCTTTTTCATTCTGTTCTGACTACCTAGGAGATCTGTTTCAGTACTTGGAAAAATACAGACTTAAGTCTTAATGTTGTTAAAAGAAAATTACTATTAGTAGCCAAACAACAGTTGAACTCTCTATTTTGATGATTGTCTACAGTAATTAAGCCATTAAAAACTCTATTATTTTTTGATAAGAATGTTGCAAAGTTTGAGAATCCAATTTTTTTTTCCTCTGAGCATAAGCTCACAGTGATATGCTAAGGTCCTTCTAGTACATATTTTTCTTTGTTATCTTTCAAAACACATAGTTATTTAACACGTTAATTTTTTTCTCATGCGATAAAATAGGCTGAGGCTGTGTTAATTATCTGATGCTGTATTAAAAATTAACTCATAATTTAATGGCTTAAAACAAGAATAAACATTTTTTCTCTCATAGTTTCTGTAGGTCAGGAATTATGTGGGTCAGCTTAGATGGTGATTCTGTTTTGGGGTCTCTCTTATAAGGTTGCAATCAAAGTACTGGCTAGGACTATGGCCACCTGAATGCTTGACTGGGAGGTAAGACTTCAATCCAAGATACCTGACTCTCTTAGCAAGCAAATCAATATTTGTTTGCAGGAAGACTTAGTTCTTCACTGCACGGACCTCTTCACTGGATGTCTTGAATATCCTCCTTAAATAGTTGTTGCCTTTACCCAGAACAAATGGCCCAAGGGAGCATAAGGCAGAAGTGACAGTGCATTTCAAGATCTAGGCTTAAAAGTCACACCCTTGCTCTGTTGGTCACATAAACTCTGACACAAAGTGGGAAGGACTGTACTAGGGCAGAAATACTAGGGGGCAAGGAGAGTTGCAAACTGCCATGGCGCCAGGTTGCCACATAGCAATAAGGGGGAACGATGACTTGCACAGTGTAGACACCCCAAAATCTTAGTTGATGATTTTTTTAATAAAATGAGAAAATGAGAAGCAGAAATTAAAATGTCCAAAAGGACTGATGCTTGAATAAAACTAACTTGTCTACCATGTTCTGTAAACAAATAAGAAAATTTTAGATTCAATTATTTGTGTAAGACGTTTTTATTTTTTATTTGTAATATTTTTAAAATGAACAGTTGAGAATGGAATAATTACTTTTCTTAATATATTTAAATATTATGACTGTAGTTTACTCATCTAAAAATGTTAAAAAAAATTTGAGCAGAGGACTGCTGAAATTAAAATGGTTTTAAAATGGCTATCATAAATTTTTTTGACAATTATCTACAAATTGGGCTCTACATTGTTTTAGTGCCTTTCTTAAGGAGTACAGTGAAAATAATGTACATAAAATTAGCCATGCTGATTAGCCCACTATAACATATGTACATCTCCTTCATTTTATCTTTATAAAATAAACAATAAAAGTGAATAATACTTTTAAAACCTCAAATGTCACTAAACCTTTTTTCTTTTTTTTCTTTTTCAGCCAACCTGGGAGTTGTGGCCTGTCACAGCTTTGGTGACTCTGGGTGTTTAACCCACTGAGCCGCTGCAGAAACACCATAGATCCTGTTGTGCCACGGCAGGAACTCCTTGACTAAACTTTTAAAATCAAAGATATATGTCTTTCTTCACTTAACCACTCTCTTCCCAAAAGATCAATGGAATTCTTTACTAGACAAGGGGAAATGATTTTTGAAACCAACTTTCTGCTTCGTTATTTCCCCTTCAAGTCCTTTTATGCTTGGAATTAAGAAAAGTAAAAGTTCTCATTAGAAATCTTAGTTCAAATAAGACATTGGCTTGAAATTTTTGAAGATTTTTTCAGGGAAGTAAAAAGTTCTCAAGGCACAAGAGCCAACTCTGTTCTTTTGAAAATTAAGCGTAATTACTTCACTTGGAGGATTATTTCACAATTCAGTAGATTCACTTCCAGGAAAATTGTCTTGGTGTTAAGCCTAGTTTGGTTTTCTTTTTCTTCTTTATACTAGAATTACTTACAGTAGCTCTCTTTTATTTTGTGAGGCACCCTACAGGGAATGAGAATACTTTGCAAATTAAACACCATTTGAATAAAGTCTGCATGGAAATAAAGGCCTTTATACAGGAAATTATATTTGGCCTCTGCTACTTTCCTTTGTGTCAATGGTGGTGGTCAATTTCAGCATAAATATTAATATTTACTATGAATTTTGTGCTTTGAAATCTCTAATACTGCAAGGGTTTATGAGCCTGTTTATATATAGTATTACTCTATAGTACAATAATCTCCAGTATAGATTCTTCTCTGTGTTTTGTCTGCATTTTGAGATAGTCATCTAGTAATTAGACTCAACTCTGTTCTCTTTGGTTCTTTTGGTTTCTCTTCATAAATCATTCTCCCCAGCCCCTTAAGGCTCTTATTTTTCCTCAGGATCATTCCCTATTTGTTTCTTTCTTTTAAAATTGTTTTGTCTTAAGTAAGTGGTGGCCAGCTTTCAATGGGCTATTTCAGAGGTTCATTGAAAAAAGAAACTTGTATATGTTTTGCTGTTTGCCTGGTTGATATAGATACAAATATATTGATCTATAGATAGATGAGATATCCAGAAGAGAAGCAGTATGTAATATAGTAGAAAGAGCAGAGGACTACAAACTAGGAAACCTGTGTTTTGGGTCTAGTGGTTATACTGGATTGCTATATATAATTGAGGAAATCAGCTAATCACTCTGCTCTCTCCTGTCTTCATTTATTCGTTCAAAAAGCACTGTGTATACATATCATGGATACACATCTATGCATGTATACACATCACGTATAAGATAAGCTAGGGCTCTGACCTCTTGGAACTTAAATTCTAATGAAGACTGACAATTGTATAAATAAGCAAGAAATTTAGACTCTTTAGATTTGAAAATTGATTTTAATGAACAAACATGGTAATTTGTTAGAAAATGACAGAGTTAAGGAAGAGGACTGTATTCGAATATATGGGCAGGAAAACCCCCTCTGAGAAGGCATTATATGGGCTAGAAAGACCCAGGTAGGGGAAGAATCAGGGAAAAGTGGAAAAAGAGACAAAAAAAATTGTGATCTCAGGTGTTTTTGTTGTTTCAGATTATAATTTCATGTATATAAGTATCTCTCTGGCAGGGTCATAGTTTACAAAAAAATTGTAGGCATATATATTTTTTTTTCTTTTTTGGGCCACACCCACATCATATGGAGGTTCCCAAGCTAGGGGTCAAATCAGACCTGTAGGCGCTGGCCTACACCACAGCCACAGGCACACCTGATCTGAGCCACATCTCCAAACTACACCACAGCTCACGGCAACGCCGGATCTTTAACCCACTGAGTGAGGCCAGGGATTGAACCTGCATCCTCATGGGTACTAGTCAGATTCATTTCTGCTGAGCCATGATGGGAACCCTGTAGGCGTATATTTTTAGTCATCTTATTCCTACATCTCTGTGGGAGAGATATAGATATTATGTGTGTCCAGATGTAAAACTATGAACTACTTCACCATCATTGGCTAAGAAATACTAGTTCTCCAAAGTCATACATTTTTCTTTATGATTTCACTTTTCAACTTCCTGCTGTTGGAGGCTATTATTTTCCTCTACATATTATATTATACTTTTTCAAGTTTATAGGAAAACTTCATCAGTTTTGAATTGTAGAGAAGAAAGTTACATGTTTGAGGTTGAGAAAGAGTGCTGAAGTAGTTTTTAGAAGCTTGAGAACTGGTTTCCACCTACCAGTAAACAGGGTAAGAACTTGGACAGGTTATTTTAATTATTTGGGCCTCAGTTTCTCTATGGGATGGGGACACTGAACTAGATGAGCCAGTTATGAAAAGATTTTAATTCAATTGTCAAAGGAAACCTTTCATGGAATCCCAAAGCCTTCCTTAGTTCTTATGTCTTGTCAATGATAGAAACTGACTTAAGAAAAAAAGATTAAGTGGAATTTAAAAAGGAGATTAAGGAGGTAACCAGTGTTAGAAATATGGCTGATTCCCAAAGACACTAGAAATAGTAGGATAAAAGTACTATTCCCCCTATAAATTTGCAGCAGTATAATTTTTATACATTATGACCTGACAAAGGAGCTTTTATAATAGATTACCTAAGAAAATAATGTTTGTAATAGCCCTAAAGTCCATTTTCTTCCTTCTGCTTTCCCTTTCTGAAGGACTAGATACCTCTATTATTGCTCAAAGAGCAGTGCCCACATGCTCTACCTGTCTAACCCATGCCCTACCCAGACTTATCACGTGGCTATTCTTTCTCTCACTACCTCACCACACTTAAGTTAATATGTCAAAATTCCAATGAGTTAGCATGGATTGGGCATCTGTTAAGTGCTTGGCATGGACTATGTGTAAAGAAGATTCTGCAGGCTCTAAAATGACTTATGTTCTTATTCTTAAAGAGACCTGGTAAAGCCATGAGCATAGTGGGACAAAGACAAAAGAGATACCAGCATTTCGCTGTTCTGAATACAAAATTTCCTAGAACACTCCCAGGAATGTAATAAATTTATCTTTCTTTAAGGTTAATTTTTTGGTCAAATTCTAAGTTTTTAGTCAGTCTCCACTGAAATAATTTTTGCTTATCGTTAGCGAGTCCATAAGGAGCTGTTCAAAATGCAATTTTCTCCCTCGGGCCATTCTGTTCCATGTTTATTGTTACATCTTATCATGTCCTCCAAAAAATAAAAATAGAACCTGCTCACTGGCAGGCATGACAAATTAAATTCACCATTTCTTGCCAGTAATCATGAATATTTTTACACATGTGATATCGCCAAAGTAATATCTTTTTTGGCCATGGGGCCATGGTGTTCAAACCTCTTTAAAATATCTATTTTTATTCTCACATAATTACTTTCAGGGTAGCAGATAGCGAGTTTTAGCATATTGATTTTAGGTATAAATAAGCTGACAAAAGTTAATTGATTTGCCCAGGGCCATACAATATGTATAGGTTGGGGCTGAGTTTAAAAATCTAGTTTTTTAGCTTCCAGTTTAAAGCATTTTATACTAGAATGAAGATGTCACGCACACATAGTTTACAAGTGGTATGTGGGTTGCAGAACTCTCAAGCACAGGACAAAGTTCTAGGAAAACCACCAATATAATTGCATTTTGTTTTCTGCTTTAGCTCCTCAGAATAGGTATTCTCTTAAGTACTTCTAATCTATAAAGTCTCAGATTTTGTTCCTCCCAGGAAAGTAGTGCCATAATAAGAAAATCTAAAAGGGAAATGTACCCGTTATACATATAGAACACTCTGGAATATAAAGGTCGTTGCTATTAACTCAAAATAATGATTTCAATAATGACCTTTTTAGGAAAGACCCAAATGTGTATAGAGTGTGATTTGGATAATAAAGCCTCAAGATTATTCTGGATCCCAATTCAGTCTTGAGGTTTAACCTCTTACCCCTAAAAATAAAAAGCCAAAACCACAGAAGAGCCAGAGACTAAATCTTTCTTCAGATCCCTCAGGTGGGGCTACCACCAGCCTAATAATATTTCTCAGAATCACCCTCAGTGTTAAAGACTTCAACATAATTCTAAAGGTAATCCTAGGGAGACAAACTCGGACAATTCCTGTAAGCAAGTGAGCATAATCAGCCATAGTCCAGTTAACCTAGGGAACCGATTCCAATTCATCTGACTGCAAAGTGTTTTGAGATTGACTAGTTTAATGATACACCTTCCAGGAACTTGGTAAGATTTGTTTCCTAGTTTTAACATCTTCGAAAGGAGGATATTGAACTAAATAAGCTATAAAATCTGCTTTCAGCTCAAAATTCTAAATTCTTAAATCCCTCCAGAACAGCATCTGTAATGACAAAATAGTGGAGGTGCACAGGGTCTTGAGAATGTCTGGCCCAGTATTTTTCAAACTATAATCCAAAAAAATCTCCCAGAGATCACAGTAATTAGGGAAGTGAAAGATTTAAAAAAAAAAAAACCCTGCGGGTCGCATCTCCTAACCCATGGAATCCTCCCAGTGAATAAATTCTTGATTTTGTTCATTGTATGCTCTATACTCTGCTTCCTTCCCTGAAGATATAAAGTTTTGGAACAAGTAACTTAGTCCAACACTACTCACAGATGAAAAACTGAGTCCCAGAAAAAAATCTAAGTAGCTTGCCCAAGATGACACAGCTAGTTGATACCAGAATATGAAAAGGAGATCAAAATTAACTTTTTTTTTTCTCAGATTTGTGTTTAATTTTAACCTCATTGGGTTAGCTTGCTAAATGCACAAGCTGTTATTCCTTCCTAGTATGGCATTGTCTAGTGCTGGAAAATCTTGAGAAGAAAAGGATATGGGAGAGATCTGTGAGTTTTGTTTGTTTATTTTTTGTTTTTTTGTCTTTTTTCCTTTTCTAGGGCTGCTCCCACAGCATATGGAGGTTCCCAGGCTAGGGGTCTAATCGGAGCTGTAGCCACCGGCCTACGCCAGAGCCACAGCAACGTGGGATCTGAGCAGCGTCTGCAACCTACACCACAGCTCACGGCAATGCCAGATCCTCAACCCGCTGAGTAAGGCCAGGGATCGAACCTGCAACCTCATGGTTCCTAGTTGGATTCGTTAACCACTGAGCCACCTCGGGAACTCCCCTGAGAGATCCGTGTGTTTAAGAGTATGCACTAACTCTTGGCAGATGAAGTAAAGGATTTATTCTGAATTCCAAGAATTAATTTTTAAAAAATGTCTCTTAACTATTTCCTTCAATTTGCTGTATAATTATCAAATGGTTAACCTATACTACCAAAATGGAGAGTTCAAATACCTCCTACTGCAAATCTGTACTCTAAAGAAAAGACTGGGAAAACAAAATAAAACACCATAAGTAAACAAAATGCTACACTAAAGCCATAAAATACACACTATATTGGTTATTCTTTTCCTTCAAGCTTTAGAGGGCTTGTGAAGATTGTACCTGACCTTTGGAATGAGAAATATGATACCCCAAAAGTTTTATCACATGTTTAAGGGTCAATGGAAAAAAACAAAACTTAACTTTGATATTTTGTTTGTGAATGAATGAAACAATCTTTATTGGTTTTCCTCATAGAAAACTATAATTTAACATTTAAAAAAACAAACATTATTTCTACTTTATTTATGAGAATTCCTAAATAAATGTTTACATTAAAATGTTTACATACAAGCACACAAAGCAGGCTTTGTAATCTTCTGAAACCTTGGGCAGATGAAACTAATATTTTATACAAATACCAATTGCCTTCATTGTTCTTTTCTTTATAATCTTTTTTTCCCATTTATAATTTTAAGCAAACACTGAGACATCTGGAGCACTTGTGTTTTTATTAGAGTTCTGACAGTATACCAGAGAAAGCCTGAAAATTCAAAAAATGTCTCTAGAAAATATATAAAGTATGTAACTGGTTTAAGGACAGATTCTTTCGGCATGCTAAAAAGCTTATTTTTTGCATGGAAAAAGTAACTATAAACTCATTTGAGTTCACAAATATTCTCGGAGAAAATATTTTTAAACTAGTGTGTGTGCGTGTATGTGTGTATGTGTGTATGTGTGTGTGTGTGTGTGTGTCAAGAATTTATGCTTATGATACCCAGTGCTGCCAAGTAAGCTTTTGTTCTTGTGTTTAGCTTTGGCAAATTCCCTTGGTAGTACTCTTGTTCCCTAGACAACTAGATAATGAAAAAATATATATTGAGGTTCATATGACACAGAAGGGGCTAGCCTGGGAAATGAACTTTTTCTCACTTGTTCAGCAGTTATTCCTCTGGGATGGAAGCATCTGGCCTAACTGATTAAAGCTGCTTCGCCTGCCTGAAGGCAGTTTATAATCCAATTTCTAATCTAAATCCAGGAATTTCACTGCCGTAGATAATGATAGACTCTCCGAGTGAAGAATCAGTGTGCCTCTGCTTGAGAAGAGAGTGCTGAGTTTTATAAAATCCCACTGTTTGTCCTAGGAGTCTCAATAAGGGCCCTACGTGCTCCAGGCACTATGATCTAGGATGGAACTGGTGCTATGTGTGCATCGAGGCCCAGCCATTGACCGAGTGTGCTGAACCAGCAATTTAATAAATTGCCATCAAGCCACGTGAATGTGTTCCTTAAAAGTCTCACATACACCAAGGCAGCTGCTCCTCTTACATACGCTAAGTACATAAAAAGTTATGCTCCCCAGCTTGGTATCAGATGCTGGGATGAGAGTGGGTAAACCAGTCTTGAGCAAACTACTGGAATGTCTTTGTGAGACTGGCGGCTCTCCACGGGATAAAAAGTGCCTCCATGAGGGTCAGTCTGGCTGAAGCAGGCACATCCCAGGAATTCCTGGCAGTATCTGATGAGAATGAAAAAGGGGAAAAAAAAAAAACTTTCCTACGAGCTATGAGTAATTTTCTTAACATTTTAAGCTGACGAATATTTAAAGAACAAAAAATTCTACCCTGGTGCAGACCAATAAATGAGAAGGACAAGGGCTCGGCATTTCCTGGAAATCCTGTCAATTAAAAAGAAAACCCTAAAAAACAGAACCAAAACAATTATCAATCTCTCACTTGTATGAAAAGTGACATCAGAATTTAATAGAAGATTTTAAGTGAGAAGTTTTTGTTCAAATGTTTGTTAAAAAGTACCTTTACAGAGAGAAATTGCCCTGTTATATCTGAATGCTAAATGTGACCTTTAAAATTTTTTTTTTAATACAAAATTCTGCCTGAGTCATCAAAGTCTAGGAAGCAAATGAAAGACATTCCTCTTTCTTGCATTTTTTAATGGTTTTTTGTTGTTGTTGTTTTCTGATTCCTGTGTAACCTGTGTTTTGGTTAAGATCTCAGAATTGGCTTCAATTCTCTGTTAAAAGAGAACAGGGATATCTCTGATTTGCGGGGGGGGCCGGGGAAACTTCCCACTTAGAGAAAAATGATAAAGTTCTGGGCGATTCTTTGTCTTATGTGTCCTTACTATGTCAGTTCTAATCCATTTCACTGTATGGACTCATCAAATTCTCAACTTTAAAAAAAAAAAAATCTGAAAAGTGTTGATATTAAGAAAAAAGAAAAATTAAAGAGAGTCAAAATTCCTTCTATCATCTTAGCCAAGATCCTTATTCCTTGTAAAAAGCAGAGTTTCCTATCGGACTTAAATTTTTCTTATTCTCATTATGGAGGGGACACAAAATATTCCTTTTTGGGGGTTTTCTACATGCTTTCATGAAAATATTTACTGCACATTAGGGCAACACAGGCTGTGGCATCAGTGAATTGTAGTAGATGATGTGTGTTAGATAAAAGGCAAATTAATAGACTCCCTTTTCTGCTAGGTAACTTTGACGTTGAAGGAAATTAAGGCTGAAGACAGATAATGGTGAACTACCAGGTGAAAACGTAAACAGATTAGAAAAGAAATCCAGTTGTGGAAATAATGTTGCAGTTCAGTAAGTAGAGTGAAATAGTTTCCCATAACCTCTTCACCATCTTAATCAACAATAATTCTTCATGTGAATAAACATGTGCATGTTTTAAATTCATATTTTCTAAAGTTATTATCACAGTATGTGTGTATATAGGTGTGTGTATTAGCAGTATTAATTTTCATTTTATGCCATCAAATGAAACATGCCACAATCTACTTAACCAGTTCCCTATTTTTGAACATTTGGATTGTTTTCATATTTTAATTTTATAAAATTCTACTGTGAACTTCATGCTTATAAGGATGCTTATAAGTAGGATTATTGAGCTTGTGAGTGTGATTACACACATGTTTCTTACTACCTATTGCCAAAGTACTTTCCAAGGGTTGTGCTGCTCTGTTGCTGGTGATATAAGACTACAAATTCAGTTCTTACACAAAGCCTTTTTTTGACCTTGCAGGCAATCGAATAAATAATTCAATGAATGTGACCCATTACATTAGTTATTTACACTCAGAAATAAGTTAAAGACTTTGTGTTTTGAAACTCTCAGCCTGTCATTTTTTATGGCATCGTGAGATATTTTTATTCATTAATTTATACATTAATCTAATTTAAAAAGTCATTTTTTGAGACCTTCTGCAAAAAGCTGTGATGCTAGATATGCTCTAGTAAAAATAGAGCATTGACTATATAGTAGAGGCATAGAGAGATTTAGATTTTGGGATACAGGGGATCAAATTCTTAGTGCAGTCTAAGAATTTGTCTCCAGTGAGTGAGATGAATGAAACAAATTATTACACTATTAATCATTTTAATATAATTGTTATGTAAGCAATGATGCTAAGTACTAAAAGATATGCTGAAAAAATAAAACGTTACACTTAACATGGTGTGGGTGCACAGTTTAGTTTCCCTGAGAGAGTTATCTTTAACGCTGAAGAATGAGGAGAAATTCATCATGTTGAGGGCAAATAGGTGGAAGCAGCAGGTTAAACATGAGTTGTTGCTATAATAGAACCTGGAGATTCAAACAATCAAAATTGATCCCCTAGGGTGAAGCACTAGTGAGAAAGTGGGAGATTTTCAGGATATAAGGCCTGCAAGGAGAGCTAGGAAGAGGTCAACTCAGGGCTTCAGAACCACAATAAGGACTATTTGTTTAATGTTAACTCCTACAGAATTGTCAACTATGAGCTGGAGGAAGGTATAAAAGAGTTTTAAGTGGCAGAGCAATGAGATTAGATTTGCCTTTGTAAAAAAGTTTTACTTTTTTTCATTTTTAAAAATTGTATTCAAGTATAGTTGATTTACAATATTGTGATAATTTCTGCTGTACAACAAATTTATTCAGTTATACATGTACAAAAAGTTTTCTAATAACTATGGAGAATAAACTGGAAGTGGGGGGGGGGATGAAATTATACCATTTAGGAGATTCTTAAAATCAGGATAAGAAATGTTGGTAGCTTGGGGTAGGGAAAGAGCAGCAGATATAGAGAAAAACTAACAGATTTAAGGTCTATATTGGAAGATTCTTAACAAGGCGCTGGTGGTTGGGTAAATGTGGAGAAGAGAGAGGTCATAAAGCTGGGACCCAGGTGTCTGGCATGAGCAAGCAACTAAATACTGGTGATGGGAATCAAAGTGGAAATCCTAAGAATATTATTAGACCATTTAATTAGAGCAGATGTCCTGATAGTTGAAAACACATGTTAGAGACTCAGGAAAGGTCTTCTGGGTGGAAGATGTAAGTTTGTAATTGTAAATGAAACCGTGGCAGTAGATGAAGATCAACTGGGAGGAAATGTGGAAAGAGATGAAAAAAGGTGGTGATGCAAATTCCTGAAGAATTCAAATACTTATCCATCAGGTTTAAATGTAAGATCCCCCAAAAGATACTGAGAAGAAGTTGAGAAGAAACCTATTCAAAAGGCAGCCAAGAGAGAACAAATCTCAGATCTACCTCTGCAAAGGCAAGAGAGTTGGGATTGTTCTAAGGTAAGCAGAGTGGTCTTAGGTGTGGGGAAAGGTGATTGTCGGCAGGGAAAATGCTGAGGTATCCCGGGTTCTGGGCAGGCGCATCTCAGTTCCTGTTTCTGCACTTCCAAGATGGAGGTGCTTGGCTTGATCCGAGGGGGCAATTTTCTGGTCCAACTCCAGTCCTCTGCTGTCTTGTAGGACATCTGCACAGGCCTAGTTTTAAGATGAGTGTCCCTAACAAGACTTCGTCCCTCAGACTGGGAAGAAGCTGACTCCGTGTTCCTGTAAAACAAGTGGGCTTCATGGAGCTGGGAAGGTACGCAATTAATGAGAGGAAAAAAGAAAGAAAAAAACAATAACTAAAGCGATCTTAACCACTGAGGATAGTTTGCAATCAAAGGGATTTTAACAAACTTGTCTTATGTGTTGTTCTGTAAGACAAGCTTAAGAATTTCAGTTTTTATCAGCTTCTGTTAATTCTATGAGGAACAGTTTCACAGATACTATTTTAAAATATCTTATTTATCATTTGCAGGATTAATTTACACCTGTAAATTGCAATTGATGAAAAGTTTGGAATATTAGGCAATGCCAAGATCTATTTATAAGATTTCCTCACATACCCTGTTACAAGACAAGGGCTTTGTGTTCTCAGGGTTAATTATACATACAATGTATCTTATATGCAATACATTTACCCATTTCTAAATAGGTAAAATGAAAGTATAGAGTCTGACTTAGGCCCACAACTCAAGGGCTTAATTTTCATACTTAGCTTCCTGCCATTTCATGTTTATAATACTAAAAACCCCATTTCCAACGTGAATAATATTTATTTAATTGTAAAATTTTCAGCTTCAAACTACATTCAAGTATACGTTTGTTTAACATGTTAATCAGTCAATTAGGTTAATTCCAATTTAACATATAAGGTACACTTTTGATCCAAATAGAATAATCTGTTCTACTTCCTGGGTTCGCAAAGGAGACCAGATACTTTACTATTTTTCCTGTGGGTGTCATTTTGGTTTCTTTTCTTTAAAGCATATTTGTATGATGGATTGTATCTAGCAAGCCTATTTCACTTTTTTCTTAACCCAACTTTCTTTCCTGGGCTTCTTTTTGCCTGAACAAATTCCTTTCAGTGCCTCATTTTCGAGAATTTTCTGGCTCAACTGCTTCTGAGAAACCAGTGTTTGTCTTTTAAGATACCCCAGCAGCCCTTCCATATTTATCAACTCCATCTGTTTTCTATTCCAGTTCCTCTAAGCTCCTTTTTTACTTGTCAGCCCTAATCATTCCCCTGCCACTGTCCCCTCCCTAATCTTAGTTTATCTGGGCTTCCCAAGAGACAACTGCCATGTAAGTCATTTGGCAGGATTGTTCCCTTCTCTGTGAAATGGTCACGGCAGTATTTGTAAGCCTGTTTCACAATGAATCATTTTTATTTTTTATATGAAGTGAAAAAAAAATGTGACGGCATGTTCCAAAATACTCATCTAAATATAGCACTTTTCACCATACTGGGCAAGTGAATTTCCAAAGATCACAGCCAACACAAATTACAGATATCTTACTTGTACTTTGGCTTTTTGCTTTCTAATTACAGATTATGGAAGTAAAGAAATCATTTTTTATATCTTATCACTCTCTTCTTAGAGAAAATGATAGATGCAGAGTATATTCAGAATTGAAATGTAAATGTTAAGACGTTATGTCAAGGTTAGAACTATTTACCAGATGAGTAAAAAATAACACATTTTTATGTGGTTAACCATTTAACTAGAACTGTATAATTCTACATTATTTGCTCTTTTTTCTTTTTTAAAAAGAAGCCAGACGTCTCTAGAACAAACATTTTCCCTGTGTCGATTGGATTTAGAGTGCCAACAAAGTTTTGTTTCTTTTCTTTAAAGCATATTTATTTTTAAATCTTTCAATCCACTATTGCAAACAGATGTGCTTTTTTTCCTTCAAATGGAAGAAAATAAATAACCAAGGTTGCAATTCCCTTTAAATACTTTTTTTAAAAAAGAAAGAGGAAGGAAAAACAATTGGAGTTTTATTTCAGAATTCTGCTCTGTGCCAAACATCCAATCTGTAAAACATTTTACCCTTTTGGTTTGGGAATGGGGAAAGACATCTGTGTGTGAGGCATCAATCTGTTTTTATGAAATGCAATTCTAGTTCACGGAGCTTTGATCCAAGGAGTGATAAACACACTATTCTGAGGCTTCTATTCAAAAGGCAGAAATATTGACAGTCTAAATCCTTAACACCTTAAGTAAGATGAACTTTTATCCAAATAAAAATAATGATAGCTACTATTAATGGAAACTTACAAAGTTCCAAACTGTAAGCAAACTAATACATGTGTATTATCTCAGTATTTCCTTTTGAAGATCAATGCCAATATTATCTGCATTTTACAGATGAGAAAGTGGAGAAGGAAATGATTGTACATTTTGTATAAATCACTTGGCTAGAGTTACAACCAAGTATAAGATCCTCTTCTGTCTCTTATTCCAGGCATCTTTCTTCTAAAATGAGCTGCCTCCATCAAGTAAAGTACACACTGGAGTAAAAAGATGAACCTAATGTAAGTTAGATTAGATTGTAGCAATAAACTTTCTTTTAGGGTCAGCTGGGGAATCAACTAGAGAAAGAGAAAGACTGGAATCTGTCTACTATATCTTCAGGGGACCAGGCACTACCTTATATACTTACCTAAAAAAGCTTTTTTTATTGAACAGAAACAACGGTAAAACAGACATCTCCTTGGCCTCCATTCAGTACTCACTTATTATAAATAAAGAGAGGTCTTCTATCATCCAAGTTCAACAGATAAAATGATCTGTGGTCCAATAGTTCTCTTCTTCGGACTTGGCTTAAAGCTATGAAATGTTGTTCTTTAATAGTCAAGCAAGCATTGTTTCACATTTAAATCAGTCCTTTCTCTTTAAGAGCTCTAAGCACTTTGCAGACCTCATCTCATCTTCTTGACACCTTTAGGTAGAGGAAACGAACTTAACCTTTTCAGGCCTCAGTGTGAGTCAGTAAGTTTGCATTTTTACATTTCTACTTAATTTTCCATGCACCTTCCCAGAAACTAAAGTAAGAGTCCCAGGATCCCATTTTGGCTTCCCCTCTAACCTTGGTGACTGTGGACAGCCCCTTAGCTGCCCTTGGCTACAGTTCCCTCATATGCAACGATGATACAGGCTAGGTAAGCGTGGAGTTCCCTTCAAGATTTACCTTTCTGGGAGTCTAAGCTAGTGGAATACCTGTGGGATTTGGTGGAAGAATTATCTTCAAGTCTAAAGAAACTTTGGGCTCTATTTGTCTCCTCAGCCATTGCAGTTGCCTTTGCATTTCTCCCATAGCCAGACTTTATCACATAGCAAGGTTCTCCAAGGTCACTGGCAGGACTACAGCTCAGCGAGTTAAAACTGGAAAAGAAGAGAGAAAAATAGGTGGAGCTAAGAAAAAAAAAGAGCAAGTGTTTTGGGGGAGGCAATGGAAAAGAGGGGTGGGAGGAAGAGAGAAGAGATGGAGGAAGGCAGGAAAGACAGAAAGACAGGAAGATAGTAAGGACAATGCTGCTAAAATTGTGTTTTTCCTCTGTCATTATTATAATAAATCCATTGTTACATTGGAGAGGTGGTGGCATTGGTTTAATAGAAAGAGATAGGTTTTGGAGTTAGACTACACTTGGCTTGGTGTTCTGACTCTTCCACTAATGATCATTATGATGTCCCTAGGCAACTCTCTCACACTTAGCTTAATTTTAATTACAAAACACAGATAGCATCTCCCTTCCAAAGTGTCTGTGATTCATAATATATATTACCCATTCCAGAACAAGGATACAACATCATTAGTTTTAAGTGATATGTGACAACTAGCCTTCATCTACCAGCATCGATATTAATTACACCTAATAAAAAGCACACAAAGCATGCTTTATATCTCTTAGAATAACACTGGTTCCTTCATCCTTGTCAGTCCCATATACCAGCCATTCATTTCTCATGTACAAGTGCTAATGGCCATGGTCCTTATATTTTGCAGATATCTCTCCCTGTTCACGGTATCACTCCCTACTGGCAGATGAAGCAATACAGCATAAGGACATCATGGAGATTCTGCTGGCTTTCTCTTATTAGGATTTTCTTTGTCTCTACACACACAGAATATTGAATGCTTTTTCAAGGCCATGATCTTCAGATAATTTGAAAACTCCATGGCCTGTGTATCTACCAACTTACTCATCTGTGCACAAGTGATTCCCACTTTAATTAACCCCCATGACTGCTCTGTGTGTTCTAGAAGAAGATAGGCATTAGAAAAACAAGCATTTCCAGCTTAGATCTCTAGAGGGGCAGTGAGACCTATTGGAAGATAAATTGCACAGTAAGGCTCTGCATTTTTAAATGAAGAATATAAATGACTGTTAAGAAAAATGGTATACAGGCATCCCGTTCAAAATTAGTATGTACCATCTCTTCATGAACTGAACCACTCCACTTGTAGTATTTCTTTTTCCTATATTTCCTTGTAACAACATTCAACTGGTAAAAATTACTGAGCTAACAGGGGGGCTGATTATGTCACAAAGGAAAAGGTAAGGTTTAGCAATACATGACCTTTGCTCTCAAGAAACATTGGTCTATTTAAAAGCCTTCAAGTGATGGATTTCCCATCACGGCTCAGTGGAAACAAATCTGACTGGTATCCATGAGGACACAGGTTCAATCCTTGACCTTGCTCAGTGGGTTAAGGATCTGGTGTTGCCATGAGCTGTGGTGTAGGCTGCAGACATAGCTTGGATCTGGCATTGCTGTGGCTGTGGTGCAGGCCAGCAGCTGCAGCTCTGATTCCACCCCTAGCCTGGGAACCTCCATATGCCATGTGTACCGCCCTTAAAAAAAAAAAAAAAAAAGCCTTCAAATGATTTAATTCTTCTATTGTGTAACAGTAGACACCATTTAGTTCATACCTACGGGGTCAGCCCTAAGATTTCTTATAGGCCCATCTACTCACGTCACTAAGGTAGAAGACAGGAATAGTCTAGTACAACACAGTTTGATAGAAATATAGAAGAGGATAGAAAAAAATCATATAGGTAATCTTTAAATTTTCCAGTAGCCATAAAAATGTTTTTAAAGCAAATAAAATTATTTTTAAAACTATATTTAACCCAAGGTATTTAAAATATCATTTCAGCATATATCAATATAAAATGTATTGATGATTATTTACATTTTGCTTTGTAATCAGTTTTCAAAATCTAATGTCTATTTTTCATATGTATAGCATATCACAACTTGGAGTAGCCACATTTCAAGTACTCAGAGCCATGTGTAACTAGTGGCTCTCTACTGACAACACAGCTCTAGTATTTCCTCTGAGGTGCAAAGTAGTTTTTTCATTTCCATTATGTAGCCATACTCAACTGTTCTCCCTCTTCTTTTACCCTTACACTCAAATCTCCATTATTTTAGGGAACAAAAAATATGTGTCTACATCTGATGATGGCAGGGACAACAAAGTAGGGCTCAGTTTCCTTGAATTTAGGCTCGATTTTAACTGGTAAGCCACCATGCTTTGATATGTTTTACTAGCTGTATTTAGAAAAGTTTAAAATTCAGGGTAGAAGAACCATAATGGCAAACACAGAATTATAGACCTGGACAGGAAATGTCAGTGGGTGCTGTTAAGTCACTGAAAGAACATCCAGAGTTTAGGAAAGCAGAGGATATAATTGTTGTGCCCATAGCAGCATCTCGCTGGGGAATGCCCATCTCATTACCTTTCAAGACCAGCAACAATGGCACTCTCACATTTATAACATATTGCTTTTGATGAGAATGTGGGACAGTGTCTTCAATTAAAATACATCACAATAATTGACTAGGAAATAGAATATCTACATAATTTTTAATACATTTCTCTGGCTAGTCCTGTTCTTCCTCATAAGGCCATTCAATTTGAATCGCTAACATAGATATCATAGCTTAAGAATGGAAAAAATAAAAATCATTATTAAAAAAATCAAATATTAATTCCAAAAAAAAAGAGAAAAAATCATGGTTACCAGAGGGGACAGGTGAGGAGGGGTGTGGCTTGGGATGGATGGACTGAGGTTTCGGATTGGCATATGTACACTGTGGTATATGGGATGCTTGACCAACAGGGACCTGCTGTACAGCACAGAGAAACCTACTCATTATTCTGTGATAATCTATGTGGAAAAAGAATCTGAAAGAGTTTGGAGATGTGTATATAAATGACTGAATCACTTTGTTGTACAGCAGAAATTATCACAACCTTGTAAATCAACATACTTCAATAAAACTTAAAAAAGAATGGTGAAAATGTAGTATATGAACATTGACAATATCACCATTTGTCAAGAACTGTGAAGAGTCTGAGAATTTACTTTGCTTCCAAGCTACTAAGCTAGTTCGCCATAGTTTCATAGATGCTAGCAGAAGTCATGAGACCCTGGGTCAGAGTCCAAGGACTTTATTATACACTTATTACACACTTTCTTCAGTTCCTTTTGTCTCCCAAGTTCCATGAGGTGATGGTCAAGTGGATGCTGTGCTCACAATGAGTGCACATTACATTACAGCTTAAGAAGTTCAGGTTAGGGAAATCTCAGTATTCCAAAAGATCTCTTAGTAAATCTATCCAGCCTTAACCCTGGAAGGAAACATTATCTTTATTATCCTGGACAGAAAACAAATCTTTCCTCTGTCCTGGACGGAGATACTTTCTCCATCTTCCAAGGCTCTGTACCCATGGAAAAATCCTTGAAAATGGAGTTCCTGTTGTGGCTCAGTGGGTTAGGAACCCAACTAGTATCCACAAGGATGCGGGTTCAATCCCTGGCCTCGTTCAGTGGGTTAAGGATCTGGTGTCACCGTGAGCTGTGGTGTAGGTCACAGACACAGCTCGGATCTGGCATGGCTGTGGCTGTGGCATAAGCTGGCAGCTCCGATTTGACCCCTAATCTGGGAACTTCCATATGCTGCACAAATGGCCCTAAAAAGACAAAAAAAAATTAAAAAAAAATCCTTGAAAAGACACTTAGGAACAAAAGCTATTAATGATTTATTCAGAAAATGTACAGAAGCAAGAAAAACCCATGGAGAAATGTCTCATAGCACCCTTACATTAAAACCCCTCACTGGCTCTTTATTATCCGTTGGATGGATTTTCCTTCACTCATATTCATCAATATTTACTTATCGATTTTTATTAGACTTGAATGATTATCTGACATTTGCAAAAACTAAGATCTCATGGATATAAAAAGACTCAAAAAGTAATCAAAATAAAAATTAAGAGGATAATTCTGGTCATTCCCACAATTAAGGATTTTGAGGAATTTATGGATCTTGTTATGAGATCTCAGTTTCCTCCAATCTCTGACCATCCTAAAATCTCTCTTTTGAGAGTTGAGGTTTTACTTATTATTATATTTCCTTACTGTATGCCCTGACTGAGATTCAGAAAATACGTTAATCTCTCATTCACAAAACATTATTTCACATTCCTCTTTATACTTTTCTAACAGTAAATGATAACAAATACTAAAGTGGCTTTTAATATCAAATTTATTTTATAAAATCTATCTGGGTTGTACAAACTCATATTCAAACCTTCATGTGTATGTAAGTTGTATTTAAATACATAAGCAGCTATTGTGTGAATGGTAGTATTCATTACCCTATATAGAATCTACAACTTTTTATTTATTTTTTTATTTTTTTAGAATCTACAACTTTTTAAACAGCTGTGCAGAGAGCAGCATAGTTTAGGATAGCAAAAGATGTTGGAAACCACATCCAATTGAAGCTGTTGTGAGAATATAGGTCAGTGAGAGTCCATTCTTTAAAATGTATTCAGAAGGCAATCCTAGAACTATTGCCCAACTAGGACCCACTTTGGAAGATGAGCCAACTTGTGCTGTACTCTGTGATTTGTGGAGACCTCAGAAGGGCCCAGGTTTGGCTCACTTTTCAGCTGACCATACAGAAGATTTGGGAGTAGACTGTCACAAGGAACAGCCCTACCCACTGAGTGAATCATAGACTTTCTTGCAGCTCTTTGGTGTTTTTGAATGACTTAGTCATCAAAATCCTGACTCTTGAGAAAATCAGTTCCCAAAGCTCGCATAGACTGTACTTCTTTGACAGATTGATATTTTTTTGCTGTAATACAAAATAATCAACCAGCATTTTTACAGTAACTATTGGTGACCACATGGTATACATGAAAGAATATTGGATGAAAATCAGCTGTCAAATCATGTCTTACTTTTGACACTCTTTAGCTTGGGCCACTAGTCACTGATGTTGTCTTGTTTCTCACTTATAGCATGGCCTAATGGGGAAGAGGGGCTGTGATTCAGGGACCTCTAAAGTCTTTTTAGTCTTACCTTTGTGGACTTCTATCACATTTAAGATCTAGCCTTATAAATTGTGTTCTGGGAGGAACATATCTTGATGGCTTCCAGTTTCTGCTGCTATTGCTACCTTATGAAATAAGATGCTTATTGTCCCCATTCAGAAAGCATCATGTGCAGAGCTAAGAAAATGTGTGTGGTCATTTGTCAGCCTGGGTAGCTCCTCCATGACACTTGGATTACACAACTAGTTTTTTTGGGGGGGTGATTCAAGCTCTCAGGGTCATCCTCCTGGGTGATATGTCATATGATAACATGAAGCATGAGGCAGATATTGTCAGTTTAACCAGAAGGTAAAGGAAAAATACAATCACCTTCCATTCCACTCATTCTGAATCTTCTCATAGCATCAAAGAGAAGCATAGAGATAGATTTCTTGCAATTTTCCCCCTGACAGTGTGGGATACTTCAGTTAGATGAATAATACATGCACTTGCAAGCAACACAATTTTAAAAGAATCTGGCATTTACAAAGAAGCTTTACTGGTGGAAAGAGTAAAGGCTTTGAATATTCTGTCAGTTTGAAAAGAGGTTTTGTGTCACCCTATCAGGTCACACAAACCATCTGATCAACTGCCACTTGAAAGCATTTATTAAAATCAGAATAGGAAAATATCAATTTGAGGAATGGAAAAAGGCTAAAGGATTTATGTTTAAACCTCCAAGAATATAAAAGAGTGAGAAGGTTTCTGTTTCTAGAATGAAATACGATATGAAATTTGGTTTTGATTGAATAGGAGAAACAGAAATCTTAAAACAGCGATTTTTTTTTAAAGTCTTAAGATTTCACTTCCAGGAAAGTGGAATAGATGTACTTTTCCCTATTCCTTCAACTAAATACAACTAAAATCTCTAGGCATTTTAGATATATATAAATATAAATGTAAATATGACTAGGAATAAAGCAGATTAGCAAAATGGAAAAATTCTTTGGCAATAGCTGCTCTATTCTAGCCAAATAACACAGAAAAAAAATGTTGCCTCACCCCTACCTATGTAGCAAAGGCTGAGTGAGAAACTTAGACTCTATTCTTTCCTGTCTATAGTGAGATAGTCCCCACACCCCCACCAGGGTCATGTCCAAGAGATAATATAGGGACCTGGGACTTCCATGGCCCTTACCAGTGATAGTGAGGCCAGCCCCCATCCCAATGTTGTGAAGACCACATGGTAAGCTTGGAGCTGACCTAAGCCAACATGAGGTGCTGCTCTTCATTCCTCACTGAGGTGAATCAGAGCAAGCCTAGTTGAGACTGAGGACCGTCAGTGTCATACAGTGGTAAATGAGGCCACTAACACTTTGATGTTAGAAGAAATAGGGGGCTGGAACTCCCATACCCACCTGGCAGTAATGAAGTTTCCCCATATCAGGTGGCAGTGAAGTCTGACTAGGGAACCCGGGTTTCTGCCTTCTCCTGGCAGTAAAGAGGCAGACACTGAATCAGTGTCAGAGAAATCCAGCTAAAGTGAAAGGTCAAAATAAGATCCAGAGTATAATAACATAAAATTAATAAGGACCACAGTCTCATAACTTAAATAATAAGATCAGAGTCTGCTCATTTAAAAGTTTCAATGAAATTTCTGCATTTCAAAAAACAAATCATATCAAAAACCAGAACATTCTCAAACTGATAAAATACATGCATGCCAACACCAAGATATCAAAGATGTTAGAATTATCTGACAAAAATTTCAATATCAGCCACAATGAAAATGCTTTAATAAGAAATTACAAGCAGGCATGAAACAAATTTAAAAATGGAAAATAGCAAAGAAATAGAATAAAAATAAATAGGAAATAAATAGAAAAAAATAGAGAATAGCAAAGAAATAGAATAGTTTTAATAAAGACATATAAGGAATAAAGAACAAGATGGAAATTTTAGGACTGAAAATGACAGCAAACAAATACTCAGTTGAAGGGCTTAATGGCAGAATGGTGGGCAGAAGAAAGAATCAGTGAACTGGAATACAGAACAGTAGAAATTATTCAACATAAAGAAAATTGAATGGAGAAAAATAAAGCTCCTTGGTGACCTGTAGGACCATAATGAATAATTTAACACTTATGTTATTAGAGTCCTAAAAACAGAGGAGAAAAAAGGTGGGACTGAAAAAGTACTCAAATAAATAATGGCTGAAAACTTGACAAGAGGTATAAATTTACAGATTAAAAATGCTGAGCAAACACCCATAGGACAATCTCAAGGACATTCACACCAAGACATATCATAATTAACCTTCTGAAAACTAAAAACAAAGTAAAAATTGTGAAAACATCCAGAGAGAAACACCACCATTCCTAAGTGGAAAACAAATGCAAATTAAATGAAATCAGATTTCCTCTCACATACCGTGAAGGCTAGAAGGGATTGTCCCAGTATTAGCTGCTGAAAGAAAAGAAGTGTCACCCTGTAATCCTATACTGAATGAATATATTCATCTGAAATAAAAGGGTAATGTCTTAGATGAAGGAAAGCTGAGGGAATTTGTCATTAACAGATCAGACTAAAAACATAGCTAAAGGAAGTTTTCTAAACAAAATGAAAGGGATAAAAGAAGGAACTTCTGAATATTGGTAAAAAAGAAAGAACACTGTAGCAAAAATGTGGGTAAGTGCAATAGGCGCTTCCTCTCTTCATCTTTCTAGATTAGAATTGATGATTAAAGCAAAAATTATGGAGTTCTCACCCTGGCACAGTGGGTTAAGAATCTGACCTCAGTAGTGGACTGTGGAAGTGTGGGCTCCCATGGAATAGTGGGTTAAGGAATCAAGGGTTGCTTCAGCTATAGCTCAGATTCAATCCCTGGCCCAGGAATTTCCATATGCTGTGAGTGCAGACATAAAAGGAAAAAGAAAAAGGTAAGCAAAAATTATAGCACTAATGTGGTTCTTAAAGTATGTAGAGGAAATATTTAAGCCAAGTATATTATAGTGAGAGATAGTAAATATAAGTGGAATTAAAGTATCTATACTAGAATTGGCAAAAAATAACACCAGTAAATTATAGTATTTTGTATATAAAACATAATACCTACAAATATCCCTAAAATAGCTATACAAAGAGTTACTCTGAAAAATATTAACAAATCAAAATGGAATTCTGAAATATATTCAGCTATCCCACAGCAAGATAGAAAACAAAATCAGAGAAATAAAAAACAGAAAACACAGAGCACAAAATATACTTTCTAAAAAAAATTCATTTGAAATACAATGATAGAGACAGATTGAAAGTCAATAGAAAATTAATCAAAAGAAAGTGTTGTTTTTTTAAATAAGGTAGACTTCAGAGCAGAGAAAATTATGAGAGACAGAGTGATAAAGATTAACGGGAAAAATTCCAAGTAGTTGGAAACTAAAGAACACACTTCTAAATAATCCATAGATCAAAGAGGAAATCTTAAGGGAAAAAAATACATTGAACTGAATAAAAATGAAAATATAACATGCAAAATTTATAGGATACAACTAAAACAGTGCTGAGAAGGAAATTTATAGTATGAAAGGGAGTACATTAGAATAAGAGTCTCATTTCAATAATATAAGCTTCCATGTCAATATCCTAGGGGGAAAAAAGATCAGCACAAACCAAAAACAAGCATAAGAAAGGAAATAGTAAAAAATAAGAGCAGAAATAAAAGAAATTGCAAACAGGAAAAATACTGTAAAAATCAATAAGCAAAGAGCTAGTTATTTGCAAAGATCATGAAAGAAAATGATAAACCTCTAGCAAGACTGGTAAAGACAAAAGTGAGAAGACATAAATTACTCATATCAGGAGTGAAACTGGGATATTACTATAGACCGTGTAGACATCAAAAGGAAAATAAAAGAATACTACAAAAAACCCTACACACATAAATTTGGCACCTTAGATGAAGTCACTTCTTCAGAAATACAAACTACTACAACTCATTCAGTAAGATGTAGATCACTTGTGTAGGCTCTCAAAATGGCTGGACATTACCTTATATTTAGTATAAGATTACTCAAGTAGATGGCATAGATTATTTATGGAAAGACAGGGGACTTGCTGCTATATATTTCTTCCATGATGTTGTAAGGTGCTTCTTCATAGAAAATGGGTCTCTTGTTCAATCAATATATTTTGAGTCTTATTTTTGTTTTTTGCTTTTTTTAGGGCTGCTCCTGGAGCATATAGAAGTTCCCAGGCTAGGGGTCAAATTCTAGCTACAGCTTCCGGCCTGTATACCACAGCCACAGCAATATGGGATCCGAGCTGCATCTGCAACCTATACCACAGCTTGCAGCAGTGCCGGATCCTTAACCTACTGAGTGAGGCCAGGGATCGAACCCGCATCCTCATGGTTCCCAGTCAGGTTCATTAACCACTGAGCCACAAAGGGAACTCCCAAGGCTATTGTTAATAGATTTATTAGGTCCTCTTGGCTGCCATAATGATGAAACTGCCCTTTTCAATAATTATACTTATGTAACTTTATTATTTTTTTTGTTTTTAAAATTTTTATTGGAGTATAGTTGATTTACAAGGTTGTGATACTTTCTGCTGTACAACAGAATGATTCAGTTATACATATACACACATTCATTCTTTTTCAGATTCTTTCCCCATACTGATTAACACAGAATTTTGAGTAGAGTTCCCTGAGCAATATAGCAAGTCCCTGTTGGCCAATACCAAAATCCCAAATCTCCAGTCTATCCCTCCCCACTTCCACCTGTCCACTTTGGTAACTATAAGTTTGTTTTCAAAGTCTATGAGTCTATTCCTGTTCTGCAGTAAGTTCATTTATATCCTTTTTTAGATTCCACATGTAGGTGATATCATGTGATGTTTGTTTTTCACTGTCTAACTTCACTTAATAATCTCTAGGTCCATCCATGTTGCTGCAAATGGCATTATTTCATTATTTTTTATGGCTGAGTAATATCCCACCTTATGTAAGTACCACACCTTCTTTATACAGCACATATATGGATCTTGTTTTTGTATCCTTTCAACCAGTCTGTATCTTTTGGTTGGATCTTTTGGTCCATTTATATTTGAGGTAATTATTGATATGCATGTTCTTTTTTTTATTTCCCCAATATATTATTTTTTTCTATTTTACAGCATGGTGACCCATGTATACATACATGTATACATTCTTTTTTCTCGCATTAGCATGCTTCATCATAAGTGACTAGACAGAGTTCCCAGTGCTACACAGCAGGAACTCATTGCTAATCCATTCCAAAGGCAATAGTCTGCATCTGATAACCCCAAGCTCCCAATCCATCCCACTCTCTCCCCCAATAAATACATATCTTTCAATAATCACCTTAAATGTCAATGGACTGAATGCTCCAATCAAAAGACACAGAATGGCAGATTGAATAAAAAAACAAAAACCTTCAATCTGCTATCTACAAGAAACTCACCTGAGGGCAAAGGACACATATGGATTGAATGTGAGGGTATGGGAAAAGATATTTCATGCCAATGGACAAAACATGAAAGCAGGAGTTGCAATACTCATATCAGACAAAGGAGATATGTATGTTCTGATTGCCATTTTATTAATTGTTTTGGATTTGTTTTTATTGGTCTTTTTTCTCCCTTTTTTCTTTTGTTCTTTTGTAGTTTGATGACTATATTTAGTGTTGTGTTTGGATTGCTTTTCTTATTTGTGTGTATATCTATTATAGATTTTTGGTTTGTTGTTACCATGAGCTTTTGATATAGGAGTCTATATGTATACAAGTTGCTTTAAGTTTCTGCTCTCTTAATGGCAAATTCATTTCCAGGATCCTGCGTTGATTTTAGATGACTAATACTGTTACCTGTTCTTTGCTACTCCAGGATTCTGTCAATTCCCAATGCTGCTACGAAAATTAAATATGTAATAGCATGACCTCCCATAAGGCCACCATGGACTATCTAATGATGGACTACCAATGATGCTGATATCTCTACATACACACATACAAACACACAGTGTCCTTCTTATTATATTTTATTTTTCTTTTGAATATATAATACATTCACAAACATTCAGAATTAAAAATGTATGAAAGAATACACAGTTAAAAAACCAGCCTTCCAAACTTATTCATCCGCCATTCAGGTTCATATCTCCTTTCAGAGATAGTCTCTGTATAAACACAGAACTATTTCTTCTTGAATTCTTATTTACATAAACATGTGCATGAGATCAGACCACATTAATACATAAAAACTTTCTCATTTTTTTGCAGCTTCATAGTATTTTTCCATGATTGCATAATATTTTATTTAGTCTTTTCCCTACTGATGAACAGTTAGGTTGTTCTTAATCATTTACTAACAAAATAACAGCCACAGATATTTCTGCATTCATTAGTATTGCTATAGAATAAATTGCCAAAAAGTAGAACCACTGAGTAAAACACTCCATCAGTCAGCTGTGATTAAATTGTGTCATAATAACAAATGGTGCCAAATTCTTAGTAGCTTACGACAGTAGAAGCTCATCTCTCGCTTCTGCTACATCTCCATCATGGGATTCTTTGCCCCTTTTCTGCATCATCCTCATACTAGGACCTATGCTAAAGAAGCAGTCCTTCTCCAGGGCAAACTAGGTTTGGGGTAGAAGGAAAAGAGGACATGGTTAACCATAGGATAGTTCTTAAAGCCTGGGCTTGAAAATAGTACATGTCCTTTCTACTCTCAGTTCACTGTCTGGAGAGCTCATGTAGTCAAGCCTGACATTAGTAGGATGTGGTTGTGCATCTCTTTCCCCATAAGAAAGGGCAAGCGCAAGTTAGAATACTGGCACAGGTCACCATGCTGGGTAGGTATATGTTACAAACTTGAAAGATGCCAAATTGTTATCTCTAAAAGTATTACAGGAGTTTCCTTTGTGGCTCAGCGGTCAGTGAACCCAACTAGCATCCATGAGGACGTGGGTTCGATCCCTGGCCGTGCCCAGTAGGTTTAAGATCTGGCGTTGCTGTGAGCTGTGGTGTAGGTCATGGACATGGCTCAAATCCTATGTTGCCTTGGCTCTGGTATAGGCTAGTGGTTACACCTCTGATTGGACCCTTAGCCTGGGAACCTCCATATGCCGCAGGTGCGGCCCTAAAAATACAAACAGACAAAAATAAATAAATAAATAAAAGTATTACAAGTATAAACTCTTATAAAAACTATATACCATTCCCTCACTGATCCATTCTGATATCAGACTCTTTGATCTTGGTCCTCTGAAATACATTTTGAAGTAAGCTTAATTTGAATTTTTCTCATCCTGAATGAAGTTCAGACTATATTCATATTCAAATTCAAATATATCTTAGCATAGAAATATTTGAGTGTCTTCTTTCATTAACAATCTTGTTCCTTTTATTTGGATACTATATTTCTATTAATTCAGACTGTGATCAGTGATTTTCTACTGTTATCAAGTCAGTTGGTGCTTTTTAAGATCCAGATTTTTTTCCCACATGCTGACAGCTGACAAGTTTGGCCCTTAGAGCTGACAAGCTCTGTCTCCAACGTTTTGTATTTTTATAACAGATTTTTTAAAATAAAAAACAAATGTAGTACATTTAATATCTACTTTTGAATGTGATCTTTTGTGTTTTGATCCTGTTCTGATACTTTTTGCCTATTTTAAAATATTTTTTCTTATTAAAATAATACATATAGAAAATATTGAAAATCTAGGCAATGAAATAAAAATAACCCCTATAACCTATCATGCTTAGACAACCATTTATTTTGAACATTAATTCTGTCACCTTTCATGTTAGATAACCTGGAATAGAGTCATCTGGGAATTTGATAAATAAGCTTCCCAAGGCTTTATTCATACCATCAAAATAATTAATAGTCCAAAGAGATTTCCAGCTTTCCCTCTGGCTTCTTCTCACTTGGTAATTATCAAGCAAATGGATAGTTATTAAAACCCAATACATGTTTCCTACAAACTTTTCTTCCTATGATATGGTCTCTTTCCTTGTATTTTTGGCGAGTGATTAAGAATTGCAAGCATGGGCTTAACGTGGCAAAAAAAAAAAAAGAAAGAAAGAAAAAAGAGAGAGAGAGCGAGATGGTGAAGATTAAATCATTTGGGCTAGCTCTGGGGCACAAAATTTTTTTTTCCGGAGGCAAAAGCGAAAACCAAACAGGAGTTCACTGTACAAAGTCAAGATCCCCAAACAAAAAAAGATAATCTACCAATACGAAGGCTAGAAGGTCCAGCGATGAGAATCATGTTGGCAGTTTTAATCTTGCGTTTAAAACATTGGCAAGGAAAGATTAAGCCAACTATTGTTTAGGAACAAGGACAATTCAAAATGCCATCAATTGCCTTGAATATTTCACTTGATCTTATAGGCCAGGGAAGTGGTTTCTGGATGTCTGGACTGTTTTAAAATTTCATTGCATCAGAGTCACTTGGCAGCTAGTCCTTAGATCTAACAGGTGCTTCATGAGGAGATTTACATAATATGGTTCCAAACAGAAAAATCGGAAAGTAATAATGTGTTCTAGAATGGGACCTAGAAAAGTTGCTGGTTTCCATTAATTCATATCTAATAGGAATTTACTAATTTTGGTGAAGCTTAAGCAATCTTAATTGCAGAAACTTCAAAAATTATGTTCTTATGCCCAGATATCAATGTCTGCTATTCAGAATGCAATCAGAGGGTTTTTTTTACATTGGGAAAATCATGCAGTTGTCTGAAAAAAGAGAGAGATGATTAAAGGATTCCTTCTGATTCCTGAAGTTAGTCATTTTTTTTGCCTGCCATCGTGATCTTGTCTTTTTCAATTGCTGAGTTGCAAATTCTGTGAATAAGTGGTTAGGGTTAAATGCAACCTAGCCATGCAATTTGTTTCCTTTCATGACCTATGACACTGAAACTATTTTCTTTGTATTTAGCTGTAGGCTAGTTGTCTTATAATTTTGACAAATGCCCTATGCCTGTCCTTGTAAGAAAGAAACCATGTGGCAGTTTTTCTAATGAGACTCCTTATTTGTATCGTCTTCACAGTTCAGAGGATTATGGTGACAGGTGATTGACAGAAGAGAAATAGAGTATATAAAGTGTTTGTTTCACAAAGTATAACCGCTGATGGCGTCCTGAAATAGGCTGTGAATGGGGATAGAAAAGAAGACATTTAGGACTTGAAAAAAAAAAGAAAAAACTGACAAGATTTGGGAATTGATTGGCTGTGAGGGATGGGGAAGGGAAGGAAAGGAAGAATCAAAGATGATTAAGGTTTTGGGTAAGGTGAAAGAATTGAAATAATAATTACTTGTTTGTTTTCTGAAACCAGTGAGAACTTTGAAAGATGAGTAAAAGGTTTTCATAAACATTATTGTCATGACATGAAAACCATATACCCGAGCAAACTGAATTTCAAAATTACCGTGCTAGTCTTATTGAAAATAGATAAAAAGAAATACAACTATAACTTACAATAAAAATATCTTGTATTTACTGTATAGCTATGCTGACAACTAGAGAAAGTTACTGATCTGATTTTCTCTATACATTTTTAAACCAAGATCCATCCCATAATAAAGAGGTGGCAAATATATCTATTTAGCAAATCTGGCCCACCTCCTGCTTTTGAACAGTTTGTGAGCTAAAAATGGTTTTTGAATTTTTTAATTATTAAAAACATCAAAAGAAAAATAATATTTTAGGAACATGAAAATTACATAAACTTTGTGTTTAAGTGTTTATAATTAACATTTTATGGGTACACAGCCATGTTCTTTCCATGGCTGCTTTCATTTACCTTGGCAGTGTTTGGTAGCTTCAACAGAGATCATATGGCCTACAATGTCTAAAATATTTATTATTTGACTCTTTGAAGAAAAAATTTGCCTAACCCTGACTTAATATAAGCTATATATCTAGAGATAAAATAGGAAAGAATGATAATGTAATTTGAAAGCATAACTAGGAAAAACAGTAGTATAATTCTAGCAAAATTTTTGTTCACCCATTCACTCAATAAGTAGAGAGCCTACTGTCTGTCAATCACTATCCAAAATGCTACACACATATTAATGTAAACTTTAATTGAGTCACACAGATTGAAACATTAGTCCACTTCTTTCTAATGAAGCACTCTAAAAATGAGTCTTCCTTTTGATTATTCCTGGCAAGAAGATGTCAAGGAAATATACTACAATTGGAATAGAGGGCTTCTTCTTAAGACCCAGAACATCTTGCCAGAATGAGAGTCTGGGCAAAACAAGAGGGAAGGCATGTAGTGAACAGAGTAAATGTACATGTGGTTTTGAAGTTGTTCTTGTTAACAACAGGTAGAAGTTTTCTTGTTCCTAGGAATTTTCTGATACTTATTTAGTTTTTATTTCTAACCCTTTAAACAATTCAGTGAAGTATCATCCTCATTTTATATATGAGGAAACTGAGATTGGGAATAAACTGACATGTTTTTCAAAATAGTGCCCTATGAATACAGTTGGTATGGTCTAGCATTGAATATAATTCCTCTCATTAAGTACCATAAGTATATATGGATAATACAGATTTTATTGGAAATGTGGAAGCATAGCACATCACACAAATTTGTTAAATATTTCTTTTCTCCTCCCTGATCCTCATAAGTTCTCACTTTAAAAATTTTTACGAATACATAGGAAGCCATTTATCAATGTCTTATTATAGACTATTTCATATATCAGTTATAGATGTGTGTGTGTTTCTTATATAAAAATGTTGTGGTTTTTATACTCTGTTCTATAGACCTAAAGGTTAAACAGTGGTAACCCAGGAATTTTTATCAATCTTATGTATAACTAAATAAATAAATAAATATATATATATATATATATATATATATATATATATATATATAATATAGTTATATTGAATAAAAATATAATGTTCAAAACTTCCAGTTAAATAGGATGGATTGTCCCCATATATTAACTTCTGTACCTTCCAAAAATCTAAAATAACAATAAAGAGATTCTAAAACATAAACTCAAAAATATAAAATGGAAAAAAACAAAGCAAATTAGGAATAGCTTTTTGCAATGTGAATGTATAAGAATAAATGGTAATTGACTTAGAAGACCTAAATATGCTGAAACCTGATCAAGGAGTGAGGAAATCTCCAAACCAGATCTAGTTGTACATTAGAATTCCTAAAAGGGTGAGAAATGACAACATAAGTATCTAAAGGTGAAGGTAAGGGTAAGACTAAAATAAATGGGGATTTGATAAATTTTCTTTGTAAGGGGCAGTTAGAAGTCCAGATCCCACCCAGTGCCTCAGCAGAAGACTAGAGGCTTATTCTCTGGTGACAGTAAAATGGAAAGTTCCTGATTGCTTCAGGAAGCAAAGTAGTGGGAAGTGTACTATTCTCAAAACAGGGGCAGCCCATGAGTATATATGCAACATTGAAACTGACCATATGTCTCTCCCCATTCAATTTCCAGAAGACTGGCAGTCAGAATTGAAACTTTAAGAAAAACTATTCTTCTTTAAGTGATATGACCAGAACTAGAGAAAAGATACTCTTATTATGAGTTTTCTAGTAAAAGACTGCAACCAAATCACTACAGTGAAGCTTAAATTCAACAAACCTGTAGCTTCTAAACAACTTTTTTGTAACATACTTAATACATGAATAGACAACAAATGATCAGTAGACACTTCCTTCAAGCATGTAACATGAATGATAGAATCAGAACATGCAAATAATACAAACCTGAAAACACTAAAAGGAAACAGATTATGTGAGTTCAATATGTAAGTGCCAATAATCATAGCAAAATAAAAAGACATTGCATTCATGAAACAAAAATAGAAATATATGTACAAATGTGTTGAATGTATACATATGTATTTACATATATATTTATATATGAATATATAATGTTTGATTTGTTCAGAGAATAAGAAAATAATTTAAAAGTTAATAATATGATAGCAAAAAATAAAATCTCTGTGCAACAGTTAAAAAATAAAATTCCAAAGAAATCTCCAGAGAATAGAGCAAAGCAACAAAAAATTGAGAATTAAATGAAAAAAAGTTTAGAAAATTGGTAAATGAATCCAAAAGGAACAACAGCTGAATGATAGAAGTTCCAAGAAGAGAGAACATAAGAATTTGAATTCAGGAAATCATTAAATAAAGAATCAAGAAAATTTCTCTGGGAGTTTCAATCGTGGCTCAGTGGTTAAGAAACACAACTAGCATCCATGAGAACATGGGTTCAATCCCTGGCCTTGCCCAGTGGGTGAAGGATCCAGTGTTGCCATGAGCTGTGGTGTAGGTCGCAGATGTGGCTCAGAACCCACGTTGCTGTGGCTGTGGTGAAGGCTGGTGGCTTCACCTCCTATTGGACCCATAGCCTGGGAACTCCATATGCCGTGGGTACAGCCATAAAAAGACAAATAAGAAAAAAAAAAAGAAAGAAAATTTCTCTGAACTAAATGACATCAATTCAAAGATTGAAAGTGTCTATTAAGTGTCCATTAAGTAGATAGGATGGATCTACTTAGGAATACTTGAGTCGTAAATTCAGACCTACAGATTAAATAGAAGGATCTAAAGCTTCTAGAAAGATAAAATAGGTCACAAAGAAAGGATTATTGGAGTTCCTGCTGTGACTCAGTGGGTTACTAACTAAACTAGCATCCATGAGGGTGCAGGTTCAATCCCTGGGCTCACTTAGTTGAGTTAAGGATCCGGTATTGCTGCAAGCTGCTATGACCATGGCATAGGCCAGCAGCTGCAGCTCCGATTCAGCCCCTAGCCTGTGAACTTCCACATGCTGTAGATGCAGCCCTAAAAAGCAAAAAAAATGATCAGAAACCAGGTTGGGACCTCTCAAGAGCAGTGCTGGAAACTGAAAGATAATGAAGATATAACTTTAGAATTCTGAAGTAAAATGACTTTGTCTCTGATTTTCTGTTTGTAAACAAACTAAGAAATCAAGGGTAAGGATAGACATTTTCAGACATTCAAGGACTTCAAAATGTTTACCTCCCATGAGTCCTTTGTTAGGAACCTTCTGAGGAATGCCATACTCAAATGAGAGAGTAACCAAGAAAAAGGAAGACATAGAATCTAGAAAATGGGATTTTCTTTCCCTTAAGAAAGAGGCAAAGGCTATCTCCAAGATGAAGATGATGGAATATACCAGGAATGTTACAAAGCATTGGCCAGCAGGGGCATGAATAGAGCAGCTCAGAATGTTCCAGAAAGATTATCTCTAAGAAAATAAAAATGATAGACTATCTGATGTAATTGGGAGATTTGGGGGCATTTTTCAGTGATTAGCACATAGAAAATAAAGCCAACAACAAAATAAAACAGCTATTAGCTACAGAGGAAATAAAATGTTGCTTAAAGAAGTTAAAGTAGTCATGGTATACACATAGCTTCTTTGTGAGTGGTCCTTGCATAAACATAATAACATCCCTAGAAAATTTTTAGTCAAAATTATGCAATAATTTTAGTGGGAAGATAGAGGACATAGGAAATATGTATATTTATCTTTGGGGCATAGTATGTTAAAGAGAAATAAATTCCCATTTTCCATTGTGGGAAGTCAATAGATACTTACTATCTAAAAGGGAATGATCAAGAACTAAAAATATTGTTATTTTACTTACACCAGTGGGGGAAAACTGTCCAAAGTAACACAGCAAAGAGGCCAAAACAGCTGAAAAAGGGTTACCTCTGAGAAAATGGAAATGGCAGAAAGGACTGGGGCATTGCATTTTTCTTAATAAGAATTACAGAACTACCTGACTTTTTAAAATGTGTGACAAAGAACATAAAGATCGAATGTAGGAAAACTGTTACACTGAAAGGTATTTTTAACAATTAGAAACAGATTCATTGACTTCTGCAGCCAGGGTAATTGATCTTTATAGAAATCTCATAATATAGCTTCTCTTAAAATATCTAGTCATATCATAACTTACTGTAGTCGAGCCATTAGTTAAAAGATGGTAGCTTAGTTCT
Organism: Phacochoerus africanus; assembly: GCF_016906955.1. Taxonomy (NCBI): domain Eukaryota; kingdom Metazoa; phylum Chordata; class Mammalia; order Artiodactyla; family Suidae; genus Phacochoerus; species Phacochoerus africanus. Next base: position 233,874,038 of record NC_062544.1, read on the forward strand.
ATTATTACTATCATTGTTATCATTATGTTACCATTAAATTCATGACTGCATATGTTCACCTAAACTTGTGTAACTACCTATTAACAATTTTTTTTACTTTTTTATTGTAGATGATTTACAATGTTCTGTCAATTTCTGCTGTAGGGCAAAGTGGCCCATTTATGAATTTACATACTTTTCTTCACATCCCCCATCATGTTCCATCTCAAGTAATTAGATATAATTTGATTACCTACTAACCATTTAGGTGTATGAAACAGGCTCCCCCCCACCCCCGCCAACAACAAATGTTAAACTGAATCAAACTTGAACAAAAATAGAAACACAGAGTGATATTAAGATGCCACTGTCATTCATAACCTGCAATTATAGATGTTTGTATTCATTGAAATAACATTGTTGCAATTATCAAATTATAGAATCATAAATGCTAAAACTCATCTGGAAACATGGATGTTGAGGCCCAAGAGGAAAAATGGCCTGCCCGTGGTCTCACATTGGTTTGGGTTGGGGGATAGGAAGTATCAAAAACAGCCGCTTCCCGATCTGCTGTGCCAATACACAATGACTGAGCTATGCTGGACTAGATACCGCAAGAGTCTGCACAATAGATCTTTTCAAAGATCACTGCAATTTGAATGGAATTGAATGGAAAAATAGGTGAGTTTTCTGACCCCATAAGAATACAGACACGAATGAAGAGCTCAATAAATAAATGAGATGTGGCATCATTAAAAGGGTAGAACAAAAAAAAAAAAAAGAAGTGATTCATTTCTACTCCTTTCTGCCCACCAAAAAGATTGTATTCCTACCTTCTCCTTCTGAAGATTCATCTCAGCATAACTGTTTCTGTGGGGAACATGTGATAACAAATGGGATTTTGTATAATAGGAAATAGTACATGGCAATTGTATTTTCTTAGATTCCTTGCAGAATGTTCTTTGTATCACTTAGGAGTTTTTGACTGTAAGCAACAGAAACCGATGCTGGCTAACCTAAGCAAAAGAAGGCTTATGATATTAAGAGCGCATAGTGGAGATGGAGAGACCACTGAACTGGATTAGAAGTAGCCTGGACAAGCCAAGAAAGCTTCAGAAGACTAAGAAACTAAATGCAGGCCTAGGCTGGACAAGGGAACAGTCTGATCAGCCTACCACCACTGTAAAGAGGCAACTCCAACCAGAGTGTATCTGAATACAGTTCAACCAGCTGAGCTTTGGCTATTGCTCTTCTCTTTGCTGATTAGTGCAGGGAAAGGAAGGAGTTGGCACCTCTTTGGAAGAGGATTAGCAAACTGACTTCTCTTCCACCAAACTGCAGGCTACGAAAAGCCAGTAGGAAATGAGGGCAGTGTTAGAAACACCAAAAAGTAGCAAATACCTATTATATCCTTTTTGTTAAACATGCCTGAGCCCTTGTGTTTACTCAGTGGTCTGCTGAAAGAGCATACTTCATTGTCTACAGAGTAAACTTGTTTGGAGTGTTATGTTTTTGGCAAAATGGAAAAACTTATCAAAATGGCATAGGTCCTGACAAGACCTAGTTGCTTTCTCATATATTGGAATGCAAATGCAATTGGTAAAACTTCTGGCTTGGATCAAAGGTAGTACATCTATTTAGATATGGAAAAATAGGGCATTTATCCAGTGGTCTATGGGATGATACTTAGAGATACATCTTTGTGTATGGCTGTGTATGTTAGAGGAATAGGAAGGGCCAGAATGGCTTGGAAGTTCTTTAAGTACATTTGACGTCAAGATAGTAAGCTTGACCTCTTTTAAAAGGCTGTAATTTCCTGTTGGTCTCTTAAATTTATTGATCTTTTCTAGTGTTTGCTTTATTGTTTTTCATTTCACAGTAAAATAACGGGAGCAATAAGTCATCTCTTTAATCAGAAAAAAAAGATGATTTTTTAGAATTTTATGCGTTGCAATGCTGAGGGAAGACCAGGATGATAGATGCTAGAGAGGGGAGAATAGAGGAAGGGGAAGCAATGAGGGGAAAGGCAAGGTTTTTGCTTAAACTTTTCTACACCAATAATTCTTACAACATTATTTTTAATAGTTCTGTAATTTTTCTTGTACTCTAAATTCCAGCAAGGAATTTACTGAAAAAGCAAATCGTCTCTCCTACAAACTAAATGTCAAAAAGCTCAGTGAAGTGTTTAGAAATAATAAGGCCAGTGAAGGGGTAAAAGAAACTGATAATGAGGTGAGAAGAAAATATTTTCAAATGAGATTTAAAATCAAGAGACAAAAAATGTAAACTAGATTTTCAAATAAACAAGGAGCAATGGAAGTCATTTAGGAAACCTGCAGATAAAGATTTTATATATTTTATAGAAGTGAGCAAAGTGCCATCGAGTCTCCTCAAGTTTGGTAAACATTGTTTGAAGTCAGATTTTTCTGGTGAGGTGAGAAAATATAATTCCAGAGTCACTTATCACTCATTTCTCTGTACTGCAAATGAGGGTGGCTGATGTTTCCTGTACTAAACGCAACATCAGCACATTCTAAGGTCACTCACAAAGTTACGATGCCTCAAATTTATCTTAGCCTTCAATATGATGAGAGGTTAGTGAAGTAAAGGGCTTTTACAATGCAGTGCATTCCTATGCTAGCTAAACTATACATAACTTTTGAAAATATTTACTTTGACCATGTATTTCATAGAGACTAAAGCATCTAATTATAAATAAAACACAACTTTTCTCAAATGCAGGCAGCAAATACCAAGATTCATTTACTTTTAGCATGTGCAACAGTAAGACAAGAGTGTAACTCAAGTGAACTCATGTGAAAATAATATTGTAAAGCATAACTATTCATCTGTCAATGTACATTTAGGTTGTTTCCATGTCTTGGCTAGTGTGAATAGTACTGCTATAAAAATATGGGTACATGTGGAAACAACCTAAATGTGCTTCAACAGATGTGTTACACATACGCAATGGAATACTACTCAGCCATAAAAAACCAAAATAATGCTATTTTCAGCAACATGGAATCATCTAGACATTCTCATACTAATTGAAGTAAGTCAGAAAGAGAAAAATACCATATTTATATTATTTATATGTGGAATCTAAAATAGGACACAAATGAACCTATCTATAGAAAAGAAGCAAACTCATGGACGTGGAGAACAGACTTGTGGTTGCCAAGGGGGAGGGGAAGGGAGTGGGATGGACTGGGAGTTTGGGTTAGTAGATGCAAACTATTGCATTTGGAGTGGATAAGCAATGAGATCCTGCTGTATAGTACTAGGAACTATACCTAGTAACTTATGATAGAACATAATGGAGGATAATATGAGAAAAAGAATGTGTATATATTTATGACTGGGTCACTTTGATGTATAGCATAAATTGATACAATGTTGTAAATCAACTATAATTTTTTTAAAATTTCTTTAAATTAACCAGCATTAGCTGTTCCTAAATTTGTAGTAAGTTTTTATGTTCAACAACAATGTATATACAGATGGTTTAATGAACCAAACATTTCCATAACAAAATTTTTTTTCTTTTGAGGGCCACAACTGTAATGGAAGTTCCCAGGCTAGAGGTCAAATCAGAGCTACAGCTGCCAGCCTACACCCCAGCCACAGCAACGCCAGGTCCGAGAAATGCCACCACCCTGAGCTCTGCCTTCAGTTTTAACTTGGAGAAATCCTGTCCTCTCTTTCCTGAGTTGGAACTCCCATTTTCTGCATCTCATGCTTTGCTCTTTCTTGATTTATTCTGTCATGAGGGTAAAGAAACTTTTTCCAGGGCCTTTCTGAGCAACACAGCATGAGAAATAAATTGTTAGAGAGGTTGCACATCTGAAAATATCTGTAGTCCACTCTCATATTTGACTGACAATTTCACTGGTATGGGATTAGTTGGTTCAAAATAATTTTCCTCCATATTTCAAAGGCATTTCTCCATTGTCCTCTATCTTTACTGTAAATTTAATAAGTCAAACTTCTTTTAAATCCCTGGTCATAGAAGCTTTTACAGTCTTCTCTATATCCCTCAAGTCCTGAAATTTTGCAGTTAAATGTCTTTGTGTATGGATTTTCAGCTATTGTGCTGGGCTGAATCTAGGAATTCATACCCTTCGTTTCTGGGAAATTTTCTTGAATTATTAATGATTTTCTACTTTCTAGTTTTTCCATTCTTTCTGTCTACATTTCCTATTATATATTGAGTCTCCTAAAATAGAACTCTAATTTTCTTAATTTATTAAAATTTTTTCAATGTCTTAAGGCTTTGAAAAAATTGTTTTTATTCTCTAATTTTTGTGAGAATTTCTTTTATCTTCCAAAACTATTTCTGAACTTCCTATTTTTGTTGTCTTTAATTTTTAAGAACAGCTATTCTGTTTATTTTATATAGCATTTTATTGTTTTTTCATGGATGCAATATTTTTCCTGCATTCTGAACATAGTAATTAAACTTATATTAAAGTTTCCTTCAATCTGTATAATATCTGCTTCCTCCATATCACTTGTTCACTTTGTTATCTATTCATATTATAAGAGATAGATTAAAAAATTGGGGGAATCATACAGGGACAATTTTTCCTTTTTTTTTGTCTTTTCTAGGGCCACATCTAAAGCATATGGAGGTTCCCAGGCTAGGGGTTGAATTGGAGCTGTATCCACCGGCCTATACCACAGCCACAGCAATGCCATATCTGAGGCACTTCTATGACCTACACTACAGCTCACAGCAACGTGGGATCCTTAACCCACTGAGCAGGGCCAGGGATCCCACCCACAACCTCATGGTTTCTAGTCGGATTCGTTAATCAATGAGCCACAATGGGAACTCCAAGGGACAGTTTTTTTCTTTTCTTTTTTTTTTACTTAATGAGTTTTATTACATTTATAGGTGTACAATAATCATCACAACCAAATTTTACAGCATTTCCATCCCAAACCCTCAGTGCATCCCCCCACCCCCCAACCTGTCTCATTTGGAAACCATAAGTTTTTCAAAGTCTGTGAGTCAGTATCTGTTCTACAAAAAAGTTCATTGTGCCTGTTTTTTTAGATCCCACATGTAAATGATAGCATTTGATGTTGGTGTCTCACTCTCTGACTGACTTTACTTAGCATGGTAATTTCTAGGTCCATCCATGTTGCTGCAAATGCTGTTATTTCTTTCTTTTTAATGGCTGAGTAATATTCCATTGTGTATACATACCACATCTTCTTGATCCACTCCTCTGTCGATGAACATCTAGGTTGTTTCCATGTTTCGGCTATTGCATACAGTACTACAGTGAATACTGGAGTACATGTGTCTTTTCAAGTCATGGTTTTCTCTGGGTAGATGCCCAGGAGTGGGGTTGCATAAACGACAGCAACATCATCTCAGATCCACCTCTTAGAGTAATGACAATAAAAACAAAAATGAACAAATGGGACTTAATTAAACTTAAAAGTTTCTGTTCAGCAAAGGAAACCCTAGACCAAACAAAAAGACTACCTACAGAATGGGAGAAAATATTTGCAAATGAAGTGACTGACAAGGGATTAATCTCCAAAATTTATAAACATCTACAGCTCAATACCAAAAAACAAACAACCCCATCAAAAAATGGGTAGAATATCTAAACAGACAGTTCTCCAAAAAAGACATACAGATGTCCAAAAAACACATGAAAAGATGTTCAACATCACTCATTATTAGAGAAATGCAAATCAAAACCACTATGAGGCACTAGCTTACGCTGGCCAGAATGGCCATCATCAAAAAGTCTACAAACAATAAGTGCTGGAGAGGGTGTAGAGAAAAAGGAAACCTATTACACTGTTGGTGGGAAGGGGCAGTTTTTTTCTACTACACACTTTGCAGTATGAACATCTGGCTGTACTGTTTTTATTGGGAGACTTTGTTGGTTGGTTTTGTCTTTTTTAGGGCTGTGCCTGCAGCATATGGAGGTTCCCATACTAGGGGTCAAATCAGAGCTATAGCTTCTGGCCTACGCCACAGCCACAGCATCGCCAGATCTGAGCCATGTCTGCAACCTACACCACAGCTCATGGCAACGCCAGATCCTTTAAACCACTGAGTGAGGCCAGAGATCAAACCTGCGTCCTCATGGATACTAGTCAGATTCATTTACACTGAGCCACAGCGGAAACTCCTGTTTTATCAGGACACTGAATTTTAGAATTTCAAATCTTCCTCTTGGTCTGGTAAAAAAGTTATAGAATAGAATATTCCAGATATATGTCTGCCTGCCAGTATTCTGGAAACTGAATGGAGAAAGAGGGCTAAAGCACTCTCAATATTCCTTATATAAACATTGACTCCTCCTAACCCATAACCTTTTCTCAACTGCAGCTGCTCCTCTCCTATACAAAGACCCTTCATGTTACACTTCTCAGAGAATAAGCCTACCATATTCTGTCTTGGTTGGTGTAGTTAATTCACACTGCCATGACAATACCACGGGCTGGGAGGCTTCAACAACAGAAATTTATTTTTTCACAGTTTAGGAAGCTGAAAATTCAAGCTCAACATACCAGTAAGGTTGGTTTCTCCTGAGGCCCCTCTCCCTGACTTTCAGACAGCTGGTTGCTCACTGTGTCTTCACAAGGCTTTTCCTCTGTGAATACACATCTGATCTCCTCTTTTTGTAAGCCTTCATATTAGGGCCCTGTGCTATGACATCACTTAACCTTAATTACCCCTTTAAATGCCATCACTCCAAATATAATCACATTGGAGTTAGGACTGCAATATACGAATTTGAAGTGGAGGAGGGGGAGCACAGTTCATCCCATAACAGTTGGAGAAGCAATTGTTCAGCTATACAGAATGTGGTAGAGGGTCTGTGGTTCTCTACTTCCTTTTTTTTTTTTCCACTTTTTTTAGGGCTGCACCCATGCCATATGGAAATTCCCAGACTAGGGGTCAAATTAGAGCTACAGATGCCAGCCTACACCACAGCCACAGCAACTCAGGATCCAAGGTGCATCTGTGACCTACACCACAGCTCATGGCAATGCTGGATCCTTAACCAACTGAGCAAGGCCAGGGATCGAACTTGCATCCTCATGGATACTTGTAACTTGCTGAGCTACAACAGGAACTCTGCTCTTTCTACTTCTCAAGCTCACTCCACAAATCCTACTTTTATCCCTCATTCACCTCAAAGTTAGCATGTGATGCCACTTCATGAACTTATGAGAGGTTCTGTAATATAAATCATGTTGCTTCTTTTTCTTCCTCATGCTAGCTTAGAATTAATCTTTTTCAGGGTGACTCAATCAATTAGAACTCCTCTTTCAGCTTTCCCAGTTTCAAATTTTTGTTGCTACAGTAGGAATGGTATACAAATGTTTAATAATTGGTATGTCATGGGAGCTATCCATTCAGAGAAGATGCCAGACCAAACAGAATAAACACCAGCCAGACACTATGCAGGTACACAGCAGCTGAACACTAGTGTTCTGATGTCCCCTTCTTTTACCCTTTGTGGCCATATGTCATTTGAAATAAAATTCATTTACCTGTCATTTTACATTGGTTTCTAGAGGGAGCACAGTTAAATGTGTGTTTATTGTCTTTTGCCAGAAAAACTTATTGTTGTAAAATTTAAAATTCACCATGAAGTATTACTTTAATTCTGCTTATTCATGGCTAAATATAACTATTGAAATGTTTAAACATTGTCAGTGGACCATTCTCATTGGATAACCTTCAGGAAATAATTTAAGAAAAAATAAATTGAGCAATTTAAGTTGTTGCAGGTTTTACAATGATCTTGCTGATCCTCCAAATCATGAAATATAAGATTTTAAAAAATGTTTTACTGTCATATTTTTGATATTTTTATCAATTTATGGATCCCTTTAAAAAATATTTATTTTTGCCTTTTTAGGTTCACACCTACAGCATATGGAGGTTCCCAGGCAGGGGTCGAATCGGAGCTGTGGCTGCCAGCCTACACCAGAGCCACAGCAATGCAGGATCCGAGCCATGTCTATGACCTACACCACAGCCCATGGCAATACCAGTTCCTTAACCCACTGAGCAAGGCCAGGGATCAAACCCGCAACCTCATGGTTCCTAATCAGATTCGTTTCCACTGCACCATGACGGGAACTCCTTAAAAAAATTTTTAACTGCTCTGGTGATCTTCCCTGAAATCTAGTACAATATTAACAATTTTTCTCACCTTTAGATTTCATATGTACTTCTGTCACATATTACTTTTTAATATGGCATGTATTATTAATTTCCTACTCAATATTATTCCTGATTTTTCCTTGCTATGGCAACTTTGATTTGGTGTGTTAAATATTTACTTTCCAGTCTCTCTCAAGCTAGGTATGGCCATGAGACACTGTTCCAGCCAGTGAGATAAAGTCAGAAATGTGTTGAAATTCCTGTAGACACTCAAATTTTTTAGAATAGATAAGTGAATGAGTAAATAATTAACCTCAACAAATGGTCAGATTCTGTTGAAAATTTTCTGAGTTTGGAGTTTCCTCCGTGGCTTAGCAGAAACAAATCTGACAAGTATCCATGAGGATGCAGGTTCAATCCCTGGCCTCACTCAGTGGGTTAAGAATCTGGCATTGCCATGAGCTGTGGTGTAGGTTGCAGACATGGCTCAGATCTGGCATTGCTGTGGCTGTGGCATAGGCCAGAGGCTACAGCTCCAGTAGGACCCCCTAGACTGGGAACCTCCATATGCTACAGGTGCAGCCCTAAAAAGACAAAAGATAAAAAAAAGAAAATTTCCTGAGTTGAGGTTAACAGTTTTAATTCCAGTTAAAATGATTCATTATTTCTGCAGAACTGAAGATTCTGAAATTTACATCTCTACTCTATCAATTTTATATATGTGACTCATCCCCTAAGTCGGGGTTCACAAACCACAGCCTGAGGCCCATTTTTATAAATAAAATGTCACTGGAACATAGCCATACCTGTATTTATGCTTTGTCTGCTGCTGCTTTCACACAATGACAATTGAGTATTGAATTGAGACCACATGACCCACAAAGTTGAAAATAACTGGCAGTTTGGTCCTTTGCATAAAAAGTTTGTGGATCTCTGTTTCTAAATCATTTAGCCTCTCTGAGACTTCCTTTCTTTAACTTTAAACATTAGAACTTTTGGGCACTTTTAAAAACATTTTCAAATATATTTTTTACAACTAGAATTTATTAGAAAAGTAGTAAATAATCCATAAAGTTGTCTTTCACATTATCTCTTCAAATATTTGAAATATTTGAAAACAAGAAAGTTACATTGTCTTTAGGCTAAATCACAGCAGTTCATCTAGCTGTTTCTCATATGACAAAGGACACTGTATTTTGTATTTTATTTCATTTTTCAATGTTACCATTAAAACATACAGCCCAGGACAAAATACAGTCCCACAGTATGATACAAGTACAGAGAATGACTTCCAAAATAGACAACTTTTCCTGTAAACTAAATTCTGATTAACTCATTCCAAGATTATATTTATTTCCTAAACTTCACGTCTCAGTATTGACTTTTGGGGAATTAAAACTTCTAGGTCTTTTTGGCAGCCCATTAATCATTTAAATTGATATATAGGCCTTTTTATTTATTCCTGTCAAAACACGTCTCACTGATTGTTACCCATCTTTTAAATCTAGTGAACTAGTTTCAAATATTGACTCTCCTAGTCATTATTTTAGCTATTCCTCTAAATTTTGAAACTTTTAAAAAATTTAATACAAATGAATAACAACTTGTTGAAATACGATATTGCCATGGGGCACAGTTGAGTCATCATTATCATCAAATTCATATAACTGTATATATTTAACATGTATAACTGAGCCACAATGGGAACTCCTGAGGAAGATCTTTTTTTTTTTTTTCATTTAATTTCAAGAGAAGGGATTAGGGCACAAAGAGAAGAGGTGGAGTCATAAATTTGAGAATTTGACATGATTCCAACTCTTCAAGCATTTCAACTTTGAGAATGATATGCGTGCATTGGTAGTGAGCCCGACCTAAAGTGTAAGGTATTTGCACCATGAAAAAGCTAAAGGAACACAGGAGACAGCTAGGGCTTAAAGTAAATGAGGAAAGAAAACTGCCCCACTGAAGTCATTTTGTTTAATTTACTGGCATTTAGTTTTGGAGTGTTTTCCCTCTACCCATCTTAAATTCATTGGCTTGGGCCCTGGAAATTAGACTAACAAAAGACAGATTAACAAGAAAAAAACAAGTTTATTAACATGTGCATCCCGCATACACATGGGAATACTCAGAGATGAGTAAATGAAAGCATGGTTAGAACAGGGGTTTATATAACATCTCAACAAAAGAGCAATACATTTTTAAAGAAGTGATGAGGAAAAGGAAAAAGACTTTGAGCTTCTAATGACTGGCAAATTGTGGGAAGGCAAATATATAGAGAAATTAATGGTAGATAGGGCTAGTATTAACAAGGTTTGATAGGTAGATTTCTCTGGTACTCTCTCTGAGCTTGTAAGCATCTAGAGTTATCTCTTGTGAAAAACTTTTGTCTTCAAAAGTTTAGAGAGGGGAGAGGAGACACCTTTATCAACTGATGTTCTGCTCTTAGGAAATGGGGGAAGAACCGAGAGCTTTTCTTGTATCTTTTTCTTCTGAGTTACCTTCACCTCACAGTAATCTTTATGATAGAGTGGCACATTCTGCTACCCTTCATTATAAATGCATGTTTAAGTATCAGGAAAGCAAAAGAGCACTGTCTTTTGACTTTAATTTTTATTTACCGTATAGACATCTTAAAATGTGTGTGTGAAGGAACTGATCAGATACAACACTCAAAATGTGCAGAAGCTGGTGGGAAGTGGGGAACTTAATGCCAAGAGTTCTTCGAGAAAGATACTTAATCAAAAACCAGTGTCCTCAGGTTTTTTCACTTGCCCTCATGGCATCTAAAAGGGCCTGTGGACAATAGAGATCAGAGGGAGGTGAGGAGCCCTATCGTCTTCTGCTGTCACAATGGTTGGGAAAGTTACTGGCAATTAATGTGGGAGCCAAATGTAGGGCAGTGGACAAGGACAGTCCTGTCTACAACTGCCTACTGCTCTCCTGTCTACCATTATTTACTTTAACCTTAAGACTTCTAGGAAACTATCTCTTAAGAAGTAGGTTTAGCTTTAAGGCTATATATAATCCCATATGTCATGAAAGGGAAAAAAAATTCAACAATAATTTGCTTTAAAGAAATTCCTTTCCTTCTTTATCATCATGACTCAAGCAATGCAGAAAATTGCCTAAACTCTAAAATGAGAGCTAAGGATTCTGGCTTTTACTCCTAATTATCCAGTAGTATAGAGTATGACCCTGGGCTAGTTATTTACTGTTTGCCCATGTGTAGAAATGAGGATAATGTCACTGGTAGGTCATCTGAATTCATTAACAATGTTGAGGTATATTTGAAAATGTGATGTCATGTTTCATTATATAACTTTATAACTATATAACTATATAACAACCCATGTGCCCCCCAGTTGCACCAATGTTCCACAATCACTAAGGTTCCATAACAATTAATAAGTCAATTACATATGAAACATCATGGGCTCGTTCACCTTATGAGAGTTTTTCTGATTTAAAACATGAGAATTATCCCTATAGAACAAGCCAGTAAAGTAAAAGTAGATGATGTAATTGCCTTATATGTGTTTCAGAGTCCTCATTTTTAGCCTGAGGGAGGAATGAGCTTTTATACTTTTCCATAACAATGGTCTTTTCGAAAAGTTAATGATCTGCAGATATATTTGGCCATAAAAACAAGACCAGTTGATTTCAAAACAACTCCAGCCTCAATTAATAGGATGCAGGCTCCCCTGAGGCTTTGTCAAGGTTTCCATTTTATTAAAGTAAATGAGGACTATCAAAATTCAGGGACCAAGGCTCAAAATGAGACCCTTGTGTTTATTTGATAGTGATTCACACAAAAGCTCTCTGCTTCTTGTCCCAAATTTATCTCCAATTAGTTTTGTGATTAGAGAAGTACTTTGATCTTGCTAGATCTTAGCTTCCATGGATGTATAATTAAAATAAAAAATCTGGAGTTCCTATTGTGTCTCACTGGGTTAAGAACATGACATAGTGTCCATGAGGATGTGGGTTCAATCCCAGGACTTACTCAGTGGGTTAAGGATCTGGTGTTGCCACAAGTTGCAGCACAGGTCACAGATGCAGCTCAGATCCAAAGTTGCTATGCCATAGGCCTGCAGCTGCAGCTCCAATTTGACCCCTAGCCTGGGAACTTCCATATGCTGCAGGTATGGCCTTAAAAACACACACAAAAATAAAATTAATTTAAATTAAATTAAATTTAAAAATCATTGAATGAATAATATATTACTATTATTATAGCATATTGATAGTTAACAAATACCAGGCTCTGAGTCTCTATGAGCACTAGAGTAAGTGGTCCTGTTACTATATCATCACATTTAATTTTCTCAACAAACTATTTGTTGGAAATTATTCTGTTTTTTAGGTTTTGTTGGTGGTAGTAGTGGTATAGAAATGGCTGAGGAATCCCAACACCAGTGATCTTGATCAGCACTTTAATCATTCCAGGGTGTATCTGCTTGTCCCGCACAGGATTAATCTAGTCTAAAATATGAATATGACAGCAGAATTTGACAGAACATTGTAAATCAACTATAATAGAAAAAATAAAAATCTTAAAAAATAAAATATGAATATGTTCTAAGAGTAAAAAATTTCTATAGATGCAAGTTATTATTTGAGGTACTAGGGCAGTAGTCTGCTAAATAGAATCTTCTAGTCCAAAAGGGTTCATGTATTTGATTTGTCCATTGAAGGTGCTGGGTAAAGATGAATTGTTTGTTAGTTATTCAGTGGTAGAGAGGTGAGATAGGAATGATTGAAGACAGCTGGAGAACTGCCAGTTCGTGAACAGAAGAGTTTTTCCTTCAGCTCCAGAATTAGGTTTTTTCTGAGATCTAGAAAACCATGTGACTTTTCCTTGCAGGCACCTACAAACATTTCATCCCATTTGTGATCCAAATTTCTCTTAACATCCTCATTACATCTGTAAACATAAGCCCTCTGGTATTCTATACCCCTCAGAGTGTGCCTTTCATGAAAAGCACTCTTGACCAGAAGGCCAAGGGTGGGGAAAGTATACCAAGGGCCAGAATGTTGGCACAGGGCAATGACTCACTGCTCACAAAACAGTTGTGCAAACTACCAATTCCTAAACCAAGATGTTTTTCATTTGTATTCAAATTTAACTCTAAATAAAAATTTAGAGATTTGCAGCTGTAAATATTTGCATATAAAATTTATGCCAAGAACTTTCTAATTTTTGTAAAATAAACTTATGCCTGAAGGGCCAGACTCCCCAAGTTCACTGTAGGGTTTCAGAGGCTGTCTTCCCAGGATTTTCTAACATATCTGAACAGCCCTTATATGGTATCAGATATAAAAGTTTCCGTGATCATCCTTCCTTGAGATCCCAATGGACTATTCAAACTACATCTCCATTAAACTCAAAGCCATATCCTTGTAGGCATTATTAGACAAAAGCCAAGTTCCTACCTAGCTGAAACTCTGTTTATAGTACCAGGGTCCTAGACCTTATGCTTTCATCACAGAGAAGTAATGGTTTAATTTTTTTTGAGTCATGGATAGTTTTGGAAATCTACTGGAAATTCGTGGACCATACCTCCAGGAAAATGCACGCATGTACCTACATACATAATATAGTTTTTTGTTTCATTATGTTTGGGACTCAATGAAGTTAACCCATGGACATAAGTGAGGAAAATATGTCTCAGAAACTTTCAGGTCTCCCATATCCTAATGCTCAGCCTTGGATATAGAGCTCATTATGGACATAATATTCACTGAAAAATAGTAATTAAATGTTTCATATCCCCTCACTTCTCCAACATATATAGTTGATTCTCATTCATCTTAGTTGTTACACTCTAAAAGTCACCATGAACATTGAACCATTGCTCCTAGGGGAAGTACAGGGTTAAGTTCCTATGAGCCTCTGGTCATAGTAGTTTTATCAACTTCAATATATAACCTTGTTTCATGTGTGTTTCTGTTTGAAGACAGCTTACTAAATATGTACGGTTTATTCATTTACATTGAAATTAAACTCATAGTCAACTGTGCTCTAACTCACATGTAAACAAAATTTATCTATCAAAGGTATTTTCTCCAAAAGGCACATCCCAGCCTTCTTGCACTTGGGAACACTAGACATCACTTATACACTACACAAGAGGGCTATTTTCAACAGTGAAGTCTCACACACACACACACACACACACACACACACACACAAAGCAGGAAAATGTGAAAAATGGGCACTAAATAGACCATGGAAAGGACTCTTTTTTTGAGCTAAAACAAGAATGCAGAGCATTGCTAGTGGCCTGAGCTAGGAACATGAATAGCAAAAAGTCTACTAAAAGGTTCCAAAGCACCGCCAGGACTGGTTTGGAGGTTGCAAGAATTTTGTAGCAAAGTAGGCAGGTGTGCAAATATAGAATCCCCAGTTAATGAGGATCAACTGTGTATCACCCAGCAAGCTTCTTACTCCCCATTTCCCAAGGGTATCTAAACATCCCACCTCCTAATATCAACATCCTTAATGTCCTAGTTTTGAACCCTACAGTGTCCAGTGCACAAATTCTAAGCTTGTATTTTACAAATGGTCATATAATAGGCCACCCAATTTGGCGCAGTTTGACCCTTACCTTATTGAGCCCTAGAACCTAGAGGACTTCAGTCCTATTCCCTTCAATTCCTAATACTTGGCACCACCGTGCATATGGGTTGCTTTGTTAGTGTGTAAATCAGATTTCATTTCTCCAGTACCAAAGCTTTCATGTACTTTTATAGAAAAAAATAAATATCACTTTTACAGAAATTCTTTAAACAAGTTTGAAAAGTAATGAAAGTCAGGGTGGAAGGCTAATATATGACATATAAATGTAGACTTCATTATCCAGTTTTAACTGTGTCACCTCATTTAGTGGTGGTGTATTTTTTTTTGGGGGGGGGGGGACACTTTCAGCCTATGGAAATTCCCAGGCAAGAAACTGAATTGGAGCTGCAGCTGCCAACCACAGCCACAGCCACAGCAATTGCAGATCCGAGCCTTGCCTGTGACTCATACTACAGCTCACAGCAATGGTGGATCCTTTAACCCAATGAGCGAGGCAAAGGGCTGAACCCACATCCTTATGGATACTAGTTGGGCTCATAACCTGCTTAGCCACAATGGGAACTCCCATCATAGCCTATCTTGACCACAAATCAAGAATCTAGGTTTTTCAGGAGAGAAGTACAATTTATTTTTTTAAACACTTTTTACATGCTGTGATGGTGAGTATCCTAGTGCCCAGTATGTAATTCCCAGTGAATAGAAGGAAGCTTTAAAATAGTTATATGTTTATGTGTTTTTTTCAAAATAGCACCTTATATTTCCATTCAGATTTAAGCTAAATCTATGATAATAGAAGCCAGTGTTCCTTTGTTTCTTTGAGCCACCTAAAAAAAAAAAAATCTTGTAAGATATCTTGCAATAGACCCTTTGTACTAAAATGCTGTTAGAAATTCATACTTAACAAAGGGTCTAAGCCTCAGGAGAGATGGAAAATACTCACCATTGTGAATCTAGAGTGACTGTGTGGCAATACAGAATTCTGAATTCCAAGCCACACGTTAATAGGGAATCCCTAAAAGTTGATTCTGGCTCTGCTTTTGGCCTCATGCCCAGCAAAGTTGATGGTAAACCACAGCCTACTGTTCTCAAGTTCTTGATCAACTTTGCAGTGAGTGAAAAATACCTTATATGATATCAGTGGATGTGACTAGAATATATTCTAAGTAATTGGAGTAAGAACCATTTAAATTTACAGTGACTTTTTCTTGTTGGCTATAGATTTCTCTTTCTGTAGTCTATGAATCTTTCCAGGATTAACTGGCAGCTAATAAGTGTTTATTATGAGGCCCACTTTGTGCAGGGCTCAGTGAGAGATGAAGTCATTTACCAAAGCCTTTCCTTCATGGTGTTTAAAATGTAAAGCTGTGCTATCCAATACAATAGCCACTACTCAAAAGTGGCTATTTATGTTTAAATTTAATGAGATTAAAAATTCAACTCCACTTGACCACTTTTCAAAAGCTCAGTAGGCGCAGGCACATGTGGCTAGTTGCTACCATATTGGGCAGTGAGGATTTCCATCGTCACAGATATTTCTATTGAACTGTGCTTTCTAATGGTAATACTCATTTAAAACTAATTCAAAAAGTGGTAAATTTAGAGTTTGGTTCAATAGATTAATGTATTTATCTTAAGAGTTTAGGTTATACTTGGTAAACCCAAAAATATAATATTTTTCTCTACAGTTGGTGGTGGAATGTGTGAAAGGCAAGACTTTCAGCCAAACTAGACTCCTCCTCCCTCCTTCCCTCCCTCCCTTCCTTTCTTCTTTAGGTCCCAAAGAGTATTCTGGGTCATTTGCATATACGCATGGGGAAAATAGAGAGGAGTTTGGAGTCTCTCTGTTGAGGGGAAGTGAAGGATTGCTGGTTCTCTGATCCTGAGCATTTGCTATTACTCGTATGACTTTGTTTTTGGATTCACCTGCTTTTACATACAGCCTGATGACCCCTTGCTTTTTACCTAACCTAATGAAATCGTCCTTTTTGGTTTTTGAAATGACTTTTCACCAAACGCTATATCCTCTTCAACTGCTAATTGTTCCATTTCTTTCTTTACAACTTCTTTTCTCCTATAAACCTTCACTTTGTGTCTGTGACATTTCAAGCCTCCCTCTATATAAGAAGCTATTTATTTTGTATCTAATATATATTCACCATAATATTTTACCCCAGCACAGTACTCAAGATATGGTAGGTTATTAGGAAATGCCACTGATGGTATAGAAGCAGACCCTTACCAATTGAAATGACTGACTTACCTCAAAGTGTAATTTATTTTTTTCATAAATATTTATTTATTTATTTATTTATTTATTTTTATAATTTATATATTTTTTTCTACTTTACAGCATGGTGACCCAGTTACACTTACATGTATACATTCTTTTTTCTCACATTACATGTTCCATCATAAGTGACTAGACAGCGTTCCCAGTGCTACACAGCAGGATTCCATTGCTAATCCATCCCAAAGGCAACATTCTGCATCTATTTACCCCAAGCTCCCAGTCTCTCCCACTCCCTCCCTTTCCCCCTTGGCAACCACAAGTCTGTTCTCCAAGTCCATGATTTTCTTTGCTGTGGAAAGCTTCCTTTGTGCCGTATGTTAGATTCCAGATGTAAGTAATATATGGTATTTGTCTTTCTCTTTTTGACTTACTTCACTCAGGATGAGAGTCTCTAGTTCCATCCATGTTGCTGCAAATGGCACTATTTCCTTCTTTTTTATGGCTGAGTAGTATTCCATTGTGTATATATATCACATCTTCCTAATCCAATAATCTATCAGTGGACATTTGGGTTGATTTCATGTCTTGGCTATTGTGTAAATTATAATTTAAATGTTCAACATTATAAGGTTTGTAATACAAAATTCAATCCAATTCCCTATTATGAAAACGTAGTCTTCCCAAATCATTTTTAAAATGTCATAGTGGGGAGTTCCCATAGTGGCACAGTAGTTAACGAATCCGACTAGGAACCATGAGGTTGCAGGTTCACGAATCCGACTAGGAACCATGAGGTTGCAGGTTCGATCCCTGGCCTTGCTTAGTGGGTTAAGGATCCGGCATTGCTGTGAGCTGTAGTGTAGGTTGCAGACACAGCTCAGATCCCACATTGCTGTGGCTCTGGCTTAGGCTGATGGCTACAGCTCCTATTCAAACCCTAGCTTGGGAACCTCCATATGCCATGGGAGCGGCCCAAGAAATGGCAAAAAAAAAAAGACAAAAAAAATGTCATAGTGAATTTTATGCTGTACTTCCTGACCATACAAAATTGTCTTTTAACAATGACATATAAGAAGTGCTCGGAGTTCCGAGTTCCCATTGTAGCACAATGGAAATGAATCCCACTAGTATCCATGAGCATTGCCATGAGCTGTGGTGTAGGTTGCAGATGCAGCTCAGATCCCTTGTTTCTGTGGATGTGCCTTAGGCTGGCAGCTCTGGCTCCACTTCGACCCCTAGCCTGGGAAATTCCACATGCCGCCAGTGAGGCCCTAGAAAACCAAAAAAAACAAAAAAAATTAATTAAAAAGAAGCACTCAATTTCTGCTTCCTAATTGTCTCATCTTTCTTCACAACCACATACTCATCCCAACTGTCAGGCATTTAGTGTCATTGTGTGTATAATGTTCAGTCCATATATTAAAACTCAGCTGTAGGAATTCCCATCATTGCATTGCATTCCTCAGGGTTAGGAATATGACTGCAGTGGCTCAGGTTTATGTGGAGGCATGGATTCAGTCCCTGGCCCAGCACAGTGGGTTAAATGATCTGGTGTTGCCTCGGCTACAACGTAGTTTGCAGCTTTAGCTGGGATTCAGTTCCTGGCCCAGGAACTTTCATATGTTGCAGTTCCAGCCAAAAAAAACCACCAAAAAACCCACAACTCAACTGTGCTTCAACAAAGTTGTCCCAATTCATACATATTTTTATTTTATTTTATTTTTTATTTTTTAAGGACCACACCCAGGGCATATGGAGGTTCTCAGGCTAGGGGTCTAATCAGAACTACAGCTACTGGCCTATGCCATAGCCACAGCAATGGCAGATCTGAGCTGTGTCTGCAACCTACAGCACAGCCCACAGCAACGCCAGATCCTTAACCCACTGAGAAAGGGCAGGGATTGAACCCTCAACCTCATGGTTCCTAGTCAGATTCGTTTCCACTGTACTGGAAATTCCCATATATATTTTTATTAAATGTTTGTATTTGCCACAATTTTACTTTAATATTTATACATTTTCATTAGTGTTAAATTTTCTTTGATCTCTAAGTCTTTAGTGAATATCCTGTATAATATTAATCTCAGTAGCAATTCTTGGTATAATTTTCTCCACAATGCAGACAGAAGTATAAATTCACTCAATGTAAATGCCCATGCATTGAGTAAAGTCATCGTCCAGATTCAGGGATCAGTTATTCACAGTTCTAGACATTTGTTGTGCTGTGAACTGTCAAACGCATACTTTATTTTATTGTTTGCTGTTACTCTGGCAGCTCCTACCATCTGTAGCTTATTCTGCCTTCCTTGTTAAAAGTAAATTTAAAGCATTAAAGAAAGGCAGTAAATTGGGATAAGCACCCAATGGAGTCTTCCAGGAAGTAAGAGAAAATTTTCAAAATAGAGGTACTTTCATACACTGTGGTGGGAATATAGCTTGCTACATTTTTTTTTCCAAATTCAATTTTACAGTACACATTAAGAAGTCCTTTTTAAAAAGTGTCTGGGGTTTTGTTTCTACTGTTTTCACTAACAAAATGGTAGATAGTTGAATAGCCATCCCAGAAATACTGCATAGACTAAATAAATCAAAAGTTTTCCTACTCGATGGGACTTACACATAGTAAGTCCAGGTCTAAAAAGCAGACCATATCGGGTCATTCGGTCTTACCTTTCTTGTGTCTCTAAGGTGGTGAACTCTGCTGCAGTAGAGGATTCATTTACACTTAATATCTGTCCCCAACGAATTTGTATCTCTCAAAAACTTCTCTCTTTTCACTGTTGAGAATGAGGGGATAAATGGACAAATACAAGTTTATTTGGAAAAGTCTGCACAAATATCCATTGACTATAATTTAGTTGGGATTTATCTGCATATCTGCGTCAGTTACCCACAGTTTGAAAGTGGCTACTGAAAACGTGGTAATTCAAATCTGTCCTACCTGAGAAGCTTAGTAGCTCTGTAGGTCAAGGTTGAATACCTAATTTTGTGGATCCCAGAGTGATATTACTGAATTCTGAAAGCAGTTCTCCATAATGATCAAAACCTGAATAAAGCATTCAGGAAGGTATCGTACTCATTAATCTATTCAAGGACTACTTATAATGATGGGCTCTAATCATTGCCCATTTGTTTACCTGTATCATTCTTATAAGCATAGTGCTTTGTGATTAGTACCACAGTTTCAGGTATAACTATTTAAAAAAGGAACCTCCTTTTAAATCTCCCAAATGACAATAGATTTATGTATTAAAATATTTGCCCAATAACTTTCTTTTCTCATTAAGTGTCAGAAGGGTTTATGAGACCAGCTTCTCACATGCAAATTAAATAAGCTTTAGGCTTAGCTATTCCACTATATAATACAAATTTTCAGCAAACCCTGACCATAATAAAATTCTTGTTTGAAAGTTATATTGACCTTTTCTCGCTCTTTGGGGGCTAACCGGCATTGATTAGTAATGAGCATGAACTCAACATAGACCACTAATCGGAACCACTACTTATCAGTCCTCAGTGGCATTGTGCTAATCATTGGTGATCTCCAGAGGTACTGGTTCTAACTTTTTCCTTAATTGTTGGATATACCTTTAAAATGACATTAATACACATCCTCCTGCTATACTGAAAAGACTGATATTCTTTTATACCTATGAACTTTATTTGGGGTCCTAAAAAGGGCTGAGAAAGTGGACTTGGTTATAACATCGAATAGACTAATTACGGTTTCAAATTAATTATATTAAGTTAAATTTATTGTTTTGATGAACAGCCCTCAAATATAACTTTTATAAACAATAATCCCCTCAAATATTGTCAGAAACAGTGGTATATGTTTGCCAAAGTTTATCTAATGTAGTTGAATACTTTTTGTTTATTAGCTCTTGGAAACTTCCAACTATATTCTTTTAAATTAGTGCATCTTTCTGTATTTCATCTCTCAGTGTAAGCCGCATTAAATTATTTGAACAAAATAAGATATTAGGAAAAAACATAATTTCTTTTTTGTTATTATTATTTTTAATAGTTATTTCCCCAATGCAATTTTTTTCTACTGTACAGCATGGTTTCATTTTTTACTTCTATACACCAGTAAGTCTTCTTCTGTAGCTGGGGGTAGGGGGTGGGGCTTGAGGGTGACAAAACTTGATTTCAAGATTATAAACATCAATATTGTACTCAAATATTTTCATTAATATAAATTAATTTCTTTAACTTTAGTGCTCCAGTACAATAGCAAAAGTGATCATTTATATATCTATATATTACAAAACAAAATTGTTAAAAATTACAAACCATGAATGGTGGAATAGCATATGAGATATTAGCCCCAAATTACATAGGAAATTGAAACAGCAAAGTTTTAGAGATAACTATGCTATATTTTATTTTAAATTTATCTACAAGTGACAATGTGTGCAAACATTTTCACCTATATTTAATAGTACAAATAATTCTTTTTCATCTTACTGCTGCAGTAGAAACTACATGTAGGGAATGTAAAAGTCTAGAGAAGATACACTGCTTTGGACATGTTACATCTTTACAAATAATTGCCCTCATATTTGAGGTTTTTGGACTATACATTGGCATAAAACCAATAATTGAAATACTTCCAGCTTTCTTCAAGGTAAAGAGTAATTGATCCAGACAGCTGTGTGATTATGGATGTCAATATCAATACAAGCTTACTGTGTATATAAAGAAAGACAGGAAGCCTGTGTGTGTCTGTGTGTACGTGTGAGTGATGAGCTTATATGTGAGTGCAATATCTGATTTTTGGAGAAGCAGACAACTAACACAGAAAAGCACTGGACAAAGAGCTTGTGTTTTTGCGTATACTCTGTTTTGATCCTCTTTTACCAGATATGTGACCTTGGGTAAATGATTCAATAGCCTTTTCTAGCCCTGATTTCCTTCACTATCAAGACTTGTCCATTTTAAGGGATGTTTTGTGAGTATGAAATAATGTGTGGAAAGCTGTCTCTTTGTATAATGTTTATACAAATGTGAATTTTTAATCATTCTATTCATTTCAGGATTAAAAATGGAAATAAGACTATTCAAATTAAACAAAACCCTGGGACTTACTCATCCAACATGTGGAGAGATGTGGAGAAGATAAATGACTTGACCAAGGTAATGGTATTCAAAAATAGGTCTCATTGTTTTTTGTATCCAGAGCCATTTTATCTTTTCTGTTTTATTTTTTAATAGAAGTATAGTTGACATACAATATTATATTGGTTTCTGGTGTACAACATAGGGATTTGACATTTATATACATTATGAATTGATCACCATAAGTTTAGTAACCATCTGCCATCATAAAAAGTTATTACAATATTATTGACTATATTCTCTATGCTTTATACTACATTCCTATGACTTATTCATTTTATAACTTATAACTGGAAGTTTGTAGCTCTCAATCCCCTTCACCTATTTTGTTTACCACCCCCACCCCCACTCCCTGATGACAAAGTTTGTTCTCTGTATCTAAGAGTTTGTTTCTGTTTTGTTTTGTTGGTTCGTTTACTTTGAAACTCACATATAAGTTAAATCATACAGTATTTTTCCATCCAACTTCACTTAGCTTAGTATGCTCTATTTCTATCCATGTTGTCACAAATGTCAGGCTTTCATTCTTTTTAATGACTTGACTAAGTAGTATTTCATCATATGTATGTATCACGTCTTTATCCATTCATTCATCAGTGGTTAATCTTAGCTACTGTAGATAATTCTGCAATGAACAAGGGAGGGCATATATCTTTTCACATTAGTGTTTTCATTTTCTTCTGATAAATACCCAAAAGTAGAATTTCTGGGTCATATGGTCATTCTATTTTTCATTTTTTTAGGAACTTCCATACTGTTTTCCATACCAATTCACAGCCCCACTAACAGTGTACATGGGTTCTATTTTTTTCAACATCCTTGCCAACACTTATTATTTGTTCTTTTTGATAATAGCCATTCTGGCAGTTGTGAGGTGATCCAATTGTGGTTTCGATTTGTATTTCCCTGGTGATTAGTGATATTGAGCATCTTTCCATGAGTCCGTTGGCCATCTATATTCTTCTTTGGAACATTTCTCTTTAGGTTCTCTGCCCAATTTTTAATCAGACTGTTTGTTTTTTTCAGAGGTGTTTTAGAATCACAGTCGTTATATTTTTTCCCAGTTGTGTGCATCTTCATTTCAGGCAAAAACAATTATTTCCTTATAGATTTATACTAGATCTATATTTCCTTATAGATCTATACTAGAAGGAACAGAAATAAGTTAAATCCCTGTTTATTATGTTATTTGGCATTTTTATTATTTTATTTATTAAATATTATGAAAACTTTTGAAAAGAAAAAGAAATATATGGTTTCAGCTAATCATTAAGTGGTTAAAAAATAGAGTACATAAAAGAAGTAAAAAATAAAAGGAGCTTAGGTATATATAGACTAAACATTGAAATCTTGCTTAATCAAGATTTTAACTGGTCATGTTCTCTCCTTAATCTCTTTAGGAGATTGGAGATGGTGCACAGAATTTGAGCTTGTTCTATCCTTTAAAAAGAATTTTTTTTTATCTATGTCAATCTTTCAAATCAATTATATGTATATTTCTTGTTTTAAGATATAAATGAATTTTTTTAATTAATTACCTTATTACAATAATAATATAATTCTTTGTGAAATACATCAAAATAATCTAAACTGCAACCTAGAACGTATCCATCCATTCAAATTCACTTGAATATCTACCCTGTTAATACTGTTATATATTTGGTTACATGCTTCTATGAATGCAAAGGTGAACCAGAGCAATATCCTGTCCTCAGAGAACTCAGAGCTTATTGTGAGAGAAAAAAAAAAAGGATACACAACATAATCTAAAAAGTATTAAATACTTAAGGAAATACTGAACTGTTCTTGAAGCCTAGATTAAATTCAGGCATGTTAATTGGTACCCTAACAAGGTACAATGGCAGAAAAGCAGTAAATTTGGATGGAAGACAGGGAATACATAAAAGAAGCAGTAGGAAATAACTATTTTCCAATTGTTTCCTTGTGCATAGCCCCTATACTTACCTTGTCTGAATTTTGCTGCTGAGTTTCATTCTTTGCCATGAGAGAGCACAGATGGTTACACTGGCAAGTTGAGAAATTCAATACCATTTGATTATATACCCCCAAAGTACAGGAAATCCTTTTAAAATTCATTAAAATTCATTTTATATTTAAAGCACAATAGCCAATATTTAGAGTATTGGATTGCTTTAGGCAAAAAATGCAATTTTATCTCCCACGGCCCAAACCAGAAATCCTCAAAAGATAAAGAGCTTTGGATATGGATAAGGATATAGAACATTCTGCACCAATATGCAGTTTTAATCTTACATCCTCTTTTAGTACCTTATACCTCACAATAGAGATTAAAGAGGTACAGGAAAGAAGAAGAGATTAAAAAGTGGGTAAACAAATTGCTAGAGTTGAAAAAAATCAGAAATATTACAACCCTATAAATATTTTTTACCAACTTTTCTATCGTTATTATTTTCGATCTAGCAGGGGTCTATAAGATCTCTCAACCCAGCTATAGTATAGTCTTGTTTATGGGAAACAGGGCTATTTTGCGGGACAATCAAGGCTGATGCTAGTCTGAGACACATTAAGGAAAAGGAGCACTGGACACAACACTATGGTTCACTTTCATCTTTGGGTTTGTGCTGGGGAACTTGGGAGCGAGGTTGTCACCAGTTTCATTTACCTTTTGTAATGGAAGAATGTATTTTTCTGCAATTTAGATAATGAAAAATAACCAGCAGTTTTTCAACTAAATAAAATTTTCTTGCTTGGCTACACTGAAACGCTAAAAACACTTGGAAAGTGAGCACCAAAATGAATATAAATTTACATATTACCTATGGAGATGCCAGATGTATTTAGTGCTCAGTATTTGCTGAAGCAAAGAGGAAATGTACCCAAGCCAATGTCCATACAAAGGACAGACACCACTGTAAATGTGACTGTGCCCTTTAACAAATATTACACTCAGAACCAAAAGAGTAAACGAAGCATCAGAATTTGTCAAAAATAATGATGTAGAGGCTACCATATTTAGGTACCTCTACTACGTAGCTGTCAGAAGAGTATCTTTTCCTATGACTTCATGTTTTATGAAGATGATACAAAGATCGATTGAGAGCGATCTTTAATAAACTGTAAAGGGTGTGCAGTGTGTTCTGGTATCAGTCTGTGGTTCATCTTCACAAAGCTCCTTGTTTACATTTATATTCCTAAGGCCTATCACTGTACCATGGAACACAGTTAACCACTCAAATATTTGTCGAATAAATATATGTATGACTGAGCGAATAAATGATTGGATGAAATTATGAAGAGGTAATAATCTGTAAATAATGAAGCCATGTAATTGTTCCTTCTAGTGCTTAATTCTCTTCCATGGGTCCTGCACTTGGAGGTTTGTTATGGCCCTTCTTCCCTTTTGATCTTATTACCAATTGAAACTTTTTTTTAACCTGTTTTTTAAACCTGAGACCAGCAATGTCATGATACAGCCATGTCTCTCATCCCTGTTGTTAAAGTCTAAGAAATTCCTCCGGAAGACACCTCTTTAACTGTCCCGTGATGCCTTGGTTTGGAGGAAGAGGAAGTAGTCTTTAGCTCTGGAAGGTGCATTTTCCCCTGCAGTTCAAGACAATTAAGAGGAGTATGAGGGTGCTGAGCAAAGATGCAAAAGGCAGAATGCTTTTTAGAAGGAAAAGTCTCTGTTTGGAGTCTATATTGAAAATTAGCCTACTATTTCTACTACTATAATCTCCTAATCTAATTTACTACTGTATCACAAAACTCTCTATGTATTCAAGAACCAAGGATGGCCACTTCAATCATTGGTGAAAGTTTAATAAAAGATAACTGGAAAAGGCAAGATTTAAGGAAACCAACAAGAGATAGTGTAGTACTTGGGGGCAAGTAGCAGTACAAACTCATTACCACCTGGAATTGGAGGGACATCCTCACCTGGGTAGTCATAGGAGGTAGCCTGAGAGGAACTGGGACCTGTGGTTGAGGTCACACATGACTGGCATCTGTGGTAGAGGTCGCCCAGCAACCTGAAGGTGAGGGACTTGGAAAATAATCACACTCTCTCCTCCTTCCTGCTGGTATCCTATCAGTATCAACAAGAACCCGAAGGGTAAGGAAGGAAGGCTCTGATAAGTCTATGGGCCTAGCTCCCTATGCAGATCAGGGTATGCAAGTACACATCATGGGTCTGAAAGGACAAAGGCTATCTATCTCATTAAACACTGCTTTCCATCAATATAGCTCTGCTCCCAAACAAGACCCCCAGTTCTAGCTAAGTGGGAACTTCAGAGAAATGTTGCTCTTTTATAGTGTGGGTAATTCCCTGGTTTAAGAAAATTACCTACCCAATTCTGACTTCCAGAACTGATCCATGAAGAGATGATTCCTCACATTGCTAACAAATTTACACAGAACTCTTTTTGCAAAGCACTCTCTTAATCAAATTATGAAAATGAGTTGTACAAACAATTTGGGGTATATATCATTTACAAAGTACTGGCAGGCAGATATCTACTCTTCATGAATGACTGTGTCACTATTACCTATTTTAGGTGCCTTGCTCTCCAAAAAGTATAAAAATTCTTCCTGTTTATTTTTCTTTTCCTAGCACTACTCAGGAGCTTCATTTATGGAAAAATGTGTATAACAATCATCTTTTTTCTTTGTGTAGAATTGTATTGACAAAGGGGGCTGTCATAACTTCAGAAATAAGAATTTTGAATACAAAATAAGAAATAGAGTGTCTTCTCTAACTTCTTGATGGTTGAGTTGTAACTTCCCATGGTCTCCTCTATGATGTTAAAAGGAATAGTAACCAGTTTAAAAAACGAGGGCATATGACTGATGTCAGCCACCTCCAGAAGTTCAGTGACATCCCTTTACCCAGAAGAGAGAAATGGAATGAAGTCCCAAGATGAGAAAGAGATAGCAGCACTCCTTATGAATACAGCACTATGTATTTTTAAGGATAAAAAGCTGTTTTGCTCTGGGCCTCTGTCATGCCTTATAGTAATCCCATTTTGCTCTTACTAATGCCCATTCTTTTTGACTATTGTATAATTTCTCTTTTGGTTTCTTCAGAAAATACCAGATTTCTTCTTAAAAGAGAAGCAGATAGAAAGATGCTAAAAATGAGAATGAAGAATAGATGCCAAAATTAGAATTAGTACTCAGAAATTCCTAATAGTGCTATAATTCCCAGAGAGAAATATTTATTTATATTTATTTATATATAAAGACATTTGGTTAATCATTTATAGAAGTAAAACTCGGGAAAATTCCACTCTCACTGTTTGATCTACATAGACTGTCCCTAGAGGCCTTGTCTCCTGCCATATGGGTTTCCATTCTCAGAAGCATCAAGTCCTTGTTTGCTTCTGACCTTGATATTGCCTTTTTAAAAATGAAATCTGAAACAGTGATAATGGCAGTGGTTTCCTGTGTTTTTAAGGTCTACTATTTTATATTCTGATTGTCCTTTTTATTAAAAAAAAATTTTCCATAAATACTAGAAAGACATAAGTTTGGAATGTCTTAATGGAGTTCAAAAGCCAGGATCAATTTATGTGCTTGCTTGACCAGCATCATCGTCTAAGATGACTCTATTCAGTGCCTAAGACTTAATAGCCCTGCTGCACATGTCTGGTAATGCCAGGCACAGCTTCATGCTCCAGAAGAGGCCAAAGGGAGACCCAGGTAATATCGAGTTTAGCAAGTGGAAAGTAGGAGAAGGGAAGGGTGAAGGCAATCACTTATTTAAAACACATGGAGCTTGGATTTTTCCTCTTGTAATAAAAGAAGAAAGAGGAGGTTTTTAAATGTAACAGATTTTTCATGGTGAAAGTATTCTAAAAATAGGAAATTTTTATGACAACATTTCCCAGGAAATTATAGAGCTCCCCAGGCAAGGAAAGCACTTTCTGCATGAGTAGTTTCCACCTTTGCATACCCCATTTCTTTTTTCAGTAATTTTTAAATATCCATTTGAAAACTTAAAATTTTATAATAGCCACTCAAAAAGTATTAAGAGGAATCATCTAATGCTAATGACAATAATTGTCAAAGGTACAAATCACTCCCATTTATTCTCATTTTTTAATCCAAGGGCTTTTCAGGGATCACACTGAAAATTTATCATAAAAGAGCATGATTGATAGTCATTACCTATTCAAAAGCAAGTATGAAAACATAATGGTTCAAACACTTTATTAAAAAATATTTAGGCTTGTAATAGAGGCACACAACTTTATTGTACCCTTCATATAACCTATAATCCTTAGTTCACTCAGCTGAAATAATATTTTATTAATAAATGTTTAAGCTTAAATCCAAGACGCACACTGTATGGTGTCCCTCATAATACTAATAATCCCTAATTCAGTCAGCTTACTTAAATAATTTTCACTTTGGGAAAAATAGCAAAACATCTTTTCATTTTTTCATTTTTCTGATGTCAAATAAAGAGGGCATTGTCATCCTTCAGTGCTTACCTCTTTCTAGTGCAGTGGAGATTTCATTCAAAACTCAAATATGGAGCTGGATTGTGGTTAAAAATCTTTAAGCTTGTTGGACAGGGTCCTACACTGACAATTATATTTTCATATTTTCTGGAATAACTCAAAGATTGCATAATCTGAGGAAAAACAATAGAAAAAGCAAGCCAAAATTGTGGGCTGAATATAACTTTTTGTCCTTCAAACCACTGCCTTCTATGTGTTGCAGTTGAGTGCCTGGAGATGTCAGGAGGGAAGTGAGATGCTTGCCAATGTTGTGAAACCAGTGGCTTGGGAGAGAATAACACTAGGCATGTTGCCCTCATAATAAATGACATTCTTGAAGAATTACTTCTATTGTCCAAAGCTTCACCAATTTTACCATCTGCTATGTTTCCTTCTTTTGAAACTGTAATGGAACATACTTCTAAACTCTAAAATGGGGGGCAATTAGATGGATTTATAACTAAACTCTAAAATGTTATGTTAAAAGACTGATTTCCTCTCTCCCAGAGAAAAGGATATGAGCTTATCAGAAAATGATGGCAATTGCCATTAAAAAGAGTTAAGACCCGCTCTCTCTGGTGATTTAGAAAGGACTTTTTGTAGACAAAAATGTTACAGATGTAAAACTGGCATAGATAGTCAGTAGTAATGGGTGACCTTTGGCAAGGGAAAGGATGACAATCCCAAAACACAATGATCTGGGGCCAGTGCCAAAAAGGGAAAGAACTAGAGCAATTAAGGTGAATTCAAAGAATATTCCTGGCTTCAGCACCTGCAGTAAAATTCTAGGAAATGCTGAGATGCTGAGTAAAGAGGCAAAGGTTTATCAGGCCTCTCTAAACTGCTTGAGAAAAAGCATAAACCCTTGGATTCAATAAATTTAATTGACTTGTAGTTCAAGTTTTTCCAGGAATTTTGAGTTTATATGTAGATGTGTATTAATTTTTAGTAATTTAGATAGTATTTTCCTTAAATAAAATATTTTGGTTGTGTGGCTAAAAGTAGCTATTCCCAACAGTACAGAGAATATAGGGAGTGTGTTAATCAACAATATCCATAAAATTAATTACTAGGAGAATTTAAGGAAAAGTGTGAATATGGGTATAGTCTCTGTTTAAACAGGTGTTTGAATCCAATATTGATGATTTTCACCATCAGTGCTTTTATATTCATTATTCACACAAACAGAGGCCCCAAGAATGTGTCATTTAACTTAGGTCACATACATTCTAGGTGACTCCATCAAATTTAAACTCCTATATTAAGTTCAAGCCTCATGCAACTTACAGGATATGGAAAAGAATTTGCATACATCATTGTGGAAAAGCCATTTAATGGTAGTTTGATGAAGATTATATTTTTGTTGGCTTCAAAAAAGATACAATTATTATTCTTTAAAATTATTGTTTATATTATTTAATATATTATTATTTTAATGATAAATTTGAATTCTAGCTAAAGACCCCAAAAGCATGACATACATACCTAAAAATGTTTAGGGTAGAATTTAAGTCCATAATTTGCTAATATTTAACAAAGGAGGCTGGTGCTCATCAGGAAGCAGAATGGATTCATTAAAGAGATGACAGTCTTTTCAACAGGCATTTGGAGAATTATCCCTGGAAGATAAACTAGAACAAGGTTTGCAGCCTATTAAATAATTTTATGTAAAAATGATTAACCACTACCACAGGTAAATTTTTAATGAGACAGAAAGACTCAACATTTCACCCTGTTTTATTTTTTATTCCCACATAAATATATAGATGATATAGAATCATCCAGAACCATAAGAATCATGATCTGGTTCAAGGCAATCAAGGTAAATATCCAAAATTCTGCATTACTTTTCAATTAAGTAAGTTATATAGCTCACAACAAAAAAGTAAGTTATTTAGTTGACTGAAACAATATGAGTCACCATCTGTAATGAATTGCCAAAAACACCCATGAAATCCTAATCTATATTAAGAAAGAAGAAAGAAGACACTTAGACCAATATACTGTCTTGGTCAGATCTTGTGTGATGTATTATATTTATATCTGGTTACCATGTTTTAAAATGCACTGTGCTAAAGCTATATAGAAAGTTTTTAGAATGGTGGCTGGAATACAAGAGACCTTGCCATCTCATGTAAAAAGCATCTAAAGTGTCTAGGATATTAATTCTGGAGTTGAAAATCCTTGGCGGGAATGTGAGAGCTACCATAAAATATAAAAAGTAAGGTCTTGTAATAATAGTAACTTGATTGCTTTATAATTGTTAACCTTAATGCATAGACCAATGAACAGAAGTTTAGAAGGAAATTCCATTTCAATATCAGGGAAGACATTCTTATGTTTAGTAAATATTCAAAATCAGTATGTGTTCTGCTTCAAGTCCATGAGCTCCCCATCAGTGGAAGATTTAGTGACACTGAAACATGAGCTGAAGGGTCCCTTCCAAAGCTGAAAGTGAACAACAAATGCCTACATTAAGAAAAAAGATATATCTTAAATAAACAACCAAACGTTATACCTCGGGGAACTAGAAAAAGAAGATATGAGCCCAAAGTTATTCGGGGGAACAAAAAAAACTAAGACCAGATAGGAGATAAATAAACACTGAAAGGACAATAAGAAAAAAAATTTTTTAAACTAAAAGCTGTTTGTATTTTTTGAAAATATAAATAAAATAGGCAAAACATTAGCTAAACTGACCAAGAAAAAAAGAGAACTTTGGGAGTTCCCTGGTGGCCTAGTGGGTAAGGATCTGATGTTGTCACTGCTGTGGTGTGTGTTCAGTCCTTAGCCTGGAAACTTCCGAATGCTGTGGGCACGGCCAAAGAAAAAAAAAAAGGAACTTAAATAAAATTATAAATGAGAGAGATACCACCACGCAAAGGATCGTAAAATACTGCTATAAACAATTATATGTCAACAAACCAGACAACCTAGAAGAAATGGACACATTCCCGCATATATAAAACATATTGAGGAGTTCCCGTCGTAGCGCAGTGGTTAACGAATCCGACTAGGAACCATGAGGTTGCGGGTTCGGTCCCTGCCCTCGCTCAGTGGGTTAACGATCTGGCGTTGCCATGAGCTGTGGTGTAGGTTGCAGACGCGGCTCAGATCCCGCGTTGCTGTGGCTCTGGCGTAGGTCGGTGGCTGCAGCTCCGATTGGACCCCTAGCCTGGGAACCTCCATATGCCGCGGGAGCGGCCCAAGAAATAGCAACAACAACAACAACAACAACAACAAAAAGACAAAAGACAAAATAAATAAATAAATAAATAAATAAAACATATTGAGACAGAATCATGAGAAAATAAGAATAGACCAATTACTAGTAAGGAAATTGAATCAGTAATCAAAAACCATCCAACAAATAAAAGTCTAAGACCAAATGGCTTCAGTGGTGAATTTTTCCAAACATTTTGAAAAGGATTTGCATTAAGTGTGGATCTGTATTAATTCTTCCAAAAAGTAGAAGAGGTAGGAACACTTCCACATTCATTTTATGAGACCAGCATTACCCTGATATCAAAACCATACAAGGGAAGAAGAAAAGAAAATTCCAGGCAAATATCTCTGCACATAGACACAAACTCCTCAACAAGATACTAGCAAACCAAATCTAACAGTACATTAAAAGATCATGCACTGTGATCATGTGGTGGGCAGGTTGGGGAGATGTTGGTCAGAGAGTATAAACTTCCAGCTATGTAAGATGAATAAGTTCTGGAGATCTAATCTACAGCATGGTGATTATAGTCAACATGACTATTTTATGTACTTGAAAGTTGCTAAAAGAAAATCTTAAATGTTCTTACCTCAAAAAAGGCATGATAACCTTTTGATTGTTAGCTAACATTGTGGTGGTCATCATTTTATAGTATACACGTGGCTCAAGTCAACACGTTGCACACCTTAAACTTACAAGGTGTTATATGTCAATTATATCTCGATAAAACTGAAAAAAACAGATAATAATGTGGTTTTTACATGCATTTTGATTCTGCCATTTTGAATGAGGAGATGGTTCTTCTAGAGAGTCTGTCTTTCTGTTGTTTGTCCACCACTGCAAGTCAGTGTGTGGCACCCGGCAGGAACAGAAGACACTAATATTGATTCTGGAGAAGTCGCTTGGGGAGAAAATGATCTGAGTCATCCCAGAGATTTGGAGGCAAATCTTTGAAGAGCTCTACTGTCTGGCAAACCTCAGCTCTGACTTGACTGGTTTGCTGCACCCCTGATTAGATGAGATTCCTTGAAGTGAGAGGTCTGCAACCTAACTCTTCCTGATGACTTTTCCCTCTGACAACAGCCTATTTTATCTCTGTGGGGCAATAAAGCTAAAATCCAGTTTAGTTTTTAAAAAGCATCACACTACAACCCTCCCCATCTAAACACACACAACATACAAACACACATTGATACACCCTTTCTAAATGATGCAAACCTGGGCCACTCAAGATAAAACTTTCTTCTTTCCATTTAATACTATGTTCTTATGTAATAATTAAATATCATGGGAGGAAATTGAAAACTTCAAATGTTAATGAGGCAGTGACATTCCACTCTTATGACTCCTTTAAATTTCAGTGATCTTGCTTTGCATTTTTATATTTAGAAAGCCTCAAAATGGATACAAGTTTATTAAAAACAATCCCAAGCCTACAGCATCTGATACCCTTTATCATTAAAATGTTAACTTGATAAGAAGGGATTCGTAGAGATAATGGGATATTTTGGCCAATAGTTCTGGGGGAATATTTTTACCAAAATTTCAGAGTAGATACATTAAAGTTTAAAACTACTCCTTCCTTTGCAGGTAAGGGAAAAAGCATTTAAGAATAATAGTGAAATGTTTGTCTCTTTTAAAAGGACCATTCAAAGTGAGGCCTAGATACAACTCAACAGCAAAAAAGCCAACAACTCAATTGAAAAATGGGCAAAACACCTGAGTAGACATTTCTCTAAAGAAGATATACAGATGGCCAACAAGCACATGAAAAAAATGCTCAACATCATTAATTATTAGAGAAATGCGCATCAAAACTTCAATGATGTACCACCTCACACCAGTCAGAATGGCCATCATTAATAAGTCAACAAATAACAAATGCTAGAGAAGGTGTGGAGGAAAGGGTACCCTCCTACACTTTTGGTGGGAATATAAATTGGTACAACCACTATGGAAAACAGTATGGAGGTACTTCAGAAAAGTAAATATAGAATTACTATATGACTCAGAAATCCCACTCCTAGGCATATATCTGGACAAAACTCTCACTGAAAAAGATAAATGCACCCCATGTTCATTGCAGCACTATTCACAATAGCATAGACATGGAAACAACCTAAATGTCCATCAACAGATGAATGGATAAAGAAGATGTGGTACATATACACAACGGAATACTACTCAGCATTGTATTGGCAGCAACATGGATGGAACTAGAGACTCTCATACTAAGTGGTGTAAGTCAGAAAGGAAAAGGCAAATACTGTATGATATCACATATCTGGAATCTAATATACAGCACAAACGAACCTTTCTACAGAAAAGAAATAAACTCATGGACTTGCAGAACAGACTTGTGGTTGCCACAGGAGAGGGGGAGGGAGTGGGATAGACTGGGAGTTTGGGATTAGTAGATGCAAACTATTGCATTTGGAGTGGATAAGCAAAGAGATCCTACTGTACAGCACAGGAAACTATATCCAGTCACTTGTAATGGAACATCATGGAGGATAATGTGAGAAAAAGAATGTATGTATACATATATATATGAATGGGTCACTTTGCTGCACAAGAGAAATTGACAGACCATTGTACATCATCTATAATAGAAAAAATAAAAATCTTAAAAAAAAAAGTGATGCCTAGAAAATGACTATAGCATTGTGCCTTTGGGTGATTATCATGTAGGGAAATTACTGCTGGTTTAACATTGTCATAGTGACCTCTCCAAAACAGTGAAAACTACCTCCCACACCTCAGCCTCTTCATCCTTCAGGTAGGAGGGAAAGGGCTTCCAAAGTGTGTAGAAGGTTGAGGTACTTTATTAATATAGTTGGTAGAAAGGGTAACTCTCTCCCCTTATCGTCTGAGACTATCAACTGGGTTACTCTGGTGTGATCTGGGGCAAGATCAACTGAGAGGGAGGCACTGTTAGAAGGTGATTGTCTGTTAATTCCTAAGAAGCTTTAGGCCTGTTGATGTATTAAATGTCCCACCTCCAAAGGCAAAAGATAAATCCAGTTGCTGTGTGACAATAAATACTTAACCTGATGGAAAGTTACAAAACCAGTTCTAAACCTCATAGTTTTCATTTAAACTGCTTGTCTCAATGCGAGTCAAATTATGTTGGATTTTCTAGTATCTTTTTATTTTTCTCCTTTTTGATCACCCCTTTCCCTACGGAGTTCCTAGGCCAGGGATCAGATCTGAGCTGCAGTTGTTACCTACCCACAGCTGCACCAACTTTGGGTCCTTTATTTTTTTATTTATTTTTTTGTCTTTATCTTTTTTTAGGGCTGCACCTGTGGCATATGGAAGTTCTCAGGCTAGGGGTCAAATCGGAGCTCTAGCTGCCAGCCTATGCCACAGTCACGGCAATGCAGGATCCAAGCCATGTCTGCAACCTACACCACAGCTCATGGCAATACCAGATCCTTAACCCACTGAGCAAGGCCAGTGATCGAACCCGCAACCTCATGGTTACTAGTCGGGTGACTCTGCAAAAGTGCTGCTGATATGTTGAGCCACAGCGAGAAGTCTTCTAGTACCTGTTTTCTTTTGTTTGCTTCTTGTCTGCATCCTCTGGGCCTTCCTCTTAGTATTAGGACAGGGCCTCTCAACCCTCCATCTCTTCTCCCTCTGTTTATTTCCCAGATCACTGTCTGCAGTGCCTGTTGCCTCCTTTTCTGCTTTCTGTAAAGAGATTCTGCCCAGTTTGATCTCATTCGTTGAGCTAGAGCAACTGCCCCAAAGTGGGGAGATCATTGTTTTTTCCCTTTCCACCCTCACAGTTCTTTGGCTTTCCAAATGGCTGCCTGAAGTTTCAGTTTGATGTCTTCCTTATTAAGGAGAAAAATAAATCTTTAGAAATAAGACCAAGTGAAATTAAAGGCTGCAGCCCCAAACTGCATATTTTCTTTATTGATCACAAAGCTAGTGTGTCAGACCAAAAATCAGGCTAAAAAATTCCTTTGCCATTTGCACCCTCAGGACGTGCTTTTACATAATGGCCTAATAGGACATGCTTTTACATAATGGCCTAATAGTCATTTCTTCTTGCTCCAGTGTCCTGAGCCGCCTGGCTTTTGGCACTAGGTCTCCTTTTCTTGTTCCCTGGAAACCAAGGAGGCTCTCACAAGAAGAAGGCTCCAGACAACATGCCATCATCTCAGAATTCAAAGTGGACATGTTATACAACCCACTGTGGCCACTTTAAGCTCCAGGACTCTTTGGAGTTATAAAAATGATCACTTATAAACAAAGAAATCAAACAATGGAATACTGTCTTCTCTAATTTCATATGCATTGCCTTTTGTTTCAACCACAATCCTAATATTATATACTCTTCTAACCCAAGTCGATAATCATTTTTTATTCCCATTATATGTTTTCTCAAAGACAATCCATATTTCTGATTCTCCCTTTCATCCTTTCACTGATTTTTCTTATTTCACATTATGTACAAACAACAGAGGGATTTTGTTAAATTCTAAAATTCCCCAGCCTTGAAACCTAAATATGAAAATAACTAGCAATCTGCCATAACTTCGATAATATGTCGTGTTAAACTAATTAAACAAAGAGACCATTAGACTGAGGCGACCAGTGTAAGCAAATCAAAATCTTAGCCTGTAAATGACTCAAGACTGCAAAATTGAAACCTGAGGACAACCAGTAGCAAATGACCAACTAGATTTTAAGCTACAGCCAATCAATAATTTCCTTGATTTCCACTTTTTCTTTTTAAAATCTCTCTTCAGCTCCTGTTGATAGAGCTCTCCTAATCACTTCCTCTTTGGTTCTGCCTGATTGTAATCAATTTTTGCTCAAGTGAACTCTTAAAATTTTTAAGATGGTCCAGGGTATCTTTTAAGAGTGGGAAGTCAATTTGTATTGTTTTTCAGAGTGAAAACCAAAGTTAAATGGCTTTTATTCCACCAAAGCAGTATAATAAGGCCTTTTAGTACTTATCACCCAAACCTCTCCCCTCACCTCAAGCTCTTTAGAGAGAGATTGTTTATTCTCTTGTCATGGAGTTGATTTATTTTAATTAAAATAAGCAACTATTTCTGAAAATAAAATACAAACTTTATATGGAAACACGCATAGATATAAATACCATGTCATAGATGAAGGATATTTAAATATCATAAAACATGATCCAAACGATTATCCCTTAATCACTAATTCTCAAGATGAAAGCCGTTTGAAATTGAACAATTGAAAATGGAATAAAAAAAGATCTAGTAGAAGCCTTTACTTAAAAAAACAGTATTTATATTTAGCAGAGTATTAGAGCAGATAGGATTGTATTTTAAGAGTTGAAAACTGGTCACATTTTAAACTAAAGGAGAAAAGAAAAATTGGTTATAATTAAAAGAGACATCTGCCTTGAAGATAAAGGCTATATATCCCTTTAGCTGGCTAAAATGCTTCTGATTTTCAGTTCCACCAGAGATGCTCAGGATCCATAAAGAACCTGGAATGTCAAGGAGTCCAAAACAATGACTGAAAAGTGGATAAAACACAATTTAAAAACCCATGAGCTGTTTCTCTATTGATGTATTTTCTAGTAGCACTCTTTCCAAATTGGCTTCAGTTTTCCAAAACCCAGAAATATTTCATAAAAACTTCATTTGTTTTTCATCTAGAGCAACTATATAACTATTACTAGCACACAGGATCACCTTGTTTATTAGCAAATTTTAAATGAAATACAGTTGCAATAATATTTTATGCCATGGATTTCTTTTTTATTTCTGTTATCCAAGTGTTTACCTAATTTGTCAAATATTACAATTATCTTGAATATAGCAACATAATTTATATTTGTATTGACCTAACATTTTTTAATATACATAATCCCTTATAACGGCAAATGTGCATCATTGCTCCCAGTTTCTTTATAATTGATAAACCTCATTTCTTAGAGCAGTTTTAATTTCATAGAAAATTTGAGCAGAAAGAACACAGCAAACCGTTCCCATAAATATCCTGCTCAGACATGCACAGGTTCCCCCATTATCAACATTCCCCACCAGCATAGTGCATTTGTTACAGTAAATGGCCTTCCACTGACACATCATTATCACCCAAAGTCCACAGTTTTCTCTGGGTTTCATTCACTCTTCATGTTGTATACACTATGGATTTTGACAAGTGTGTAGTGACATGTATCCATCACTACAGTATCAGACAGTGTTTTCACTGCCCTAAAAATCTCTTAAGGATGGATACTGCATACAATAAGAAGTTCCCATTGTGGCTCAGTGGGTTAAGGACCCAACTTTGTCTCTGTGAAGATGCAGGTTCAATCCCTGGCCTTGCTCAGTGGGTTAAGGATCCGGCATTGCCACAAGCTGTGGTTTAGGTCAGAGATGCAGCTCAGATCTGGTGTTGCTGTGGCAGTGACGTAGGCTGGCAGCTGTAGCTCCAATTTTACCCCTAGCCTGGGAATTTCTGGGTGCCACAGGTGTGGCCCTGAAGAAAAAATTTCATGCAATGGTGAATACGTCATTTTCCATTTATCCAGACTCAGAATGTACAACACCAGTAGTGAATCCTAGTCAGCTAAAGTCTCTGGGTGATTATGATGTGCCAACGTAGGTTCGTCAGTGGTAACAAGTGTACCACTCTGCTGGGGGATGCTGATAATGCAGGAGACTATGCATGTGTGGGGACTGGGGGATATAGAAAATCTCTGTACCTTCCTGTTAATTTTTTGTGAACCTAAAACTGCTCTGAATTTTTTTTTTTTTCTTTTTAGGGCCACACCATGGCACATGGAGGTTCCCAGGCTAGGGGTCTAATCGGAGCTACAGCTGCTGGCCTATGCCAGAGGCATAGCAACACCAGATCTGAGCCGCATCTGCGACCTATACCACAGCTCGCGGTAACGCCAGATCCTTAACCCACTGAGTGAGACCAGGAATTGAAACCGCAACCTCATGGTTCGTAGTCAGATTTGTTTTCACTGAGCCACGACAGGAACTCCCAAAAAATATGTTTTTTAAAAAAATCCTTCTATGCTTTACCTATTCATCCCCCTGGCCCTCCCTAGAACCCCTGGCTAGTGTTGAAATTTTATTGTCTCCATAGCTTTTTCTTTTTTCTAGACTGTCATATATTTGGAAACATGTAGTATAGAGGTTTCACAGATTGACCTATTTCACTTAGTAATACACATTTGTCTCCACCATATCTTTTCATGGCTTGATATTTCATTTTTGGTGCTAAATAATATTCCATTGTCTGGATGTTCCACATTTTATTTATCCATTCACCTGCTGAAAAGACTGTTGCTTCCAAGTTTTGGCATCCATGTGCAGGTTTTTGTGTGGACATAATTTTTCAAATTCTTTGGGTGGTTTGTTTGCTAGTTCATAGGATAAATGGCTAGAAGAGTTTGGAATGGTATGTTTCTATTCCCCTAGATAAACCAGGCTGCTATAAAATCCTAGAAGCTTAGGCTCTAGTAAGAATTTCTTCTGAGGGCAGGCCTTGTTAAGAACAGAATGTTCTGGTACATTTCAAATTGACTCTTTTTCCTCTTTCATGCCAGAAACTTGAGGGGCTTTTTCTCTGATATTCACCTTATGGACCTGGTTGAATTCCTGAAGGTAAAACTAAGAAACTGTGCTCTTTTCCAACAATGATAGGAGTCTCCCCTTGAGTTGTTAATACTCAGAGTCATCCACCCTGAGCTTCCAGTAATTCGTCAATTACAGCTCAGGTTTTGCTACCCTGGTGCTTGTTCCCATGGCGCTTGTGGGTCTTTGCTCTGGTAAGCTGGAATTCTCTGTTTCCTTTTGTCTGACTCTCCAATTTGGATGCAGCAGTTCCCTGAGTGACATCCCACTTCTGATGATTTTAGGATGTGTTGATTTTTCGGTTTCTTTAGTTTTTTACTTTTTAGGATGGTTTAGTGACTTCTAAGCTCCTTACGTGCTGAACTAGAAGCCAGAAGTAACTATTCCCATTTTAAGGTGAAAAAAACAAAACCTGTAGGAGGTAAGACACTTGCCAAGGATCATACAGGCATTAGAGATATAAGTGAGACCTAGGCCTACTAATCCTAAGTCTGAGTTATTAATCTGTTCTGTAATTGTATAAAAGGAGGCTTAGATTCTTACTTATCCATTCTGAAAGGAAGTGATTAAGTTAGGGTTTTGATTTAACTTCTTATATTCAGGAAAGTAGTTCATGAAAAGATTATTCTATTTCTAAGAATTCATCTTAAGTTATAAAAACTTTTATATACAGATAGTTTTATTACAGTCTGATTTATGATAGAAAAAAAAAGATAGCTGGAGTGATTGTGATAACTTTGTACATACTTGCAACAGGATATTTTAAAAAGCAGGTAACAGCAGAGTTAAATGTTTATGATACTGTATTAAGTGGAGAAAGATGACTATAAAACAGTCCATTTAAAATGAGCAGCAAAGGAAAATAGAAAAAGGTACTGGTTGCAAGTATTGAGCTTTTTGAAAAATTGTATCACATCGTGATAAATGTGATGCAATTTTAAATTATTTGCATATGCATCAATGATACTTTTATATGGAAGTTGTAAACACTGTACCAGCCTTTGGAAAAAAAGAAAGCTTATTTTGTATAAGTTTAGCTTAAAATTTAGAGTCAAACATGAAAGCAACTGAAATGTCCATCAACAGAGGAATGGATAAGGAAGGTGTGGTGTATAAATACAATAGAATATTATTCAACCATAAAAAGAATGAAATAATGCCATTTGCAGCAACATGGATCGACCTAGAGATTATCATACTGAGTGAAATAAGTCAGAGAGAGAAAAATAAACATCATATGATTTCACTTAAATGTGGAATCTAATAAAAACCATGTAGGGGAGCTTGTTTATAGAAGAGAAACAGTCTTACAGATTTAAAAAGTAATCTTCTGTTCACCATAGGGAAACCCCATAGATGGGAGAGAAGAATTGGGGAGAATATGAGTAACATATACACACTACTGTATAGAATAGATGGTTAATGGGAACTTACTGTATATCTCAGGGGAAAAAAAAAAGAATGGATATATAGCCAATTCACTTTGTTATACACCTGAACAACATTGTAAGTTAATCATAGTCCAATAAAATTTAAAAATAATAATAAATTAATACAACTTAGAGTTATAAATATCAGCTTTGACACAAATATGTCATTTTTTTTTTCCCATGGAGAAGTATGTTTGAATTTCCCTTCATGTCTCAGTGGAAATGAATCTGACTAGTATCCATGAGGACCCAGCTTCAATCCCTGGCCTTGCTCAGTGGATTAAGGAACTGGTGTTTCAGTGAGCTGTGTGTAGGTCCCAGATGCTGCTGGGATCTGGCATTGCTGTGGCTGTGGCTTAGCCAGCCGCTACAGCTCTGATTCAGCTCCTAGCCTGGCAACCTCCATATGCTGCAGGTGGTGTGCCCTTAAAAAAACAAACCAAAAAAAAGGATGCTAGTGATATAATAGGTGCCAGGTTGTTCCCCTTGCTATTATTACATGTACTTAAATTAATAAATAAATAGCTCTCCAGAGACATACTAAAATGGCATTGCATGTTAGTTTAAATTATGTATATATAATACAACAATGTAGAGAAGAAAAGAGATGGAACACAGTGCAATTTCTATAGAAAAGGATTTTAGTAGTGTAGTCGGGTTCAAGGCACTTTCAACACAGGCTTATAGTCACTCTCATTCATTCAGCTCACAGTAAAAAATGCATGTGCCTAAATCCAAGAGAGCAGATAAGTCTGACTCTAAATGTGTTTCTTTGGTATAATGCTTTTTTTCTTTTAATTCTTTTTCAATAATTCCTTACAGCTCTAGTTTACACAATGAATTGTTTGTCCTTTATTGAAAAGTATTGAAAGGGGGTGGTGGGGGGGAATACCACCTTTTAAAGCCAATACCAAAGAAAATAACTCCTTTTGTGTAAAGAGGGATCAATAGTAGTCTCTGTGTTCTTTGTATTTCTTGTTTGTATTTTCTATTGATGTGTACTAAACCTAGACACTGGCTTTAAGTGTTGATTAAAAATTTTTTTTGCAGAAAGAATAGAGAAGAAAACAGAGTAATTTTAACCATTGTTGACCTACTTTTAAAAAATTCCATTCTGTTCTTAATTCACACACCCCAACAAAAGAAAATATCTTGAAGTATGTCTACATACCAAACACTTCCTAACTGAAGATTTATTACTATTTTTCTAGGGCAAGCATTGTAATTATGAAAGAGATTTAATTGGAATTGTTTTAAAATCAAGAGTTTTCAGAGTTCCCGTCGTGGCACAGTGGTTAGCGAATCCGACTAGGAACCATGAGGTTGCGGGTTCGGTCCCTGCCCTTGCTCAGTGGGTTAACAATCCGGCGTTGCCGTGAGTTGTGGTGCAGGTTGCAGACGCGGCTCGGATCACAAGTTGCTGTGGCTCTGGTGTAGGCTGGTGGCTACGGCTCCGATTCGACCCCTAGTCCGGGAATCTCCATATGCTGCAGGAGCGGCCCAAGAAATAGCAAAAAGACAAAAAAAAAAGAATTTTCAACTATGATAATCATTTATCTGTAGCCATCTCTGCCTTCAATTATTATGGGAAGATGGTTGTCTCACTTTAAACAAGTACCTGAGCAGAATGCAAGGAGGAGTATTTCCCTTCCGTGTGATGGGGTCTTTTTCCACTCTGGGGCCCCAACTGTTTTTATACCAAACCAGGGATGGAAATGCCCAAATCTGTTGGAATGTCTGGTTCTTTCAGGAGTGGCATGCATCAGAAAACCATCTTCCTTTAGAAATTTATAAACAGAATAGGCAAGTAGAAAGCAATAACATGCTATATACATATACTGAAGGATTTAATGACTTTAGAATCACATTCAGTAATATCTACATGTGTTTAACTTATGTTTAACCTGTGTTTAACTTATCTTGGCCAGTTATAGTAAATGCACATAAAGAAATTGCTTACATGATGAAAGCAATCTAGATATTCTTTGATTTAAAATTGATCTATCACTTATTCAAAAACTATTGTTCAATGTATACTAGGTGTCTGTCACCATATTAACAACTATAGATAAATAGTGTGGAAAAAATAGATTGCACTAGAACTTAAAACTGAGAGAAATTATAATGTAGAATGGTGTGTTCTGTAGAGAGATGGAGAGGGTGCTGAGGGCATAAATTCATAGATGAAGCTACCCTAAAAATAGTAGGCATGTTAGGGTTCTCCAGAGAAAGAAAACCAGTAGGAAAAGATAGATAGACAGGCAGACATGTAGGTATAGATATAGGTAAATAGATACAGTTATACATGTATATATATATAGAAAGAGTGAGATTATAAGGAATTGGCTCACATGATTACAGAGGCTAAATCCCAAACTGGCAGTTAGCAAGCTGGAACACAGGAGAGCCAGTGGTGTACTTCCAGTCTAAGGGCAGGAAGAGACCAATATCTCAGCTCCATCAGTCAGGCTGAAGAAGTCCTCTCTTAGCTTTTTTGTTCTCTTCAGGCCTTCAACTGATTGGTTGAGGCCCACCTACATTCTGTATGGCAGTCTGCTTTATTCTGCCCTACCCATTCAAATGTTAATCTCATCCAGAAACACCCTCAAAGACCCATTCGAAATAATATTTGATCAAATTTCTAGGCACCCTGTGGCCCAGTCAAGTCGACACAAAAAAATTAACCATCACAGTGTGCTATCAGGGTGTTCTGGAAAAAAAGAAAGCTGAACACTAAAGAATAATATCTCATAAATAAAATATTAAATTACCACTTTCTTATAAGTAAGCTATACCACTAAAGTATATAATATATATATGTGTCTTCAGAAATGCAGCATTTTCTCCCATTTTGGGGGAAATTACTGTCTTCATTGTATTAGGTTAAATTCCTAGAGAAGCTAGCATTAGAATTGAATTTATAAAATGAAGGTATCACATTACATAATGCTATTATATCAATTGAATATGTAATTTTGTTTTCACAGGACTATATAGTTTCTAAAATATTCTCACCTACATTATCTTAAAACAAGCTACCCATTTTCAATGAGATGTGTAATTACCGAAAGACATTTATACTTTTAAAATCTTTTATTAGAGATAAATTTTTTAATGGACACAAAAATAATGAAATTACAGTGTTATTGATTTGGTATTTGTGGATAATGATTGGGTACTCTTCCTAATAATTTATGGATATAGAGAGATCCCAAGAGGGGTAGGTTTCAGAAAGTCAAAGTTTTATTTGCTAGATTACAGTTAAAAAGACAAAAATTCTCAGATATTTTCCTTTAGAAAAAAAGCATGTATAAAACAAAGTGTTTATTGGCTTCAATATTTGATATAGAGAAGTAAACTCTTTTGTTCAAAATTACCCAGTTTTTTGTAAGATACAACATTGTTCCCCACTGCCTCATGTCTTGCGCATTTAACTTTCTTCACTACAGAGTTCTGGGTACTAAAAACTGCATTACTTCTTGAGGAACCACAATAAACCCTAGAGTAAATGATAAGAAGACAGTGATAAAAATTCTCCTTCCTGACCCATGAGTTATTGCTTTCTTCATTTCCCCCTCTTATTAATTTTTGCTAGAAATAACTGTACAGATGTTTTAAAAATTTATTGCATCTGTTTTATAAGACCAGAATATGGTATATCCTGCTACAAGTTCCATTGCATTTGAAAAGAATGTGTATTTTGCTGTTATTTGATATAATTATCTGTTAAATGTCAATTAAGTCAAGGTAGTTGACAGCACTGTTCAAATCTTCTTTGTCTATATTGCCTTTTTTTTCTCTAGTTCTAGAAAATGCTGAGAGAGGGAAACTAAAATCTCCAATAGAGATTGTATAATGGTTTATGCATTAATTATGCAAATTTTGCTTCATGTAATTTGAAGCTCTGTTTTATAATTACTATATCTTCCTCATGAATTAACCATTTC
Organism: Phacochoerus africanus; assembly: GCF_016906955.1. NCBI lineage: Eukaryota > Metazoa > Chordata > Mammalia > Artiodactyla > Suidae > Phacochoerus > Phacochoerus africanus. The sequence goes on from NC_062544.1 coordinate 233,918,780, forward strand.
ATCTTCATGAAGGATTTATCTTTATCTCTGGTAATATTTTTGTTTTAGAATCTACTTTATCTGACATTAAAATAGCACTCCACGCTTGGAGTTCCCATTGTGGCACAGTGGAAATGAATCCGACTAGGAGCCATGAGGTTGCAGGTTCAATCCCTGGCCTCGCTCAGTGAGTTAAGGATCCAGCGTTGCCGTGAGCTGTGGTGTAGGTTGCAGACATGGCTCGGATCTGGCATTTATGTGGCTCTGGTGTAGGCTGGCAGCTATAGCTCCAATTAGACCCCTAGCCTGGGAACCTCCATATGCCGTGGGTGCAGCCCTAAAAAGACAAAAGACAAAAAAAAATCAATCAATCAATTAATTAATAAAATAGCACAGCACTCTTAATCTTTTTTTTTTTAATTTTATGGCCACACTTATGGCATATAGAAGTTCCTGGGCCAGGGATGGAATTTAAGCCCCAGCTGCAAACTACACCAAAGCTGTGGCAACCCCAGACCCTTTTAACCCACTGCACCAGGCCAGGGAGCTAACCCCTGCCTATGCAGTGACCTGAGCCACTGCAAATTCTTAATCCATCTTGCCAGGATTGGAACTACTCTATTCTTATTCTTAATATTTACACGATATATCTCTTTCATCCCTTTACTTTCAAAATGACTGTTTTTTCATATTTAAAATATATCTAATGGAGTTGGACGTAATATTGTTGGATCTTGTTTATGGTCATTCAAAAATTTTCCTTTTACTTGGGGTGTTTGGCCTTTCATGATTAATGTTATTACTGAAGTAATTAATGTACTAGGCAAAAAAATGTCCTAAAATATACCTACTCCTTAACCCCTTAGAACCTGTGAATATGATACCTTGCATAGCAAAAAACTTTGAAGATGTGATTAAGATTAAGGACATTGAAATCAGGAGATTGTCCTTGATTATTTGGGTGGGCTGATTCTAATTTAATAAGTCATTTAAAGCAGAGCATTTTTCTCAAACATGGTCAGGGAGAGATGTTACCACAATGGAAGAAGGTTCAGACATAATGACTTAACCTGCTATTGTTGGATCTGAAGATGAAGGAAAGGAGTCAAGAGTTGATGCATCTAGTTCTGGGAACAGCCCTCAGTCTACAGCCAGGAAGAAAACAGGGACCTGAGTCTTTCAACCTAAAGGAACTGATTTCTACCACAAACCCAAATGATCAGAAAACATTCTATTTTGCAGACTTCAGAAAGTAATGTAACCTATAAATACTTTGATTTCAGTTCATTGTACTCCATGCCACCATATATTTTTAATTGAAGTATGGTTGATTTCCAATGTTGTTTTAATTTCAAGTATACAGTAAAATGATGTTGATGTAGATATATAGATATAAATTTATTCTTTTTCAGATTATTTTCCATTATAGATTTATTACAAGATATTGAATATAGTTCCTGTGCCATACTGTGCTATACAATAGGTCTTTGTTGCTTATCTACTTTACATATAGTATTGTGTATCTGTTAATCCCAAATGCCTACTACTTTATCCCTTCCCACCCCTTCCTTCTCTGGTAACCATAAGTTTTCTTTCTATGTCTGTGAGTTTGTTTCTGTCTTGTAAATAAGTACACTTGTATCATTTTTTAGATTCCAAATATAAGTAATATCATGTTATTTTTTCTTTCTCTGCTTTACTTAATTTAGCATGATAATCTCTAAATCCATCCCTGTTGTTGCAAATAGCATTATTTCATTCATTTTTATATATGAGTGGTATTTCATTGCGTGTGTGTGTGTGTATACACATACACCACATCTTCTTTATTCATCTGTAGATAGACATTGAGTTGCTTACATGTCCTGGCTACTATAAATAGTGCTGCTATGAACATTGAAGTGCATGTATCTTTTAGAATTAGAGTTTTCATCTTTTCTGGAGAATTTCCCAGGAGTAGATCATATGGTTACTCTACTTTTAGTTTTTAGAGGAATCTCTGTATTATCTTCCATAGTGACTGCACCAATTTATTCCCACCAACAGTGTAGAAGGGTTCTCTTTTCTCAACACCCCCTCCAGCATTTCTTATTTGTGGATACTTTTTTTCTTACTTGTAGACATTTTGATGATATCCTTACTACCTGGTGTGAGTTGATACCTCATTGTTTTTTTTTTTTTGTTTGTTTGTTTGTTTTAACTTTCTCTCTCTGATTTCATTGGTAATGTAAAGCAATGTGATAGATTTTTTATATATGTTAATCTAGTACTCTGCTATCTTGCTGAATCTGTTTATCAGTGCTAATATTTTGTGGGTGATGTTTTCAGGGGTTTTTATATAGACCACCAAGTCATCTGCATATAATGACAATTTTTCTTCTCTTCCAATTTGGATACATTTTCTTTCTTTTTCTTATCTGATTGCTGTGGCTAGGACTTCCAGTACTACGTAGAATCAAATTGGGAAAAGTGAGCATTCCCATCTTGTTTCAGAATTTAGAGGGAAAGCTTTCAGCTTTTCATTATTGAGTGTTATGTTAGCTACAAGCTTGTCATAAATAGCTTTTATTATGTTGAGATATGTTTCCTCTACACCCACTTTGGTAAGAGTTTTTATCATGAATAGATCTTGAGTTTTATCAAGTGATTTCTTCCATTGAGATGATCATGTGTTTTTTGTTTTTTCTTTTCTTTTCTTTTTAATGGCTGCATCCATAGCATATGCAAGTTTCCACTAGGCCAGGAATTGAATATGAGCTGCAGCTATGACCTACAGCATAGCTCTTGTAACACTGGATCCTTTAACCCACTAAGCTGGGCTGAAGATTGAACTTAAACCTCAGCAGAAACACAAGAGGTGGCTGGATTCTTAACCCACTGTGTTACAGTGGGAACTCCAGTTTTTGTCTTTTCTTTTGTTAATGTGGTGTATCATATTTATTGATTTGCATATGTTGAGCCATCCTTGTGACCCTGGGATGAATCCAACTTGATCATGGTATGATTCTCTTTATATGTTGTTGGATTTGGTTTGCTAATATTTTGTTGAGGATTTTTGTATCTATATTCATTGAAGGTATTGGCCTCTAATTCTTTTCTTTGGTAATGTCTTTGTCTGATTTTTGTATCAGGGTGATAGTGGTTTAATAGAATGACTTTGGGAATGTTCCTTTTTCTTAGGTCTTTTGGAAGAGTTTGAGAGGGATTGGTATAAGTTCTTCTTTGTATTTTTGGTAAAATTCCCCTGTCAAGCCTTTGATTCTAGGCTTTTGTTGCAGAGAATTTTTTTTTCTTTGTTTGTTTGTTTGTTTTTGTTTTTGTTTTTGTTTTCAATTACAGATTCTATTTTACTTCTAGTGATTGGTCTATTCAAGTTATGTATTTCTTCTTGGTTCAGTTCTAGTGGGCTAGGGCCAATTCCCCTGAACCCACAAACCATCAGCTCAGATGGTCCTTAGGTATGGACATGGTCGTGGTCCCCAAATCGGCTGGAGTGAGAACCTGCTGGAGCCAACTAACCATTCCTTCAGTGGAATCCCCAGAATCAGCTGAGACTTCAGCTCCATCTCTGTATGTTCATGCCTACTAAATTAGCAGCAAACATGGTGGCTTGCAGCTATGCCCCACTGTGAGCACATTGACAGTGAGGTTGCTATTGTAAGTCCACATCCATCCCTTCACCATGTGTTGACAATTGTTCTTCTATGGCAGACCTGTGCTCTGTCTCACATGCACCCATGGTTGTGGCCCATACCACAGTCTAGGTCCTTTGGGCTGTCTCTCTGCAGCTATACCCAGTCATCTCCCCTAGTTCTGTCCACTGAAGTCCAACTTTCAACACCCAGCTGCTGCACACACCAGCAGGCATGTATCTCAGGCTGGGAAGTGTGGCAACCCAGCCAGGACTATCTGTGTTGGTTTCTTGCTACCTTGTGGGAACCTCAGCTCCCACACTCTCCTCTCCAGCTTCTGAGACTCAATCCCTTGCCTCACTAAGTGGGTTAAGGGTTTGTAATCTAACATAGCTAGATCACCTTTGAGAATAAAAACTATTTTTGTTATTATTTAGCTGAGATCCATTTTTTGATATATAGAAAAGATTAAAAACTATGTTATAAAAAAAGAAAGAGACTAGACTATCTTGAAAACACTCTAAGCAGAAATATGGATTTTAAAAGTGCTGCCAGTGAAGGTTTAAAAGGAAATGAGGAACATATTATTTGAAATTGAAGAAAGAATTTATATTATATTGTGACAAAACCCTTAATGTAACTGTGCCCTAGAGTTATGTGGAAAGCAGAACTTGTAAAAAAACGAAATTGGAACTTAGCTGTGATTACCAAGCTAAATGTTGAATGTATGGTCTTGTCTCTTCTTGCTGCTTAGAGTAAAATATAAAAATGGAGAAACTGAGGGAAGAACTGTTAAACAAAATAGTACTATGACTTGATGATATTTGAAGTTCCCAGCCTATTTATATTGCATAAAATACCCAAGGAAAAGCACTAGTATGCTCTATTTATTAACATGTAGTTGTAGCCTACAACTACATGATAATAACTCAGAAAGATAAAAAGTTCAAATATTTAAAAATATCACTTTCTTTGAAGATATTTAGCCTGTAATTCATATATTTCCTTGATAAAGATAGCAGCTTACAAGCTTGAGTATCTTGACCTTCACCATCTCAGAAAAGCCAAAAACAGACATGGGGTTATACAGGGAAATCTGTGGACAAGCCTCTTGTCTAATAGATTGAATCTCTGGGATATACACAGGAAATGCATAAGGTCCCTAAGAAATTTATACCAGAAAAAACACTGCCAAATTGACCTGAAATAGAAAGTGCAAAATAAAAGAAGGCTGTCTGACCCTGACAGTCGAGAGTCAGGAAATAGACCAATAAAACTACTCAAGTTTAAACATATGCTGCTTTGCACTGAAAGGGAAGAATGGCTCTGAGGATTAGAGCCTCAAATCCAAAGGGCAAAACCTAGTGCCAAAGATAATTATTTCCAGGTATTCAAACCAAGTGGAATTTGCCTAGTTGGATTTCTACATTTCTTAGGACAAGTGACTTTTTCTCTTTCCAATTCCAGTACCCTTTTGGATTGGAAAAAGAGGAGTTATACCCTAGGGTGAGTTATACCCCGAACCTTGCTCATATGTAATGTAGATGACTTAGATGATAGAATTTAGTGGATTTGAGATGATGAGAGTTAGATGAGAATTTAAACTTTAACTGATGCTATAATGTGTTCAGAGTTTGGGGAATCTTTGGGATGAGGTGAGTGTATTTTGCCTATCAGAAAAACATGAATATTTGTAGTCTAGAGAGCACTATGATAGGCAGAATAATTGATCACCAAAGATGTCCATGTTCTAGTTCTAATCCCCAGAACCTGTGAAAATGGTATTTTGTATGGCAGAAGGAAGTTTGCAGATGTGTTTAAGGTTAAGGACCTTGAGATTAGGAATTTTTCCTGGATTATCTGGCTGGCTAAATCTAATCACAGTCATCCTTAAAAGTGAGAGAAATTAGATCATAAAAGGAGGAGAATAATTGTCTACTTTGTTTTTTTCTTTATGTTTGTTTTACTTCTAAAAATATTTGAATAATTTTTAAATCATGTGTTAATTTTCTTTGTTTATTGGCCATATTCATAGCATGTGGAAGTGCCTGGGCCAGAGATCATACCACAGCAATGACCAAAGCCATTGCAGTGACAGCACCAGATCCCTAACCCACTGCACCGCAAGGAAACTCCTTAATTTATTTTTTAGTTATATTTCTTAGCAATTTTTTGTGGTTGCTCCAAGCATTAACTTAAAATATACATATTTAACTTTTCTGGGTTCATATTAATACTACAATGTGCTATTTTATATAAAATATGAAGTTCTAACAACCATATAGGACTATGTCTTCCTTGTCCTTTATAATTGTTATATGCAATAACCTACACATATTATAAATCTACAATAATATAATATTTTCCAACAGGTATGTAGTTTATAAAGAAATAGGAGAAAATGACAAAAAGAAACATAAAAATAGACTTTTCATTTGCCCAGACATATTCCATTTCCAATATTCATCATTCTTTTCTGAAGTTCCAAGTTTTCCATTTGAAGTCTTTTTGCTTTTCTTGAATAACTTCCTCTTTCTTTACTAGCCTTTCTAGAACAAATCTACTGCTTCCAGTTTTTTCTTTTCTTTTTTATCTTAAAATGTCTTTTTATCTTCATTTTTAATGATAATTTGGATATAGAATTATGCATCGACTGTTTTCTTTCTTCTATCATTTTAACTATGTTGTTCTGATCTCTTGTTCTGCTTTCCATGATTTCTGATCAAAAATTTGATATTTCTTGCTTCTTATATAACATGTCATTTTTCTCTTGCTACATGTTGGATTTTAATCTTTATTTCTGGCTCTCAACAGTTTGACTAAGATGTGTCTTAGCTGAGCTTCTTTGTGTTTATCCTGTCTAGTTTTCCCCTAGCATCTTGTAGCTTCAGATTTTGGTTTCTTGTCAAATTTGAAAAAAATTTAATTATTCCTTCAACTATTCTCTCTCATTCTCTTTTCTTTCCTCTGATACCAAATTGATGTATTTGATTATCAAATGTCAGCAAATTTTTTCCTGTAAAGAGCCAGATAATTAATAATTCAGATTTACAAGCCATATGATCTGTCACATGTTTTTTCTTTTTAAAAAATTTTAATTCTAGTAAAATACCACTTTACCATCTTAATGGTTTTTATGTATACAGTTCAGTGATATTAAATTAATATACATTGCTGTGCAACAATCACCACCATTTAACTTCAGAACTCTTTTTATCTTGAAAAACTGGAATTTTGTACACATTAGACAATAGCCATCCATTTCCCCTCCCTCTATTCCTCAGCAACCAAAATTCTACTTTTTTATCCCTATAAATTTCACTTTTCTAGGTACCTCATATAAGTGGAATGGTACAGTGTTTGTCCTTTTGTATAATGCCCTCAAGCTTTATCCATATTGTAGAATATATCCAAATTTCCTTCTTTTTAAAGGCTGAATAGTATTTCATTATATACATATATTAAGTTTTGAGTATCCATTCATCTATTGATAGCCATACTATTCATCTATTGGGTTGCTTCCACCTTCTGCTATTGTGAATAATTCTGTAATGAACATGAGTGCTTTTTCCTTTTTTTAAATTATACTTTAAAATGTAAAAACCATTCTTAGCTTACAGGTTCATTTGGCCCATGGGCCATAGTTTGCTGACTTCTGGAACAGGTTTTTGAGACTCTATTCTTTTTTTTTTTTCATCTTTGCTTTATTTTTAACCTTGGAGACTTTCTCTTATTTTTTTCAAGTTTGCTTACTTTTTCATCCAGCACGTTCATTTGGCTGTTAGGTCCATCCAGAGATTTTTTTTTTCCAGAAAATATACTTTTAGTTCTAAAATTTTGATTTCAGGTATTTTCACTCAATGTAAACATATTTAGTATTTATTTTATTGATGATGCTTATAATAGCCAAAAACTCATTTCATTTTTATTAAGAAAACAACAAATAAAATATAATCGCAGGTGAAAAATTAAAGAACACCCACTAGTGAAGGAATCAGAGAAAAGATGAAGAAAGGAAGGAAGGAAAGGAAGGAAGAGGGAGGAGGAAAGAAAGAAAGAAAGGAAAGAAAGAAAGAAAGAAAGAAAGGAAAGAAAGGAAAGAAAGAAAG